>NC_058142.1:15589736-16189736 GCF_011075055.1 Mangifera indica | reverse complement strand
AATATATAGAGTATTATTTAGGGTTGAAATCTAAAAAGGTGACATACATAGAAATATATCAATACATTAATTACTTGCTTCATAATTAATTAATATTTAAGGTTATTAATTTTCTATTATTATTTTTTACCATAAAGCAGGATTTCCTACTTATAATAATTAAGCTTGTCAATTGAAGTGGGCAAATCCATGGTCTGATTGTTAGGCCTAAAAAAATAAATATAAACGTTTCAGAGTAAACAAAAAATAAAATGTATATAAATATATTTATATAATATATTATAAATATATATTTATTATATATATAGTAAATACATATATAAATTATAAATATATTTATATAATAAAAAACATTCTCGTACTTCTCGTATTCATATATATAAAAATATTTATATCATAAGACATGAGCATGAGAATGTTTTTACACTTTTCACACTCATGTATATAAGTATTTTTATATACATATTTTTTATATTAATGACAAACAACTATTTGCATTCAATTTTTTAATTCATAATTCAGACAATGCTCATAACATCATCATCTTTCATTCCAGAGTGATGCATGGTAATCAAGATATTTCATTTTAGATATGTATAAAGATCTAATCCCGTATTTTATGTAATACTGCTTACCTAACATTTCCTCTAATCCTAAAAAAAAATAATTGTATAAAGGCAAAAAGTTATAGGGCTTTTTTGTAATCATTGTTGTTAGTCTATTACAATTTTCAAAGACACAAATAATATAGTCATATGTAAACGTAGGCTCTCAAGCAACAAACTGAACAACGTTAAAAACACTTTGATATGCAATTTTTCTTCTTTTTTGTTTTCATTGTTCCCGTGATTTCTTGCAACATCCCATTAACACCGACTAGTTATTATTTATTTGGTTTCTCGATGATGTGCGGACTTTTGTATCAACAAATATTAAGAATTATTGGAACTAATGTAACATACGATTTAATCCTAGGGGTAATATTATCAACTCAAAATCATCATAATGGCATCAAAATTAAAATCGTTGATGAGTAATACCGTAAAATTCTCACGATATAGTTTTATATTTTTTTTCTTTAATTTGTAGGGTTAACTTTCCCGTTTGAAAGTTTTGCAGTTCTTTTCAAGAAGGTTAAACTATATAGGTTATTGTGATATTAGAAAAAAATAATAGTAATGATAAGATAAATTTATGCCTAGATAAAAATTTGAATTTATTATTACATTGGTGAAATTTATTACATGCTTAATGACCAAGCAATTAGTTATTTATAACTGGTTTTAAACTTCAAGTGGTTTATGTGAAGTTCGAATAATAGTGCACTTGGAAACGTCATAGGTTCGAAAAGATGTAGATGCACATTCCTGTGGATTAGAACCTTACCCGTACCTTTCTAATGCCTCTTGCGAGCATTTATCAACTCCATCCCTTCCACAAATATCCAACTTTTTAAATTCAACTTCGCTATCAGTTCTAGGAACTCTTGCAAAATTAACGAAAATAACTTTGTTTACAAAATCATTTCAAAGAAAAATAATTAATGTATGTGTATACGTATTTAACAACAAAACAAATCGATGATCAAGAATTATTAGTTGATGTAGACATTTAATCTCTCACTAAATAGGAAAATTTCACGATTTATTTAATAATATTAATTGTTAAAAAACCATTTGAGTAATTTCTTATGCATATCCAATTTTTGACTTAAGGGGTTCTATCAAACAAGTAATCTTAATAATTCAATATTAAGGTAATGCTAACAAAATTAAAAATGAAATTGAGTAAATACCTTCAGAAGTGTAAGGTGAGCTAAATACCGGAATGAAGAAAAATATGCTAAGCACCCTAAAATTCCTCATGATATTTTTTTGTTGAAACTTTATTTTTTGTATTTTCTTAGCAAATTTTTGTAGTGACTATTGGGCAAATATATAGGGTATTATTTAGGGTTGAAACTTGCAAAAGTAACAAATATGGAAATATACCAATACATTAATTTCTTATATTTAATTAGACATTTCAATAGAAATGGTATGCCCAAGGCCTTACTGATAGGCCCAAAAAAAAAAAGTTTCGGACTAGGCAAATTTTTGTACTAGGCAAGCCCTAATAGATTTGGTTTAATAACTATTTTGGGCTCGAGTTTGAACAACCTGTTTTAACACAAAATCCCATTGGGTCCAAAATTTGAAAAAACCCAAAAGACGATACTTGAAGGTAATTTAACCAAAGCAGCCCACTTCATGCTGTAAATATATGCTGAAGCAAAATCTAACCTTCACCAATGGCTTGTGGGTAAAATAAATTTGTATATACTCAAAATATCTCCATGAATTAGGGAAAACTCGTCATTATTAAAATAATAGTTTTATCGTACTCATATTTGAATTGATCAATTGAAAATAGGGGTATAAACGAGTTGAGTAGTGTTTGTTTTAAGCTTGAGACAAGAACAACCAACTTGAGCTCCACTTGAAATTATATTTAAAAATCCTAATTTCCAAAAAAAAAAATTACAATTAAATCTCCAAACATATACAGTTATGAATTACCCTTTGTTCAAAGTCAAGGTGTAAAGATTTTCAGGTGTAAGTGAAGGATTTAAAACTTTTATTTATTAATAGTTTACTCGAACTGAGTCATGAGTTTTTGAGCTCACCGAGAAAACCAATAGCAAGCTCAAACTTGGCTTAAAAAATTTATTTAAATCTTGTAACTTTCAAAATTATATTTAAACGTTATAACTTATATATAATTCTGTTAGCCCCATATTCAAAGTTCAAAGGATAAGATTTTATAGGTGGAAGTGAAAAATTTTAATTCTTTTAAAGATTTATTGTTATTTGACTCAAAAACTCTTGAGCTCACCAAGCAAACCAACAATAACCTCAAAATTAGCTTGAAAAATAATATTTAAACCTTATAACTTTAAAAAATTATATTTAAACTTATAATTAATATATTTATTAATTCGTCTTATATTAAAATCAAAGGGATAAAACTTTAAGAGTGTAAATGAAACATTTAAAATTTTTAGGGATTTATTAATACCTAACTCAAACCGAGCCGTAAACTCACGACCTCACCAAGCCGATCAAACAACATATTTAACTCCACTTGTAGAACTTTCCTCTTGACTCATCAATTTTTTCCTCACTCAGAAATTTTTCCACTTCACTTATAATTGTTTTCCTAGCAAGTGCCGAGAGATTTCTTTTATGTACATAAATTTTGGACTTCAGTGATTTTCAAAAAGTTGAATAATGTGCATTAAATTGTAATTGTTTTCCTGTTTTACGTAAAATTTATTTACGTAATTTCTTTAAACAAAAAATTTCCTATTGCGTTTATTCAATTACAATTATAACCCTTTAATATTGAGGCCAATATGATAATCTTAGACAATTTATCCGCTCTCCAAGTCTTGCTCCCCAAATAGGGTAAAAGATGGGTAATAAAAAGTACAAACAAATTGACCTATTATTATGCAATTGAGTGAGACATTAAATGAGTAGAGTTGCCCACAAATTGTTCGTAATTCAAATTCAACTCTAAAGTTGAGCTATAGCTTGTTATTGATTAGATTGATGAGCTCGTTAGCTTAGGGTTTGACAGAGAGTCTAAATTTAATAAAGAGTATGCACACCAGTATCTGGTTTTTCACGTCAGCAAACTGGATAAGAGGCAAGTAGGCAAATTTCAAAAGAAACACACAGTCGTACATGAAGATGTACGACCTTGCATACAGTCATGGAATTTTGTCTTTAAATGTGATACATTGCCGCACGATTTGGGGAGTTTGTCCCATAAAATCAGTGTGCATATTTTATCTGTAAAGAGAGAGAACAGAGAGAGGAGGTTTGATAGACTGACTTCTGTCTACAGGCAACGTTTTCTGCCATGTTCAAAGGGGAAAAATTAAGAGAGAGAATGCAACTCGACAGCGAATTCATCCTCTTTGGAAACCAGGTAAGTAGGAAATCTTTTCCTCTAGCTCACATATATAATCTGTGATGTGTTGTGTAGGATGTTTTAGTATGGTGTTGGTTGTTTTGATGATGCGTAATGTATATAGGCTATGTTAATAATGTATCATATGTGATATTGTGAAATATTGAGTATGTTGATGATTGTTAATAGTAGCAGAACAGGCGACCTCTAGATACATCTATGGCTTGATTTTCATATGTGATGAGCAATGGATTTTAAGGCATTTCTGATATGGGGATGCTTTTTTAATGGAATTGTCAATGATTAGAAATATATAATCGGTTCTTCGTCTATTGATTTTGATTCGTGATATAATTATTACGTTATAGCCTTACTTTATTGTTTTCAAATGTTAGAAACATGTTAGGATGGATGTTTAATCAATAGATGGTGGATAGGATTGAATACAAGTCTAAAAACAATGTAGAATAGGTTTTCAAAACGTCATGCATGACTGTACCAAGTTGGTGCACAGTCATGACATGCGTGGAAATCACGTTTCCGTATGACATGTACGTTTGTACATGTGATAAGGTACACTTGTATATGGTCTATATTATTTTCTTCGACGATCATCAAAAGGGCATACAAAGGACACACACGCCCATTGTCACCTTTTAGTTAGGATGTGGTGTACGCTCATGTACCAAGATACACAATTGTACATAGACCAAAATAACCAATTTACCTCTAAGTTTCACATACGTCCATGAAGGAGAACGGTGGTTATGCACCAAGGGAGATGTACATATGAACGTTTGACCGTGTACCTCATACATCTATAAAATAAACATGTACACTTGTAAGTCATAACCATGCATGCAAGGCTAAGGCACAATCATACACCCAATAGTGTATGATTGTGCATAATAGAAAATTAAAGGTTAAGAATAGTAAGGAAGAAGACAAGTTTATAAATCCTAAAAAGTCAGGTTACCTAATTAAATAGAACTATATAGCTATAGAACACTATCTCGAAAGTCTAAGTTATGAAAGGATAAAGTTTTAAACTAAGGTGGAAGTTGTTATTAGCACATAGTTAGATAACTTGAGATTGCATGCATGCATAGCATGACCATATCATAGTTAGTAGAGTGGGTTATTAGGGTCGTTATGAAAGGGCACTGGTGAGATACTCTTTATGTCGCTCGTAGTATGACACAACTCATAATAGGACATAATGGTTTATAGTAGGTACTGATCATCCACAATAGGATGTAGTGGGCCACAATAAGCCCTAATTATAGACATAGTTCAATAGTGGATAGAGGGAGAGGATTACATAGTAAACATACTCACATGGCTAAGGTGTTTAATCCCTGTATCGACTTAGTCTGATTAACAAGTCAATTATAATTCAATTCAATTCTAGCAAGTAAGCTTTCACTGTGTGTTCCAAAATTAGAAAGTCATCATAGTTAGGATCTCAAGGGATCATTGCATGGTTGTCATGAAGTATCAACAATTCTAAGGTAGCTTTAAGGGACCAAGTAGTTCCCTATTTACAATTAAGTGATAAAATGGTTCATGCTATCAAAGTGAGAGTATATAGAATACTCTCTATGAACAAGTTATGGTGAACCGAGTCAAAGAGCAAAATATAAATTACAAAATAATTACATTATATTCCTACTTACTAAGTGTTTATCACTCATATTTCTCGTGTCTATTTTGTAGATGATAGAAGAGAGTGACATTTGTAATGTGTGAGGTCAACTGATGTGAGCATTTGAGGGGCATATTCATCATTTGTGCTTTCTTTATATATGTATTTGGAGTAGACATGTTAAAAGGGTTGCGTCAGCCTGTAGCAAGACCTAGACACCTTTTTTTAGCATGATCTACTATTGTAACAGGTCGTTTCAAGGCCACAAACCGTGCTAGGGGACTTGAGTACTAAGCGAGCCTCAACAAAACTTCTATTCAAAACCATTTTTGGCTTGATCTTAGGCTTGGGCTTGAACAACATCTTTTGGCCCTAGGTCTAATTAGGCTAGAAACTTTTAAACACATAAAAGGTGTCGCTTGTAGGTAATTAAACCAAAGCATTTCACATCATTCTATAAATATAGAGCTAAACTAAACCTAATCTTCACTGAGTAAATTATATATGTATATACTCAAAATCTCTTCGTAAAGTAAAGAAGAAAAGGTACAGTAATGAAGGAATAATTAATCTCATTAATCTAATATTAACATGTCATTCTCTCTATCCATTCAAATTATACTAAGCACATCCTCTTTCTCATTGCACATTTATTTCATTCTTTTTTTTTTTTCATCAAATTGATTCATGTTTTGGTTAAATCTTGTGGTTAATGCTACACCATCCCACAATGAAAATTTTGTGTTTAAGATTTTTTTGATCAACATGAAGTATCTTCAAATAGAGAAGAATAATCTAATTAACCTCATGAAAGATAGATTGTTAGATAAGTCTACATAAACACAACAAAAAGGTCAGATCGGCTTGAGCCTCTTTATTTTATAGCCCAACCCAAGTAGCAGGTCATGCCAAATCCATGTGCTAGTTGGGTTGTGTTGCAAGCTGACCCAACCCAATACAATACTATATATCTAATATTTTAAAAAAATTAAAATTAAAAATAAATAAAATTATAATTATAATATAAAAATTTTAGATTTAAAAAAATGAGTTAAGTTCTTTGAATCAATCTCATGTATATGAGATAACCAAAATTTAAATTTGGTTAGAGCATGATATTGAACTTTTATTTATAATAAGTCAAAGAAGTGAGTAATTATATTTTTTTAGATATAGAACACTTTTGCGAGAATGCAAAGTGTAAAAGTGTCTCATATTTAAAATAATACAATTACCACTCCCTTCAACCAAACTCAAATATTGGATCTCACATTGAATAAATAAGTTTGTTTTCTTTCTAATCACAATTCAGTTTTTAAACATGTTTTTTATTAGAAAATAAAATTTTAATAAATTCTTTAACAAAACAGTTATTTTTTATTAAAAATAACGGGCTAACTTGGTAAAACCCCTTTGAGGGCTCAGCATGACCCTATACATATATATATAGGTTCATGCTATAGGCTTAGTAATTTTTACAGGCCAACCAGGCACAAAGGCTTACTATTGTGCGGGTCTTACGTCTAAGGCTTCGGACAACCTATAATCCTAGTGAGTCTTGTCGAAGCTAGCACAATCTACTATTGTGTCTAGATCTATATGTTAGATTATGCAAGTATTGATGATAGTAGATTTATTCTTACTATAGTGGCTAGAGACACGATAATGGTCATTGACTATGGTTGAATTTTTTAAAATCAATAATGTTTACAAAATAATTTTAAGGATTTTTTAATAAACAATATTGAAAATATGAGTCTAAACATGATTTTGATTATTAAAAACAGATAATTAAAAGAAAAAGATACCTTTTTTTAATGAAAATCTTCGTCATTCATTTGTATCAAGTGTGAATCAATTCTATTTTACTCAAAAAAAATACTTGTGGGCAAGGGTGTATCTATCATATTCTCAAACCCATAAGAAATTGAATTCGAGAGTTAACAAAACAGTGAAATACTAAATTTTGCAAATAAAATATTTGAGTTTAAACTGTTTATTAATCTTTATTTTACCCTTCTATATTTTACTATTATTCCTTAACCTCCCAAAGTTTTATTTTTTGGTTTTGCCCTTGACAGCAACATTTCCCAATCAAGAATGAAAGAGCAACTAGTTCCAACCCATACTATTTTAAAACGATAGATTTATCCTTTAAGTTAAAAAAGGACATTTTTACACCTTTTATCAGAATTCAAACAATACTTTTAATAGTGAAAAAGTATTTTCGTTAGTTTATAATATATAAATATTATAAGATTAATATTATTTAAATCTCTAAAGTACGAACAAAATTGTTATCTCTCACCAACTTATAAATTTATCACTTAAACTCTCATCATTTATTGGAAAAAAAATAAAACCCTAACCCTGATTCGAACCAATCCCAAATTTATAATCACACTAATTACATATGAAATTAAAGGTAGAATCACATCTAAATGACACGATTTAATCGTAAATCGCATCATATCAATGCAATTCTAATTAGAATCACACTAAAATAGTATGATTGAGTCAAAATTGCGTCATTCTAATGCAATGTTAATCAACATCAACAAAACAATTTAGACTTAATCACCTTATCTAGTGCAATTTCAATTGTCATCAATGACTATTTTAATTTTTAAAAATTATTTTTGAAAAAAATAAGGATGATAATGTATTTAATAAAATTTGTGGGGTAAAATGTTAATATTAAAAGTTATTAAGCATATTTTTATCTTTTTAATGTGTCTGCTCTAAAAATTGACTAATTTCTTTAACAATACTAATGTGTTTTTTTATACATACGTACAAAAATTTAAATAAAGCTAGATAGGTAGTTATCGAAAGTTGAGGTACTACAATGTCACGTTCCAATTTTACTGGACTAAACAGACTTTCCCCAAACCTCAAGATGAATTAGGTCCCCTGAATTGATCAATATTTTTAAAAAATAAAAAGAGACCCCAAAACCCCCCATATTTAACAATCAAAACCCATTTAAACTCACCAAGAGGGGCTAGGGTTTTCAGCGATCACACCATCTCCATACCCAACCAACCATGAAACCGAAAAATTCCCGCAAAACTACGAAACCCCAGAAGCAAAATCAACCAAACGAAGAAACTACGACCACACCAGAAGAGTTCTCATTCGCCATAACGAGAGTCGCAGTTTCTCAGATCTGCAAATCATTCGGTTTCAAGGGCGCTCAAAGCTCAGCCCTTGAAACCCTAACTTTGATCACAACAAAGTACCTTCAAGAGCTTGCCCAGTTGGCTTCATCCTATTCCCATTCATCCTGTCGCACTGAATCCAACGCTTTTGACGTCATTAACGCCCTACATGACTTCAATTTGTTAGAGGGCTTTGTGGGTGCTTCAAAAATTGAAGGCAACAATTGCTTGTTGAGTTCTAGGGTTTTGAAAGAGCTTGCGGGTTTTGTTAAGTACAGCGATGAAACCCCGTTTGCTAAACCTGTTCCAAGAGTCCAAAAAACCAAACTTTTGAGTAAAGGGTTGGTGCCTTGTAGTGAAAAGGAGATGATGAAGAAGAAGAATTTGCATATTCCTAAATGGTTGCCGGCTTTGCCGGATTTGAGTGGAGGTGTTTGTGAGAAGAAGAGAAGTTTATGGGAGAATTCAGGGGCGGTGGAGGGGAAGGGAGAAGTAGGTGGAGAGTTGAGTGTAAGAAAGGAAAGTTTGGGGGGTGATTTGGTTAGAGAGAGAAGGAAGGTGAGGTTTAAAATTGGGTTGAAAGAAAATATGATGAGCAATGGAATATGTAAAGGTGCTGGGAACGATGAAGAAGATAAGAGAATGAGAAAGAGAAAGAGATATTAGTGTTTAATTATATAAGTTTATCATTAATGATTAGTGTAATGGACGATAATGGTGAAAATTATAGGTTAAAGAGAATTCTATTTTCGAATCTCAACCATTGTTTTAAAACCAGATTGATTGATCGAACCAACATAATTAGGAACGAAGCAACCCAAATTTGGGTCTTCTTACAAAAATCATTTATGTTTGAAGTTATTCAATAAATATATATGATATAATATAATTTTATTTATGTTGTTGATACCATATTAATGTTATCAATTTAATCAATCGATTGAATCAATCAAAACCCTAATAATGGATCAAAATCTAAAAATAATGTTAATGTTATATTAATATCACTAATCTAATTGGTCAGTTTGACCCATCAAAACCTTGACCATCGATCAAAATTTAAAAGCATTGTTTTCGACATGATTCAGTATCAAAAGGTTTTACTCTTTTTGTTCTAGAACTAGAGTTTCATCTGCAATTCAGAACGTTTTCTTAGGCTCTAGTTTCATCTTAGTGGATTGTATTCCAAGTAAACTTCTTTTAATACACATACAGAGACAAATTTTATTAGGCATGTGTAAATCACATAAGCTAGTATGACTTTCTCTTTGATTGGTTGATTGTGTGAACCATGCTATAGATACGGAAAAAAAAATTCCCACAAGTTTAGAGAATTTAAAAGGTATTTATCACAGACCACCCATTTGGCTCATCAGACAAATTCTTACTGAAAGTGCTAATGAAGAAAACAAGTAACATTGACAACAACAATTAACATCTTTCCAGAAAGCTTCATGCAAACAACAAGCTCATTTCTACCAAAAGGATTCTCAAGAGTAAAACAGAAGTTGAGGTCTCATTCACAAGCAAAATATGTCCTTCTGGTAACAAATGTTGGGAAATTTCTAAATTTTCACTATTATTACAAATTCAGGATCATATATTTTCATATCCGTATTTATATGTTTTTTACCCCACAATATTATATCACAAAAGCTTTGGTAACAAACAAAGCAAGCATCTTGAAGAACGTTACTCATTTCCCGCAGTTGAAACCATGGCAAGCAGAGAGGATTATGATGAGGATCAAAGCAATCACTATTCCAAGTACTATCAGCTTAATTTTCATGTTTTGCAGCCACATTTTCCTCCGGATTTGGGTCCCAGAATTACGAAAGTCTTGTGCCTGCAAGAGAAGTAATTTTTCCAGCAAAATTGTTCAGAGTTGGGTTCCACTTGTTATGAAGGGAAATATATCTAGAAGACTGAATGCATAATTATCTCTATCAAACCAACAGAATGGCCAGAAATATAATATTAACCTGCCCTTTACACTGAACAGGAAAGAAGTTGTTCGGATAACATTCTTGAAGAGTCTAAGCTTGAAAACAAAGCATATAAAACACATACATGCCAAAGCACAGAGACACTAACACTAACCTGATGATGAAGGTTATCAGTCTTATCCACGAGCAGCTCAATCTTTTCCCCTCTATCTAAAACCTGCATCAAACCACAGACAATTTCTGTGAGGATTATCCAAGGAATTCTCATGAATTACAAGATAAAAATGGAATATGGGGAGCAACCTATGAAAAGTTCAGAGGGTAAAACATGCTATAAAGATTTAACAAAAGAATGTTGCACTCTGCATTAAGTATGCAGCAACCAATTTTTTCCCAAATAGAAACATAAGTCACTTGCATAGTATCGTCTTATTCAGAATTACAGATTCATTCATTTGCTCATGTATGTGTTTTTTCTACATTTCCAACCAATTAGATGACTAAGTTTTTCCTCCTTTTGCATGTGCATACATGTGTTCCACGGACACTGCATCTCAATGTAATCGGAAACAATATTAAAGCTACATTTCCAGGCAACCAAATCCCAGGAAAATTTCTACTGCAACCAAGCAAAGCATCACTACCTTTTCAATATTCTCCATCATAACACCTTTGACTTCAGAAACCTGTGCTTTCACCTTTGCAAGCTTGCTTATCTCTTCCGGATGATCAACACAGTACTGCATATGAGCTTTCAATTTTGGACTGCAATGAATATTATATTATGTCAACTTCAATGACAAGAAACATTCCCATTATGTGTTTTTCATATTTAACCAGAATAGAATACCCAAATTCCTTGTTAAGGCTGTTGGCTTGAGCAGTGGCAGCCTTTCCACCACCATATTTTGAAACAAAGTCATCCTTGACACGCTCCAAAAAAGCAATAGGTATTTGTCTTCCAACTGATTCATCTGCAACCACACAATATGCTGTAATATGGAAAAGTCAGCCAATCCATCATTATGATAAAAGAAAGAGAAATAAGGAAAGAAAAATTACATTGAGCTCCCTTGAAGTTCAAGTACAAGACAGACTCCTAAGAATTACTATCTCCTTTCAATTATGAAAATTTTTAATAGAACTCCCTCTAAACTTTTAGACATAACCCATGCAGTTTCACAAATTCCATCAGAAATTTCCTCTTGAGAAGTCTTAACTATTCTTCAAACCAGATAGGTCAGCCTATAATTCAACTCTACATCAAGGGACATTAATGAAACTTCCAAGGAGAATGTATACAGTAGATGAACTACCATAATACAGAACAGTCATATCGGAAAAAAAATACCAAGGTGTGATGCCTAGAAATTCCCTCAAAGTTTCAACATTATACACAAGTAAACAAATATATAACAATAGGTGAAACACTTACAAATAACTTAAATAGTTTTTAGTGTAAACACAGGAATTTAGGCCCAAGAGGTATAAAAACTAACTAAGTGAAATGCATTTGAAGTCTAAACACATAATTAAAAAAATTAATTACCAAATCATGATAGAGGATGGCCACATGAAATTTCTGGTCAGCATCAAGCAAAAGCAAGTGTGAATTCTAAAACAAAGTGGAGACCATTTAGATCATTTCCCCCTAATTTTATATGAATACCATCTCGATCAGAAGAATAAAGTATTGAAACATTTTTGTGCATCAAGAGAATACAAAGAAAGAGAATGATTGCAAAATTTTGAAAAATAGTTCCGTCTTCTATTTCTTTTCCCAAGAATACTTTTTAACAAATTTGGGGAGAATATGTTCAATTGGCTCCTCCTTATGTTACAATTTACACTTTTGGAGCTTCATGCCAACTTAGAAGATTTTCGACATGGCTATCCTCTTACACGTAGCTATTTAATTAGTTTTCTATTCAAGTTATTGGGCTACAATTGCTGTTTTTGGAAGCAGTACTATTTTGGGCTTGTTTCTTCTATTTCCTAGACCCGAAATCTTACACTATCAAGACAATTAAATAAACCATTTGAATTCTTTGGACTATCAAGTTGATGTATTCACCAAAGTGTGACTCTTTCCACACTCCAAGTTGCAATAGGACCAAACACTAATCATGTGCATATATGGAAATATAAAATTGTTGTAGTGAACGCCACCATCCACCTTGTGCAAAGCAACAGGCAGCACAAGAACTGTGCAATGTCATGTGATTGGTTTTAAGGCATTATGGTAATAATGTGATATGACAATGGACTATCACCCAATGTAAGATGAGTAACATCACCCATTAAAACATGTAATAAGATTCTTACTTTAGTGGGTGATGTCTGCTCACCTTATGATGAGATATACCCCCCAAATGACACCACATTATTGACACATGAAAAAAAGAAACACAAAAAAGACCTTTTCAGCAGTAAAATATATTCATAAGAAAGGAGTAGTTTTGTAAACAACAACAGGTTAAGAATATTTCACAGCCAACACAACATGTAGAAGGTGTATTATAACACAATGATCGATTAGTTACAAATACTAAATTGAGGGTATTTACATATAAGAGATATAGTGCTGAGAATTACGAATTTCAGTCTTGAGACATTACTAGATCCATTTGATGTTACATATCTTCGGCTTTTATTTTGCTACTTTATCACACAAAATCATATTTCTAATTTTATTACACAAAGACCATCCACTTCTTTTTTTTTTTTTTTTTTTTGACATCTCTCTGCTACAAACACCAATGACTTACATTATCTCTTTTCAATTAAAGAGTGAAACATCTTCACCAACCAACAAATGGCTTTGAAGCTCTTAAATTATGTCCCCAAAATCCTAATTTTTTCTCCCCAAACATAGTATCGTCCTAGCCATGGTGGCACCTTCCTCCTTACTGTTGCTCCTCCAAAACATGATGAATTAAGTGTAAGTAATTTCATTTTTTTAAATATATTTTTGAACTTACACATAATGTCTAAACTCAGAATTTGCTTCATTATTCCGAAACATGGAAGAATCTATTTTCTTTCTCAGGCTTATAGGGATAGCTAAGGAGAAAAATGTGTTCTAAAAAACCATTAAACACAAAAGGCTTGAAGGCAGGCTTATAGAGATTGCTGAAGAGAAATATTTCTTTCACTAACCACAGAAAAAATTTCCCTGATTGACTTGCTGACAGAACCAATAAAGTAAATGGACAAATTAAATAAGAAGAAATGCATTACTCTTATGTGAGAAGGCAACAAAACTGCGAGAAAAAGGTTTTTCACACATGGCATGATGGTATGCAACAACTGTCACAGCTATTGAAGCTAGCAGAGTCACAACAATTAAAGCTAGTGAGTATCACCAGCATCCATCTTATATCTAATGAATTTGGAAGCAAGAATGCTTTGTGGTTTCTCTTATGCTGACATAGACAATCAAATACTCCTAACTAATTACTGGTTTATAAAATCACTCTCTTACTAATGCAGGCTTTAGACTTTCACTTGTTGCTTGCTGGTTTGCTGGTTGCTTTGGACTTCATACTTGTTGCTCACTAGTCCTCCTTTGCTAACATCCACATAGGAGGTGGATTCGATTCAAGTTAAGCTCGAGTTTGGGTTTGCTCCAATTCAGCTCGGCTTGGCTCAAAGGAGTAGAAATAGAGCCTAAGTTTCAGCTTAATGAGTTTTGACAAAGCTGAACTTGAGCTCCATATGATGAACCAAGCTCGAGCTGAGCTCAAGAATGTCCTATTTTTTAAATTTAATTATTAATTTTAAACTTATTAATTATTATTTTTTAATATTTGTTTTCTAATAAAATAAACATGAAAGAAAGTTCAATGATAACGAGAAAGGAAAAATGCAAGCTTATTTACAATAGGTGAAGTGAGTTATTAACATTCCTCACACCTATGGGGGAGTTTTGGGATTGGGTTAAGATTTTATTTATAACAGGTGAAGTGAGTTGTTAAAGTGTATATTTCCAATTAGTATTTTTGCAAACCTATTTGCTAAAATCCACCATTAAAAAGATACACTTTATAAATAAGATACATAGGTGAAAGGAATTCTAACAACTCCCCTTAACCATTTATAAATAAACTTACTCTTTTCCTTTCTCATCATAATTCAACTTTAAATGTTTTCTTTCATTAGATTACATAAATTTTCAAATATATTTTTTAAACTAATTTTTTAAGGTTTTTTTTAAATGAAAACATGACTCAAATTTGATAAAAATCTTAAAACTATGGCTCGAGCTATAGTTGCCCATTTCAAACTCGCTTAAGTCAAGCTAGCAATGGAGTTTGAATCCAACCCTACATCCACATTCCTTCAAACCCCCTCATTTTCAAAATCCAGACCTCAAATCTATACACAAAGAATAGGGAACAAAAAAATATTTTTGCAGACTCATCTCAACCATTTACAAAATTTCAACAACATCATCCTCTTTCAGCCAACTTTCTTCATGAAAGGTTTTAGTTTGTACTTTGAACAAGCATATACTCATTCAATCAACTCAGTTAGCTTATCCAAAGCCAGTATTAACCATTGTCAAATCTCTAAGCCCTCAAATTTTACTATTTCAAGACACAATAATCTGACCCTAATCTTCAACTACAAACCCTAATTTATGTTCACCTTCTAAAAAATATCCATGTAATTTCGAAACGACCATAAAGATGCAATATTTAAAACAACCCAATTCAATTTCAAACATCTTCATCCTCATAAAACCAAACAATCAAAATAAATAAATAAATAAAACCCATGACAGCAAATCAAAATCAAAATGAGAAACTTAACTGTAACCATTATCAACAAGATAATTAAAGGTGTGGCCATCGCAGTTGTAAGTAAACTTGTTGTTGGAAGCAGGAAGCTTCTGCAGGCACTGAAACGCAATGGAGTTGAAGTTGCCGCTGAACTCAGTGTACTCTGCAAGAAGCACGGTGCCCCGCGAGACAAAGGCGTAGATCAGGGGCTTCTGACTCATTTTGGGAGTAAAATGAAAGAAATAACACCTGGGTTTTCGTTTTTGGTTAAAAAATTACTCTCTCCCACTCTGTTTTGAGTGCTAAGGAGAGAAGGAGAAAAAGAAGAGTATAGGATTAGTAAGGTTTAAAGAAGAAGCAGAGATAGAATTAAGAAAAAAGAAAAGGTCGGTGCAATTGAGTGTACCTTAAGAAAAACCAAAATTTCCCATTTTGGATTCATTAAATTACTTCTCCATCCTTATGTTTTGAGTTCGAATAGATACTAATTTAAATTGAAATTTGACAAGTTTTGATATTATCTGCTTGAATTCGATAACAAAAGTGAGGATTCGAGTCAACTCAAAAAATTTTTTCTAAACTTAATATATATTTTTTTAATTAAATATTTTTATATTTTTTAAATTTAAAAAAATTAAAATGGAAAGTATAGAACATTTCATTTGAACGGGCTCACTTATGATTACAAACCTGATTTGGAATAGGATGGGGAGCACAAAATACAAAGGATAAGAGAAGTACATGATCATGTATACTAATCATTTATAATGTTTTCAAAAAAAAATTTTGATTTTCTATTATTTTGGGATCAATATTTTGTAACATTCTTAAGAAGTTGTTTTAATTTTCTAATATTTAAGTATTAATATTTTGATCTTATAATTAGGGTTTGATCAAAATTGTTCAAATTCGAATTTGAGTTTAGATTGAATAATTTTAGTTGGAATTAAGAATTGAATTTATTTTCATAAATGAATCAAATTTAAGTTTACTCAAATTAAATTCAAAATTAAATTATTTTCAAATCTAAACTACTTAATTTCGGACAAATTTATTGAATAAGAGCTATTCTAAAACTAGATTTTATTTAGTCTAGGCCAAATCAAATCTAACCCTATTCAAAAGAATGAGAATGGCAATTTTCCCTTTTTTTTTAATTTTGAGAAAATACTTAGATATTCCCCTTAATTAATTAGTAAAAACAACGAAGTGGGTGTGTTTGTAAGTTTGGTAAAGTAAAAAGGTGAAAAAATGATACAAAGAATGTGACAAATTTTGGGTCACATAGAAAGATATGGAGATTGGTGTCACTTTACCCCACCCTTTACGTTGTCTTCAAAATCACAAGAACCAAAGCCAACACTAATTTTTTGCTTCCTTTTTTTGTCGGTAATTGATTTCTAGATAGAAAATCCCAATGAACACAACATGGGAGTAAGCAATTGCTGTTGTTTTATCTGGGTTATACTTTAGTGGTGCCGGATTTGGTTTGAGGTAAAGTCGAATAAACTGAAATCACGGATGGATTTGAATCAAATCAACTCTAGATCACAACTAAGTTTAGCTTGAATACTAAAAATTCAACTTAAGTTTTAGTTTATGCTCACTTAAATTGGCAATGAAATTGTTGAAGATGAAAAAAATTGTCAAAAAAATTTAAAAAATAATCAAAAAAAATGAATCCGTCAAAATTTTTCCAACGATTTATTAGATTTGAGTCAGTTTATTCAAATTAAAGTTAGGGTTACACCCGTTCGAGTTAATACATTTTTTTTAATTTATAGTAAATTCTATTATAGATGGACGTATATACACCTCTCCAACCTTGACATGTCATATCTCATACGCTTACATGCACACCAGTCCGGTCACCACTTGCCCTGAACCGGCCCCTTCACAGGATGAAGCCCAGCCCAATTCGGGTATGAAAACATTGTTTATTATATTCATCCATAAAAAATTAATGCAACTTGAAAACAGACTAGCCATGCCTGTAATTTTTCAGTAAAATACAAATGATAAATGAATATTTAGCTATACAAATCATTCAATAAGGTTCTAGTGTGAGGCATATTACATAAATTTCAACATATCATCAACAAAGTACTCAATCAAAATTATCGAATTGTTTCTTTCGTATTCGATAAAGAGCTCTGAAACTGCTTTTTTTTTTTTTTCAGAAAAAAGTATAGTTTTTATGAGTATACTTGTTTGCCAACTCTCATTTCTGCATAGGAATTTCACAATCATCAAGCATAATCTGAAAACAAAGCATACTATAAATACACGAGGATGCTATAATCTTGGCTTTCAAATATGAATTAAAGTGTTGCGTATTGCTTACCTTGTATCAGGCATTGCTGCACCATTAGAAGCAATTTTTCAGAATCATGAAAGTTGATCTCGCTAATGCCTCAGGCTGACTAGCTCAATATCAAAAATCAAAGTTCCCAATGTCGAGCCTTCCCCATTGGCAAGACGGGTTGGATTGAAGATCGTAGTAAACAGCCTCTGCCGGTCAAAGAACTATTGAACAATAGAAAATGAGACTCAATAAGCAATGACGAAAACAAAGTCAAATCCACAAAATTAAGGCCTAGAATGACCAGTGAATGTCTAAAAATAGAAAAATACTTTAGGATGGGGATTTGAGATTTTTAAATAGAAGAAAAATAGATGTGTATATACCAATTAGGGAACACAACAGTGACAAGTTTGACAGCACACAAAGAAAATGCATGAAGTTACATTAAATTGTGTTGAGAGAAAAAAAATACATTAGGTGGTAGTGGTTCTTGCGAAGTGTTTTGATATCCTTGAGATGGAGGGATGACAACTCGACGAATACCACCCACCTTCATTGACCTCACAGCCGCTTCAATCCCCGGAATTACCTGCTCAAAGTTTTGATATACACTACAATATCATAAAAGTTCAACTATTAACTTATATATTAAATACATTTATGAGTGCGCAGGCAATGAATCTCACATAATAAGAGATTAAGATATGCAAAATAATAATATATCAGAGTTCATTTATGACCCTTTTTCAAACTGGTTTTTGTTCATGTGTAAAAGGTCCTATGTGCAGAAACTGCCAAGGTCTCTGTGCCAAAAAAGGCAGGAAAGTTATGCAGTTCCCTGATAGGCAACGTGTTAGTTCTTCCCTTTCACCCAAAAACTACTATCGGCGTTAACTACACGCCATTGAAAATAGATCACTGATCATTCAGAAGAATCTTCTTCTCCCATTTCAGCGAACAAAAAGGTTGGTATGATTTCACAAGAATTCATGTTTTCGTTGAAGGAAGTTTTACTCACCGATCCCTCAATATTTAACTAAGATATAGGCAGACCCTTTAGTTTAAAAGATGGGCAGCAACCTCTATTCAAATATTTGATAATTGCCATATTCGTACCTCAATCAAAGCAAGATAAATTCACCTTTTCATTAAATAATAAACCTTGCCAAAAAAGGCACTACAAAAATAGTGAATATATTTGTATGATTCATCCAAGTCTCATAAGGCTGAGATTAACTATAGACAGATATCAACCTCAAATAAATTTGTAAGGAGATTTACAACTACTTTCAAAACTTCACAGAAGTTGGGCTATTTTTCAAACTAAAAGGTGAAATCAGTTTGATGAAATATGCCTCAAAAGTAACCATTCATCCATCTATCAAATACTAATACTATCGCAAATACAAAAATGAATAAACAAGAGGTGGGAGGTGAAAGCACAATAACCACAATGGCAACAATTCCGACAATCATGTAACAATATTGAGGCACACAGACTAATAATTTAGTAACCTACAATAATATTTCAATTTTCAATAACAAACACAATAAGTTAGGCTACTAGAACATTTTGCATTGACAATAAAATGTTCAGCAAAGGTACCATAGCCATATTTCAATGCAGGATAGTAATACAACTTACTTTGCCGGATCCGAGCGTGAAAACAAAAGGAACCGGTTCACCACTTCCATCTTTGTGGTCATACGTTGAATCAAACCGCCACCCTTGCTTCGCTGCCAACCTTCCATAGTAATGTATTGCAACCTTTTCAAACACATTCATAAACACCCAATTAAGCAACTGATTTTGTAACACTAATTAATGCCTTGTTCAATTTCCAAAGATAATTTTCAAAAGCTTTAATAAAAATCAAAACTCTCAGCTGCATCCAACATTTGTTCACTGTTTGTTCGTGTTCTGATTTTACATTAGATTGTATCTGAAAACATGTTTCAAAAAGCGTAATACTATATGTACGAACAACAACTATTATCAGGTAATGACAAACTGATACCTCATCACATGATTATTTCATTTAATTGTTTACTTTCATTTCATCTCTAATTCAAAATAACTCTGTCAATAATACTTCAATAAGAAATTTCTTTGAATCCCTACATTCAAAAACAAAAAACATTTTAAATTCTATATCAAATATGCAATAAATTAAATTAAATTTAACTGAACATAAGTAGAACACAAACAATAATTAATATTTTTAATTTTTAATAATAAATAAACCAGAAATTGAAACACTACTAAGTTGAATGAATATTTTAAGGATCGTAACTTGGTCACCGTTCAGTGGAATTGGACCCGACCCTGTGCGGAGGTCCAACGACTTGACGCCGCCGGAGTTCGGGAGCTCCGACAGCTCGGCGGCGTCCGCTGCGGTTGAAGAAATAGGAGAGGAGAACGGTAAAGTTAATGTGCTCAAAGTGGTGGTGATAATTGACAGAGATAGAGCTGCTCTTCTGGATGTTGTTGTTGATAAGAATGGAGATGAAGAAGAAGATGGCAAAGTGGCGGTGATTCTAGATGGAAGAAAATGAAGGGTGTGATGGTGAGAAGCATGGAGTGGTGGTAGTGATGCAAAACACTGGATCATCTTGTTTTCTCGAAAAAAAAAATTAGAGATTAAGCAGACTAAACCTGAGAAAAAGGGTCCCGGTCGCGGTTCCAAGTGTCGAGCCCATAGTCTGAGCTGTTTTGTGGGCCATTTAGAGTTACAGTCTGAGAGTTGATACAAAATTATTTTAAATTTGAAATTAAATTAAAAAATTATGGTTGGTTTAATTTATGTTATTATTTAAATCTATTAAAATTATTTATTTATAAGTATATATAAACATAAAATAAATATGAAATATATATAATATGCTTGTAAAGAAAATGATAGAATAAATATAAAAAATTTAAACAGTAAATTATGTCAAATATAGTTATATATAAATATTTAATGGTCTATGATTTGAAATTCATCTAAATTAAAATTTATTTTTTTTAAATTTATTAATCTAAATTAAACCATTTTACAAATTAAACCAAACTAAATAATAATTTTTAAATAGTTCGATTGAACTTTACAATTTGAATTGAATTATACATACTCATGATTTGTATAGGTTCCCAAACTTTAAAAAGATTTTATATATACGTATAATATATACACACACACCGTGGAAATTGATGTTTATAAACGAACTAATGTATTATCATATAATTGAATGATCGAATTATTATTACTAATTCAAAATTATTAAATTATATATTAATATATTAATTTATTTCTATCTGTTAATACCGATTTGTATGTGCATAGATTATTATTAATTTATTAAAGTTTTATTCCTTTTTCAAATATAAATGCAATTTCCTAAATAAATTTTTCATCTTGTATATTTTATTTGTTAAATTTTACACTATGCTCCCAAACATAAATTTACAGTTCGTGCCCCATAAACGACAGCACAAGAATGGCCATGTTGTACCCAGTAAAAGAGCGTTGTGGTAATTTTTTTTAACATTTACTATGAAGTTTCTTTATGGATTCAAACTCTAGGTTATCTTTGATTCGTGGTTGACTTGTGTTCCGATTTTCATTTTCGATGCTGATTTCTGCCCTATAGAATTACAGTTTGATTTGTATAAGGATTTGCTTTCATTGTGAGTTTGTAGAAAATTATTTTGATTTCGTGCTCCATTGGTACGTTGAAGAAAATGATTTTATTGTTGGGAAATGAAAGGGAGAGTCAACAAGTGAAACAAAGACTTTGTATAAAATTGAAGAAAAACAAGTAAAAGAGATATTATAAATATTTTATGATATATAATACTTATCATAAATAGAAAATTATATGTATCATAAGATATATTGAATTAATATGATAAAATGAACATATGTTATAATATAATTTATAATATCAATACAAAACAATATTCTTTTTAGAGAAAATGGTAATATAGTAGGAGATATGTGGGTGTTTGAAAATTTTTCAAAATGATGATTAATTAAAAATTTTTATTATTTAATTTTTTAAAACAGATATTATACGATATGATATATAATACACGATAAAAAAATTACATTTTTTACAAATTTTGATTTCGTGCTCAATTGGTATGTTGAAGAAAATATTGTATTAGTAGAAAATGAAAAGAGAGTCAACAAATAAAAAGAAAACTTTGTAGAAAATTAAAAGTTTAAAAAGAGATATTAACTGTTGTTATAAATATTTTAAAACATATGATATTTATCTTGTAATATGATATGATATAAATAAAAAATAATATGTATTATAAAATATATCATATAATATGATATATATTTTATGATACAATATATTACATTAATACGAATCAATAAATCTTTTTAGAGAAAATAATAATGTAATAAGAATATATATGTAAATTTTTAAAAATTTAAAGGTGCCTGTGATTTTTTTAAAATAATAATTAATTAAAATTTTTGTATTATTTAATTTTTTAAAAATATATTATATAATATGATATAAAAAATTAGATTACCGGATATTAACTTCTTTAATTTAAGAATAAGATAAACGAGAAGGGCCTCTTTATACTTTTCCAAAGTCACAGGGGCCATCAGAAGCTAGGGGGGTACATGAGAGTTGTTAGATTTGCTAGAGCAAATGAACAATTTAAACCCAAAAGTAACGATAGACCGCCGTCTGTGGGGATCGAACCCACGACCACGTGGTTAAAAGCCACGCGCTCTACCGCTGAGCTAAGACGGCTTTGGAAATCTTCTTTTTTTTTATTCTTCTAGCGTATTCATATTTAATCATAAAACTTAACGAGTAATAAAAATTATTTTGATAATTTATCTTTTATTACTTATATTATTTTATTTGATTTATAAATAATAAAAAATTTTAATAATTTTTTATTACTAATATGATATGACAAATAATATAAAAGATACTCTGAATACCGTCTCTACCTTTGATATTAAAATATTATTAAGACAATATTGATTTTATTATAATTATTTTTTATTTATTAATTTTTTTAGGTAAAAATAATCTTATTTTTAATTAATATAACAAATAACATAAAAATATTTTAGAATAATTATACTCTAGGGTATTCAAGTAAAACAATATATTAATATTCTTTTATTACTTCTAATCAAACATAATAATTATTTATATCTATATATTTTTACTAAATTTGATCAAATATGATAATAATTTATATCTAATAATTTTTTAGGTAGTTTATCTATAAGATAATTTTTCAATTTTAATAATAAAAAAATTTCCGAACGAAACACCTCCTTATAGTGTAATCTTTTATTTTGTGGATGATCATAAATTTGCACTAACAAAAAGTATATAAGATTTGTGGTGTCGACTTATACATAAAGATTAAAAAAAAAAAAAGAATTGATAGTATAATCTTGTGTGAGTAATTGGGAAAATAAAAAATATTTATAAAATAGTTTGATTCATTGCTTGAAAGCCCAAATTTACTATTTTATTTATTTATTTTTCAAAGTTTAACAAAATAATGGTATAAAGTTATAAATTAGTTCTTGGAGGAGTTGAAAAAAAGGGATTTTCATTATTTGTGTAAAATCCTTTATTTATACGACCGATAAGTTGGGTTAATTGAGGAAAAATATGTCATAAATCATATTAAATCAAATTTAATTATTTAATAAGAATTTATCGATAACATCATTTTGATGAAATGAGAGATAATATTAGCATGATTATTATCTCTATTTGCTAGAGATAAAAATAGAAGGAATTGTCACTAGAGAAAGAAGATCAAAACCTTAGGGAAAAATAGTGATTTTTCAAAGCTTGGGTTGGGGGAGGGGGGAATTGTTAGATTTTAAAACTTAAGGGGAGAAATACGATAAATTTTTAGTTTTTTAAAATATTTTTATTAAATGATGATTTTACCCTTGACCTTAACTACAAAAATTAATAGATTCATGAGTATTTGAAATTTTCAAAATTAATAAGTAAAAAGTTAGAAAACACTAATCTTTGGGTGGGTATAAGTCCTTTGGCCTTAAATAACCTAATATCACAATAATTAATCAATTTATTTATATTTTTTAATACTCACCGTTTCTACAAAATAGTATTAGTATATGGTAAAAAAAAAAAAAAATTCACCCACCCATAACATCACATAAATAATCAATCAAATATAACTCTATATATAATAAAATATTTATTTTCCTTACCAATAAATATTAGACTTTGAATTGCATGCAAGGTTGCTTCTAATTCTTCACACTCTAGAAAGTGAATGATTAGACAAAAACTTACCATACTTGAAATTCATGCATGCATGTACCTTGTTCTTCACAAGAACAAACAGTTTGTCACATTTTTTTATACAATTTTAAATCATTAAAAGAGTGCCTAAGTCTATGCAAGTTGCTAGATATATAACAACTACCATTATATTTTCTTCTTCTTGATTCTGTAAAGTTTGAAATTTATTTTTCAATGTTTAACCTATTTTTGACTTTCAAATTTAGTCTATGTTTGTGCATGCATACAAGAGATATTTATCATATTGATGACAAAATAATATGAAAGAAAAATGATAAATCATAGTTCTATAGATACACAAACACGTTTTTTAAGTTATCAAATAAAATTTTTTTACGACAAAAACCCTACTCGATAGAGTTTAACCACTCCTTTCCATGGCATGGTTGTAATGCAACCATTAAAGTAACTTGCCCTAACTAAAATTTTAGAATATATAAAAAAAATTAATATTTTATTTTAATTGACAATTGTATCTACTAATTATTTATCTTTGGCCCCCTGTCATATAATTTATGATATTAAAAGTTATCTGATGAAAAAATCTATTGTGAATCGTGTGATCTCACTCAAAGATTAATGTGTAAAATATATATAAAAATGAAAAATGATATTATATAATGTTTTAAAAATATAAGCTTAAATTTTAATTTACCTCACGAACTAAAATACTTGGCTATGACCTTGACCCTTTTGGGACGGAGCTCGACTACTAACTTGGTAAGCTCTAGGAAGATTTGTCTAATGATCCATTAACATGTGTATTCACACTTTTGATATACAACACAAATAATGTGGTATTATGTCATTAAGTGTTATTTAATCTTTAATTCAAAATAATCTAATAATATTACAATACATTGTCTATATACCTAAATTATTTATTAAAAATATATTCGTATGATTTTATCATGTATTAAAAGGTGCAAATGTATTTTTCCAACACAATTTTGAAAAGATGTACATTTATTAATAAATGAAATTTATTTAATATAATTTATTTTTGAAAATAAAGGGAATAAGAACAATCTTTTTCGGTGGATAGCCCTAGTTTTTGCTTAGTTCCCTTGTTCCGAAAACCATTTATATTTCTACGTTTTCTTTATTTTGCACTCTCTTCCTTTTTTTACCTTTTAAACGCTTTCTAATATGGAAATAAATATATAATATGAAGATTAAATAACAAAATCAAATAAACTTGGAGTCTAACTGACCATGCCAAATTGAAAGCGAAATATTTTAATTATAGATATTTTAAAGTTTAACGTACAACTCTGTCAAACTATGATATAGTTTTATTAAAAAATGAAGAATAATGTTATATATACATATTTTTTAATATATAATTAAATATATAGATGATATATTATTATGTGATTGAGAGTAACTTTATCTTAATTCAAAATTATCTAATCGTATGATAACACATCATTTGTATATCTAATTGTATATTTAAAAGTATATGCATATATTTTTATTGAAAAATAAATATAGAATAAAAGCTTGTTTTATTTTTTGGTGAACAACTTGTTTTTGGCCTTAACAAATTTGATTGTGAGTATGCATTAGTTATAGATACAAATATATAATTTTAGTTGTATATGAAATGAGAAATTTATAGTTAGGCATATTAATTACTTCTCATATGTTGTAGTCTACTTGAGTTTTATGTTAATAACGCATTTATAATTGGACCAACTCTTACGAGTTGAACTCAAGTTGGGATAGTCTCAGCTCGACTCGAGTGAATCATTAGTAGATTCATCTTATTTAACGATTTTCTTTTTTCTTTGATAATTCTTTTTTTCTTCATCTTTGATGACACTTTATACTTTTCTCCAAAGCTTTTTAACGGCTTTTTGTAACAAACTTATCACTAGTTCAAGTTAGACATTTTGGATTTAAGCTTAAATAGATCCTGTTTAGGCTGAACTAGACTTAAATACATCTCTAATCCTGTATTATATCTTATAATTAAAATATTTTTCAAAATTAAGATAATTATTGTTGATGAGTTTTTTCATTATTAATTGAATTACGTAATTTGAAGTATTGCACAAGTTAATTATACTACGATTGCAGTGATAAGGATATGATAAGAACATGATATTTACTATAAAGAGATATAAGTAAAATAAGATAATAAGATACAAAACTTTTAACGTGATTCGGTTTAATGATCAAAATGTCTACGTTTACAATATTGAAACTATTATCTAATGCTTACATGAAAGTTATAACTTGGAGAAGATTAATACACAAAGTGGACTGAGTGTGTGTGTGTGTATATGCTTACCCTCTCTCCCTCATAATAGCTTTTTATATTTGTAAGACTTGAGAGAGAAAATTACGTTTAAATTATGATAATCATGAGATTTCTTATTTAAACATAATTCAAATGATTCATTCATATTTTTAAACTAAAAGAGAACATATAATATGTTTCCTAATTGAGGAGGAGAAGATTATTTTCCCCTTATCATAGAAGATTGTAGGGATGTCATTGTCAAATATTTTGAGGTGATTCTCTACTAATCAGAGGTTTTCTTGTTACCTCATACTAAAAATCTACCCACGTCTCTCATCTTTAGGCAAATAGGAAACAACCTTTGGTTGTTAGTCTTGCGACTGCTCACTAGTCGTAGTTGTTCGAACAAATTTTCTTGAAGAGATGGTTGTTAAAGAAATATTCTACAAGTTAGAGAATACCATCTTTAGGCACTCCAAATGATGGAGAATCAGTCTAACGAATTATATCCTTACAAATTTTGTGGAAAAGATAATGTAGTTTCACGAGTCTCTCTCGTTCGCTTATAAAATTGATTTTATTATTAGTCATACGGAACATTTAAAAAAAACAAAGTTAATTTTTCTGCATGGTAAATGCTACAGTTAAGTCCATGGAAGAAAATGGAAATCCATTTTAGTCAAAGAACATTTTTCCTTCAAATGACTTTTAAGGCAAGTTAATCTATATTCAAATCTATATGTCACAATTCATAATTAACTGAATTGTTTAATTTCTAAATTTACTTGGTCAAAATGTACAAACAAAATTAATCTTCCATGCTCTCCTCCGTACGAGCTAAGTCTTTGATTAAAACCTGATTAATTATTACTTGAAATCATATAAAGACAGTCAAATCTATTGACCAATTAGGAACAAATAGAAAAATAAAAAATAATTAATGTCTCTGTCTTCATGTTTACTTTGTCTATAAATTTGATTATCCATCAAGGATGGAATACGTTTGAGGGGAGGAGGAGAAAACAATGGAGGTGGAAAAAATGGTTAATGGTTTGGATAGTCGTAAAAGAGGCGTCGGAGAAGAAGAAGAAGTGGAGCTTCCAGGGTTTCGATTTCATCCGACAGATGAAGAACTTGTAGGGTTTTATCTCAAAAGAAAAGTGGAGAAGAAAGCTATTTTTATTGATCATCTGATCAAACAGATTGATATCTATAAATATCATCCATGGGATCTTCCAAGTAAGTTCTTACTTTAATTTCATTAAATGTTGTATTTATACATGATGACTTTTATGGTGAAAAAATTATGAAATTTAATTGAAAACTGTACTGGAAGTCTGGAATTATAAGCATATACAAATATCAAAAGTGAGCTTCTAGCTACTGAATTTACTGTTATAAGTTACTGAGAGATAATTACTTTCAATCTCCAAGTAAAATTTTTTTGAACATATTAATTGTTGTATTGTGGTAATCTGAATTATTCTGTAAAGAGTTATCCAAATTTAGAATATACAAATTCAAAAATAAATTTTTAAAGAGATTTGTGGTGATAGTGGAGAGAATAGGCCGATTTGCCTAATCTTGTAACCCACTACTAATCTCATACGGGTTGTGGGGGTATTGCTCCAATAGTATGAGTCTTTTCAAATAGACTTGAGTAAATTGTTAGTCTAATCGAACAAAACAGGTGCAATATATTTGTATTGTCATGGATAAGAGTGCAAACGAGCTGAACCAAGTAATACTGGACTAGAGTTTTGTTAGATTCCATATATAGATTTTGAGCTTGAGGTCAAAACAAATTAAACCCCTTAATTTAAATTACATTTAAACATTAATAACTTATATTTTATTAATTACCCATATATTCAAAAGATTAAATAAGATTTTAAAGATATAAATATAAGATTATAATTTTTTAAAAATTTATGAATATTTTATTTAAATTAAAATATGAGCTGATGAACTTATCAAATTAGTCAATATTAAGTTTAAACTCAGTCTAAAAGCCAAACCAAGCTATTCAAACTTGAGTTTGATTTGTCTTGTTTGCAACCTCAGTTGTGGACAAGTGACAAAGGAATAGGACAAGCCAGCCTATATAAGGTTAGCGTATGTCATCGTATAAATATATAATTCAACAGCCACTAATGTAATTAATCATAAAGAAAAAAATGTACTTAAACAAACTTGAAATATGATATCAAATATGATTTTCGATGGTATTATATGATTTATTTAATAAATACTTTCTTATAATTAGACTCCGTGAATCTATTTGTACACAGGAGGTGGAAATGGTGGAGAGAAGGAGTGGTATTATTTCTGTAAAAGAGGGAGAAAATATAGGAATAGTGTGAGACCGAATAGGGTTACAGCCACAGGTTCAGGATTCTGGAAAGCCACTGGCATTGACAAGCCTATTCACTCCATTTTAGGGTTTCCTCGCCATGACTGTATTGCTGGCCTCAAGAAATCCTTGGTTTATTACATAGGAAATGCAGGTAAAGGAACCAAAACTGATTGGATGATGCACGAATTTCGCCTTCCGGCCATCGCCAAAACTACCGTAAATGTCTCCTTCAATGGCCAGATCTTTACCACTAATGATCAAGAAGAAGCTGTAAGATCAGATTCCTGGAATGTATTAATTAATATTATTCTTTTATAGATATATATATATATTTTTTGAATGTGTGCATGGTGGCATGCAGGAAGTATGGACATTATGCAGAATCTTTAAACGGGAAGCTTCTTCTAATTACAAGAGGAGTGCATCAGAGTGCAGGCAGAAGACAAGTGTCAATGAAGATAATTATACTAAGACGAAGAAGATGGCGAGCTATGAAGTGTTAACTTCAATTGCTGTGAGCAGTGAAAAGTTGATAAAGGCGCCGTTGTCTGATATTGAATATAGCTCTGGAATCGGATCAAGGAATTATAACTCGTCCTTTGCCGGCCATCTGATGAGCTTAACAAATGATGTTCAACATCCAGTTATGGCTTCACATTTAAGCTTGCAGAAAGGGGATGATGAATACTTCAGAGAAGAGAATTGGGATGAGCTGAGGCCAATGGTTCCTAATTATTGAAAAATTTTAGATGTTATTAAGAGTAATTACTTGTTATAATCACATACTATTGACTTATTGAGATTTGTACTTGTGAACTTACTATTGGTATGTTAATGTCCTTGGTTTTGAGGGAAACCAAATGAGTACTCTAGTAAACAAGTGACTAAATAGTTTGTCACAGGTGTGCACTTATGCCAAGAGGATAAGAATGCTCTTATAATACAATCATGACCACATGTCCACTTCCAAACATGGCTTCAAATCATCAGAATATCTAATACCATGTAATTATCATTTTATTTGCCAAGCTAATTAAACCATATTTAATGTAAAAGAGTGGTATTGTCTCGTCAACACAATAAATGCAAAGTAATTGAACCAATCAGATAATACATTTCCCACTTAATAAAAAGTTGTGACGGTACACTCGACCTTGTTCAAACGGTGTATATACTCCCTCAATCGGATGGACATGTAGACATAGCAAAATCTCTAGACACAATGTGCTCCTGGATGATGCCAACACTCTTTCACTCCAAGTATATAAGCTAAGCTGAAAGAAAAGAAAGAAGAAAGGGGAAGAGAATGATCCTAAGGGGGCGTTTGGTTTGAGTTTTTTAAGATTATCTTAATAATTTATCTTTTATTTTCTTATTTGATTTGTCAGTAATAAAATATTACAGTAATTTTCTATTACCAATGCTGGTGTGATAGGTAATATGATTATCACCATTCACCTTAGGTATTTAAAGATTACCAAGGTAATCTTGATTTTATTATAATTATATTATTATATATTAATTTTTTGAGACAAAAATAAATTTATTTTTAATTAATATGACAAATAATATAAAAAATATTTTAAAATAATTATATTCAAGGACATTTAAGTAAAATAATTTACTAGTAATATACCTTTAATCAAACACAATAATTATTTATACATATCAAATTTTATCAAACATAGTAATCATTTATATCCAGTAATCTTTTAAGTAATCAATCTTCAAGGTAATTTTTCTATTTTGGTAATAAAATATTATCCAAACCAAACGCCCCTTAAGAAAATTCTTTTATCTTTAAGAGGAGTTTGCTTTATGTATTAAAAAAAATTTTGGTAATCTATATTTTATAATTGATATTATTTTGTTTAGCTTATTAGGTAATAAATTTTTTTAATAATTTTTTATTACTAATGATAATGTAACAAATAATATAATAGATAATTTGAGTATTACATTCACCTTAAATAATATAATATTACCAGGATAATATTAATTTTGTTATAATTATATTTTTACTTATTATTTTTTTAGATAAAAATAACTTCATTTTCAATTAATATAACAAGTAACATGAAAAATATTTTAGAATAATTAAATTCAAAGGTATTTAAATAAAATAATATTTTAATAATAATTTATACTTACCAAATTTTACCTTTAATCAAACATAATAATTATTTATATTCACTAAATTTTACAAAATTTTATTAAATATAATAATAGTTTATACTTTATAATTTTTTTAGTAATCTCCTTTTAATAAAAGATTACTTAAATAGATTATTAAATAATGCCACACATCACAGTCCTAAGATTGTTACTAAGAAATTCCTCAAGTATATAACCTAAATTTTTTCTCCCTCCTCACAACTCCTAGCAAGCAAAAACTTTTGTATATATATTTCTGTTTTACCATAAATAATAATTTAAATCTTTTTTAGGAATCCCATCAGAGTTGAACCAGCTTTTAGAGACCGAACTAACAACACTGATCAAGTAAAACTCTAGATTCAATAATTGTGTCATAATTATTATACCAGAAAAATTAGAAGTTTAATTTTAAAATATTAGTAGAAGAAACTCAAATCCATATTTTCTTATACATAAAATCTTTTTTTTATTATCCAAACAATCCTTAAGGGCAATTGAAATCTTCTTTTACAATGAACTTGTTAAGTAATTATGTTGTGTTGCATTTTCAAAATATTATGAAGATTAGAAAAATCATAAAATCATCATGAATTTGATAAAATAATCGAATTTCGAGTTCGGATTGTCGAGATTTGAGTATTAGTATGGTTGGATTCTCTTCGAATTCAATTTGACTATTAGTATTAAGTAAGACTATTAGTGCTAAGTAATGTTTTATATATCTATTTTGAATATACAAATAAGTATATTATATATTTTATCATATGAATGTATATTACTTTACTCTTAATTCAAATTAATCTAATTACATAATGATAATTATCAAATATGTATTTATTTGTATACTAAAAATAGATATACATAATTTTATTTATTAGTATTAGTATGGTATGGCCAAACAAACAATTACTATTAATGGTAAATAAATAAGGGAAAAGAACTATTTCCCACCCAAATTTTATCATAATCTCAAAATCATATTATGATAGTTGAAAAAACTCAAACACCCTCTCTGGAGTAATTGTAGTCCAAATTTTTAGTTAGGGTAGGGGTAAAATTGTTATTTTACTTATAAATCTTAAAATTTTAAAATTTATATCATTTGCCCCCGGGTTTTAAAAACTAATACTCAACTCATTCTCAAAGTTTGAAAAATTTATATTTCATCCTTAAAGTTTGCTTTCTGATCGACAACCGATGTTTTCTAATTATCTTCCAAATCTGGCTATGAAAAAAGATGAATGATAGTCGTCCAGACATGACAATAAAGGACAACTCTTCATCATTGAGTTTGGACGGTCAAACATCGTCCTTTGTAAAGTCTTCTTGATCTGGATGACGTTTCATCATCTAGATCTGGATAATGAAAGGTCATCTTTCATTGGAGAAGACCTTCATTTCTTTTCGATTGTCTGTTGGTTTTTTAAGTCACCGAGATAAAACCTGAAAAGAGAGAAAAAATGAATTTTTTAAAGTTTAATCATGGGGGTAAATGTGAGTTTTCTAAACTAAGGGAAGAAATGATATAAATTTTTTAAGTTTTAGGACTTATAGATAAAATAATGATTTTATCTTATTTCTAACTGAAAATTTGAACGAAAGTTAGTTTATAGGTGGGTGTTTGAATTTTTTATTTGTCGTGGGTATAATTTTGAGAGTAGGCTAAAATTTAGGGGACGGAATTGTTCTTTTCCCATAAATAAAATTCGGTAATACAAAGACCATACACCCACACATAAACAGTAAGATTCTGAAAAAAGTCAATGTCTTCTTCTTCCTTGTACGTTCCATACTGGTCTTCTGCAACTCAAAGAAGGCCACTTCAGCCTTCAGACAACCCGAACCCGGATGATTCCGGGCACCGACATCCTCTCATTGATCAGGCTCCGACTCCCAGGCCCCTCTTTCAGTTGTTCGCCTTGGTGTTCATCGTCTTCCTCGGCCTCCTTCAGTTTCTCCCCGCAACCCATTTTCGAGACCCCTCGGATCCTTACAGAAACTGGGTTCCCTTCAGCTCCATTGATTCCGTAAATTTCTTCTCCATTTTCTTTAAGATCTGGGGCAACGTTTATGGGAGATGGAGGGACGAGGGGGCAAGGTGGGGCAATTGCCCCTCCTTAATTCTAAAATTTTATGAAAAATATTAGAGAAAATAGAATAAGTTCTTCAAAAAAATTATTTAAAATACCAAAAAAATTCTCATTATTTAAGTTTTCATTTTCTCGTAAAAGCTTTTTAAAAGAAATATAGTAATGTCATACACTCTCAGTAATATTAAAATTTTTTTCAATTCGAATGTGTCAACATATGTGATTCATCTATATAATTTGTTAAATTGACATATTTTATATATGCATCTAAAGCTACATTGATTGTGCTTAATAGAACATTATAAGATATTACTGTTAGAATTGACAACCACTTATACAAGGTGCAACGCACACTGTCCAGTCGTATGATATAATATTGATTTTGTTGGATATACCCATGTTTTGGGTCGGATGTAACCCTGTTTTGGGTGAATCAGGATTACGGTTTATATTGGTTTAAGTGTGAGTGTTTGCTTCTTTGTTTCCATAGACTCTCTAGTTCATTTAAATTACTAATTTATTTATTTATTTTTGGATTTTATGATTTATTTTTTAGTATAAAATTGCCCCTCTTGAACTATTTTTTTGGGCTACATACGGTGATGTAGAGAAATGTTATTTTGCTGTAACGTTAATAGGTTAATTTTTTGCATTTTGCTGAAATGTCTTGTGTTTTTAGGGCAATAATTTGAGGAATTTTAGTGATAGGGAGTCTGGTGTCAACGGGGAAGAGCCTGGAATTGTGCACATTGTGTCATGGATGGAGTGTTTGGACCTTCGAGTGCTTGCAGTTCTTGCAAACTCAACTCTGTCAGGCTCAAGGTTTGATCAAATTTATTTGGATGTTAAGCTTATGAATGACTACTCTTATGGCTAATAAATGTGCTTCCTGTATGTTTTTGCCTTGCAAACTTGACTGGTTCTGCATGCTAAGTGTTTGATAAATTTATGGAAGTTCAGATTTCAGAGAGATTAAAAGTTATAATGAATGTCTTAAAAGTTTAGTATATCAATTTCCCTTCGAATAAACGATTGTTGAGCAGTTGACAGGCTAGAGCATGATTGAAAACATTCTGTGTATCGTATCCTATTAGACTGCAGTAGTGATGGTACTTGTGGAAAAACTTATGTGTTTAGCATGCATTCATCAGAATTTGGTCCATCACTCGATGCTGCTCTTCATTGCACCAAACCTTTGTAATAAACTTGCCATATAAACACATATGTTTTAGCGTTAACAAATATTTTGTGACTTAATTCAATGGATATGGAAGTTCGTGTCATTCCAGAGCAAACCGATTTATTGGGAATCATTTAATTGCAAAATTTATTAGACAGCTCTAGTGGCAAAGGCTATTTTGTTGTGGTTTATCTTGGATTAAGTCTGTAGTGAAAGACAGAGTACATGATCTTGTTCAGATAGAACGGTGATCTTGTGCACGATCTAGTTCTGGCTCATACTTGCACTGTGTGCTAAAATTCGGCGCGCCATGGCAAATTTGATGATGAATATATTTATAGTTATAGTTGGTTGTGTTTAGTTTTGAGTCATTTGGCTGTGATTAGGCCAATCTTATTACAATTGCTGAATGTTTTCAGAGGTTAGTTTTCTACCCTTTTTACTTCTTTCTTTCTTGTTTGATGTTCAGATATCCGCATCTGCTACACTTTCACTTCTTCATCCCAAAAGGGAATGAAGACAAGGTGTCCTTTTATAAGTTGAAGGTGTTGTTCCCACATTCAAACCTTGAAATTCATGGGTAAGCCGTTGCTTCTTCTAATATGTTCACTAGCAAAGTCCATCTCTTATTCTAATATTGTGAAACTATAGGCAGGAGGAAGTGAAAGAAGTGATTCGAACTGCCATGTCTGGCATGAAACATCCTATATCTAAGTATGAAGATATAGTACCTTTCGTTATACCTAGTGTTCACCGCTTCTTGAGTAAATTCATATACATCTCACCAAATGTAATTGTGAAGGTTAGTCCTCTTTGTCCTTTAGATTATGTGCTTTGTAATAGTCAAAGTTATTGTTTGACACTTAGCTGATCAGCCTTCGAAATTTTCTGTCTCTCTATATTCTTATTTATGTTGTTTTTTCTTGTTTATTATTTTTTTTTTCCAATGCCAGTACATTGAGTTCATGTTAGACTTTGTACACTGATTACATTTTAGTTTTGTTTCAGGGGAATGTTGAAGAACTAACTGGAGTTGACTTGAGTTATTATGCTATTGCAGCTGCTGAGGACTGCTCCAAAAGCTTAGATACCTATGTTAATTCTGATATACTTGACGCTATCCAGAGATCAGCATCAAAGCCTTGGGTATCTGAGACACCTTATGCAACAAATTCTTGTATGCCAGACTTAAGCTTGGTTTTGATTGATTCAAGGAAGTTGGAAAAAGATTTTTTAGAGGCTTTTCTATGGTGGTCTAAAGTTCTAAATTGGAGTGAAAGGTTTGTAGCTTTATTATTTTTCTGCATTACGAACTATGATTTTATTGTGATAAAATGTACTTATTGATTCATTGCAGGAGCAGCAGAAGAAATCCTGCCATTTCACTGGCACTCTACAACGGATACCTCAAGCTCTCTAGTTCATGGTTGGTCAGAGACTCGACGTCATTGGTATTCAACGAGAGTTTTGTTACTCGTTATGATGGGCCTAAGACTGTCTGCTCTGAGTCTGGTGATAGTGCCACCACAGAACCAGGTTATGGCAATCTCTGGACAGTGCACCTTCCCGCAACATCAGATCGAATTGTCCGTGACTAAAACTTCACCAGCATACTGATTTCAGAAATTGGAGGTGGGGATAAAATTTTAAATAGAATGCATCAATTATCCTTTATTGGTGGAAATTCTTCCAAGCAAAGTAGTGTTAGTATTGTTTGTTAAAATGATGTACATGAATAACCATATTACACTAGTGTCATTTTCAGCTGGTTTCCCAGTGTATAAATTTTTTCGGCAATGATTTGCTGATGGATAATATGTTCGGTTATATTTGTTCTACAATCCTGACATTGTATTGCAGCGAAAGACAGAGTACTTTTATCAATTACTTTTCGTTCGTCCTCGCTCAATAATTCATTTGAAACTTTCAAAGTTCTGCAAATTTGTATAGTTCATATCGATATCTCAGGTCTTCATCCCAGAATTTTCGATAGAAATGTTTTGTATGGCAGGACAGCACAAGGCTGGCAATTTGACAGCGTCTGGATAAACTTATGTTGATGATTCCAAGGTCTTTTTTTTTTTTTTCCCTGCAATGCGGAAACCTCAAAGAAAAGCTCATGGGCAAACTGCAGAGCCGGCAGAAAGTCAACCCACCATTGGCTCCTTCAATACATTATCCAAATTGGCCATTCTCTGTGAACCTTACGAAAACAAGAAGATATTCAATGTCCAACCGGTTTTGTCTTTTGCAATCACAGTTGTACAATCTGTACTTCGAAGAGCCTTGCCGGCAAGATTCAATGAAAACTGTTTTAATTTTTTTTTTCTAACGCACAGTCAAGTTTTGTCCTTTTTTGTCCATATTGATTGCATTTTCATTGTTTTCAAAGAAAGCTGATTCTCGATGGATTCCATGGAGGGTTCCATGGGATACTGACCCAGAAATTTTTATCAGGGGTCTTGTTAACAAAATAAATAAATATAAAATAAAAACATTTATCCATAAATAATATTATTGTAAAACTTAGTAAATTATCACAAATATATTACGATAATCCTCTTTTATTCCTCGTGTGTGAAATTTGTTAATTAATTTTTTAAATATAAAATAATTAAGAAAACAGGAATGAATGATCTAAGGTATTGTAAAAAGAAATAAATTTCTTAGTACATTGTCTTTAATAAAATAATTAAAAAGTTTCCAATAAAAATTTCTTTTAACAAAAGTAAAGGGACCCTGCATGGATTGATACTGGAATAGTGAAAGTAATAACTTAGTTTAAAGAGCATGGTGGGTTTGTTGACTTGTATGAATATTTATTTTATTTTCAGTCCTTAAAAAATGATTTCGAATTCTCGAATCTAGAGGCAAAATGCCACGATGGATCATTAATGATGCAGGAGCCAAGCCATGCTGTTTGAATCTGCAAAAAATTTTGGTTCTTGCAGCAAACTGAATTGACTTCCTTTGCTTGAAAATGCAGGCATTATGTGGACTGCAGTTCATTCTGAGTGATTAATGCAGGATCCCAGGTGATGACTTGAACTTGCGATGCCAAATATCACTGGAATCACAGTTTCTTTCATCTAACATTTTGGAAAATCAGTTGAAATGGTGGAGTCTTCTGGAAGAACAAAGGGGAAGCTAAGATGGAGCAAATTGTATTCGTTTGCCTGTTTTCGAGCAAGCACAGGCGATTTGCAGGAGCTTATTGGTCAGCCTGGATTTTCCAGGGTAGTTTTCTGCAATGAACCTCAACAGCACAAGGCCAAACCCTTCAAGTACATCAAAAATAATGTGTCTACAACTAAGTATAATGTCGTAACTTTTCTTCCCATAGCACTTTTTGAGCAGTTCCGCAGAGTTGCCAATCTTTATTTTCTTCTGGCAGCATGCTTGTCTGTTGTTAATTTGGCTCCTTATTCCCCCTCAAGTTTGATTGCCCCCTTGGTGTTTGTTGTTGGAATTAGCATGCTCAAAGAGGCTGTGGAGGATTGGCAAAGGTTCCTTCAGGTAAATATGAAGCATTTCCCCTGTTTATTTTGTTTATTATTATTATTATTTTTGTTTGTTAAACCTGGTATTGGATCATTTGTTGCAGGATTTGAGTGTGAATAACAGAAGTGTAAAGACTCATGTAGGAAATGGGATATTTGTGGATAAATTATGGAAAGAGCTTTGTGTAGGAGATGTTGTTAGAGTTAGTAAGGATGAATATTTTCCAAGTGATCTTCTTCTTCTATCCTCAAGCTATGAGGATGGTGTTTGTTATGTGGAGACCATGAACCTTGATGGAGAAACAAATTTGAAGATTAAGAGATGCTTAGAAGCCACACTTGGTGTGAATGAGGACAAGGAATTCAGCAGATTCAAAGCCAGTACTCGTTGTGAGGACCCGAATCCAAATCTTTACACCTTTGTGGGGAATCTAGAGTTTGAAAATAAATCATTTCCTCTGTGTCCTGTTCAACTTCTTCTGAGAGATTCGAAACTTCGAAACACAGATTACATTTATGGAGTAGTAATTTTTAGTGGACATGATACAAAAGCAGTAAGGAACTCTACAAGATCACCATCTAAGCGTAGTAGAATTGAAAGAAAGATGGATCATATTATCTACCTTCTTTTCTCAATATTAGTACTAATTTCATTAATTAGCTCTATTGGTTCTGCTCTTGTTTTGAAATATGATATGGTTAAATGGTGGTATCTTAGCCTGCAAAATGATGACAAAGATTTCAATCCATCAAATCCTGTAGTGTCAGCAATCCTGCAGTTTGTGAGGGCCCTTATATTGTATGGCTACTTGATCCCCATTTCTCTGTATGTTTCCATAGAAGTTGTTAAAGTCTTACAAGCTATGATTATTAACAAGGACGTAGAAATGTATGATGATGTGACATGTCAGTCTGTCAAAGCTCGAACTTCGAATTTGAATGAAGAACTAGGCCAGGTAGAAATGATTTTATCAGATAAAACGGGGACCTTGACATGCAACCAGATGGAATTCAGGAAATGTTCAATTGCAGGAATTTCTTATGGCGGTGACATAAATGAAGTTGATCTTGCAGCATCAAGAAGAATGAATGCTGATGTGGAGGCTTATCAATTTAGTGTCGATGATTCTGATACAACAAGCCAAAGCTATGAGATGTTTGAGTTCTCAGTGGCTGATGTTAATGCTGAAATGGCTGCTCAAGGGGGCCATGAAGACATAAATATTCAAATTCCTGAAAACTCCAGGATTTCTAGTATGACAAAAGACAAATGTATCAAGGGTTTCAACTTCAGGGATGACAGGTTACTGAACAAGAACTGGATTCACAAGTCAAATGCAAATGATATGACAATGTTCTTCAGAGTCATGGCTCTATGTCACACAGGCATACCTGTGGAAGATGATCATACTGATAAGCTAAAATATGAAGCAGAATCTCCAGAAGAAGTTGCTTTCTTGATTGCTTCACAAGAGTTTGGGTTCCAATTTTGTCGTAGAGCTCAATCCACAATGGTTCTTATGGAGGTTGATCCTTCATCCGGAAAGGAAATAGAGAGGTAAATCATCCAATGGCTTTTTCTTCCTTTTGGGTATTTGTTTCTTCTTTAATTAGAGCCGCTTGTTCTGTTTGACAATATCATGGACATTACAGGAATACAAGCTTTTGAATCTGTTAGAGTTCAGTAGTTCTCGGAAAAGGATGTCAGTAATAGTAAGTGATGAAGATGGACAGATCTTTCTCCTTTGCAAAGGAGCTGATAGGTATGTCATCCAAACCATATTCCTAGTTGTCAAGCTTGTGCTCTTTCTGATTTCCTAATCTCATTTTTGTTTACCTTCCAATCGTTTTACAGCATTATCTTTAGCAGGCTTGGAGAACATGGCAGATCATACCAGCAGGAAACAACTTCTCACCTTTCGAGTTATGCAGAAGATGGTTTACGAACTCTAGCTTTCGCCTATCGAAAACTTGAGGTGGGAGAGTACCAAAATTGGAACTTGATAATCACAAAGGCTAAAACTACAATAGGTCCTGAAAGAGAGGAGTTACTAGAAAAAGCATCAGAAATGATTGAAAAGGATCTAATTTTGCTAGGAGTAGCTGCTGTTGAAGACAAGTTACAGAAAGGGGTTTGTATAGATATATCTCTCTCTTCTCTCTGTGTGAATTCATGTATCCTCACATTTAGTTCATAGGCTGATAAACCAACATATAAATTCACATTCTAATCAATTTCATAATCAGAAGGATATGTTTCCTACATTTGATGGGGCTTCCTTGAAATATGTATCAGGTTCCAGAGTGCATTGATAAGCTTGCTCAAGCTGGGTTGAAAATATGGCTGCTCACTGGTGACAAGAGGGAAACTGCGATAAATATTGGGTGAGGCTTATAAGTCTTTGAAGTTTATGCTTATAGTTCTATTGAGATAATCAAATGGGAGAAAGTTAGGATAGACTATGATCTTTAACTGAAAACCTGTATCAGTTTCTCTTATATATTTTTTTTGGATTTGGCAGATTCGCGTGCAGCTTGCTTCAGCAGGATATGAAACAATTTGACATAAGTATGAGCAAAGAAGTGGAGTCTAACAAGCAGTTGCAGGTGAAAACCAACTTTAAGAAGCTATGATAACTTAAGCCTTTTTAGGATGTTTTTGTTTCATTTTGGCTAAACAATTGACTTTTTCTCCTTTTTTTTTTCAGGATATGAAAGCAGAAGTTTTAGAAAAAATTGGAAGCTCTTACCAGCTGATGTGTGAAGAAAGCAATAAAAATGCACCTTTTGCCTTGGTGATAGAAGGAAAAGCTCTTGAAATTGCTTTGAGAAGTGATGTGAAGGACCAGTTCTTTCAGTTGGCTGTTAATTGTGTTTCTGTCATATGCTGCCGTGTGTCCCCTAAACAGAAAGCTCTGGTAATCACTTCTTTGGAAGAACAAGATGATTTCGTCTGGTTGGCTTTCAAGTATAAAACTCTTTTATCATTTTTCAAGTATGATTTAGTCACACCAAATCAATACTTTCAGATCACGCGATTGGTGAAGGAATATACTGGCAAAACAACTTTGGCAATAGGAGATGGAGCAAATGATGTTGGCATGATTCAAGAAGCTGATATTGGAGTTGGGATCAGTGGCATGGAGGGAATGCAGGTAACCTCATAGTAATTGGCTTCTAACTTCGTCTTTGAAAGTCCTTTTTGATTTCCTTTAAGCTGAAAAGGAAAACAAAATTCATGAAAAATGCTTCAACTCTTTGCACAAAAGGTGCCAAAGGGCTAAGCCCTTTGGGTACTTCTGCAGCAAAATTTGAGCCTCAACCAATACATAGAAGACCACTTTTAGCTTTCATTTGATAGCTTTCTTGACCTAAGAATGCTGGTGTTATAGCTTTTGTGGAATATTACTTGCAGGCAGTCATGGCTAGCGACTTCTCATTACCACAGTTCCGATTTTTAGAAAGACTACTTATAGTTCATGGACATTGGTGTTACAAGAGAATCTCCAAGATGGTAAATTTTTACATACCTGATATGCATAAGAACAATCTTGGAACTTGACTTCACAATTTGATCACTTGCCTCTCGATGTAGGTTCTCTATTTTGTGTACAAGAATATTGCATTTGGCCTCACCTTATTCTACTATGAATTATACACAAGTTTCCGTGGCGAGAACTTATATGATGATTGGTATATGGTAATGTTCAATGTAATGCTAACATCCTTACCAGTTATATCATTAGGAGTTTTTGAGCAGGATGCTTCCTCCGATGTATGCCTCCAGGTAACTAAATTTGATGATCTGCACGCACACACACTCCAATTTTCTGGACACAATTCGCAAGATCATGATAACTCTATCTTCTTACTGCAATTTTATATCATTCTACAATGCAACAGTTTGCAGCCCTTTACCGACAAGGCCAAAAGAATTTATGCTTCAGCTGGAGCCGGATCATTGGCTGGATATTGAATGGCGCGTTTGCTTCTCTGGTGATCTTCCTATTCAATATATACATTCTTTCCCCCACTGCATTCCAGGACAATGGGCAGGTTGCTGATGTTGCACATCTTGGTGCAATCACATATACCTGCATAATCTGGACTGTCAACTGCCAAATTGCCCTTGTCATCGCTCACTTCACCTGGATTCAACATCTTTTAATCTGGGGTAGCATCTTGTTGTGGTACGTTTTCCTCTTCGTCTATGGCACACTCCCACTCGACCACTCCCACCGTGCATTTCAGCTCCTCGTGGAGGCCATTGGACCTGCACCTCTATATTGGACGGTCACACTGCTTGTAGTGATCCTTTCGCTACTGCCTTACTTCCTGCACATCACCATTCAACGAGTGTTTTTTCCTATGGATGATCACATCATACAAGAAATGAAATATTACCGGAAAGATGTGACCGAAAACCAAATGTGGTTAAGGGAACAACACAATGCTAAAAAAATGACTCAAATTGGGTTTTCTGCAAGAGTAGATGCAAGAGTTCAAGCATTCAGAGAACAGTTGATTCAAAGAAAATTATTGATACAAAAATCTGTTACAAACAGCCCCATATATAGATCACTAGCAAATAGAAGCTTGTTTTGAAAGTGTTTTACATGTTTTTGCTTTTCTTGAGGACAACAGTTTGTTGTTTAGCTTCAATATGTTTTAACAATAAAACTATACGTACTCAATTAAAATACAAAGATATGTGCATATTTGATATGTGTTATCAGATAATTAAGTGATTTTGAATTAAAGATAAAATAACACCTAATCACATGATGATGACACATCATATATATACTCATTTGTATATTCAAAAACGAATACGTATAATATTTCTTAATCTTTAATTCATTTTTCATATGCAGAGTTGAGCTCTCTGGAATCCATCAATCTTTAATAAAACAATATAATCTCTGTGAACCAAGAGTTTTCTTACTTTCAAATCATTTCTAAGTGATCAAATTGTTTATATCATCTCTAATTTAAAATTATCTAGTCACGTTAAAACATATTAGTTTGTAAAGATAAATAATTAAATATGGTAATTTTTTTTTTGTCTTGTTCTCCGATCTTTTTATCCTTCCTTGAATTATAAGAGCTTAGAAACAGAATTAATTAGTTTGATCGATAATTAAGACCTACTTTATTTTAACAGTGTTTAAAGCTCGATTGGGGCTTTAGATCAATTTTTTTTTTATGTAAATGTAATCCACATTTTATATTTAATAATTAAATACTTAAAATAATTTTAAATATTATTTTTAATATTTATTTAAATAGTTTATTAGTCTGATTATTTATTAATCGATGCTCGGATTTGGCCTCTTTACTAGCTAAACATCTAGTTTGGATATGAAAACTGTGACTTAAAACATTACTATATTGACATTGAGACAACTGGTATTAGTTACAGGATTTCTAGATTACAACAAGAAAAAATGGAAATCTTATTAGCAATAGTATTGGATTTAAATTTAAGTTGTTACTTATGACATTCTTTTATGGGGATTCGATATAGTTATCTTTATTTAACAAAGGCCAAAGAACTATTTTCTACCCATAGTATCCTCTTATATCAAGTTTTTATCAATTAATTTTAAAAATTTTAAATACTTACTCATGAGTAGTTAAAATTAATAGTTTTAATATGAGTAGTTAAAATTAATAGTTTTAAAGATAAAATCATTATTTTATCAGTAATATTAAAAATAAACTAAAATTTAATCTCTTTTTTCTTTTTTAAACTTTAAAAACTAAAAGTTTTTCTCTAATCTAAATTTTAAAAAATAATAGTTCCCTCTTAAGGTTTAGTTTTCTAGATCTTTAACGTAAAATTTGATGTCGTTATAGTGACGAATATCTCCCGATGCCTCATTTCCCTCGGACAACCAAACTTCTCTCATTTGAAAGTTTGGACGGTGTCGATTGACATTGGAAATAACTCAGCTTCGTCAAGAAGACGAAGTTGACTTCATTTTCCTTGATGAAGATGAGAGTCTCGTATTCGTTGGGGAAGACAAAGACAAGTTTCAATGAAGATGAGATTTATCATCTTCGTAGGGGAGTCTCCTGCTAGGATTAAGACCTTGGACTGAAGGGGAAGATGGTGAGGGAGCAACTATTAGTGAAAGATAAAAGAGATGTCATTGGAAAAGCATCAGAGATGGTGTCGAATTTTGAAAACCAAACCCTATGGGGAAAATGTTATTTTTTAAAACTTGGATTATGGGAAAAATTGTTAATTTTAAGGGTTTAGGGGGAAAAAGAAATAAAATTTTAAGGAATTAAGTGGGTAAATGAGATTTTCAAAGTTAAAGAGTAGAAACTTGACATTAGAGGATACTTTAGGTGGGAAATAGTCCTTTGGCCTTTAATAAATAAATAAATAAATATTTTTGGTAACTGAGAAAACCCCTATAAATTTGAAAATTCTATGCAGAAAATTATTTGTATAAAGTTTCCTTATAAAATTACAAAAGAACCCTTGGGAGGGGGGTCTTTAAAATTTTAAAAGTTTAGGATGTATTAACTACAGTATCTATTAGAGGGGTTTTCTGAGAGTAAACACCGTAACCTAAATTTGTAACTCAAACGCCAGAGCGCGCGCAGCCAAGGCACAGAAGAGGAATGGACTTGAACGAGATAAAGGAAGTTTTGAGTAAGAATAGGATCGAAGATGTCTCTTGGCTTTGTTCCCTCTCTGAATCTGAGCTTGTAAGTTCTTAAATAACTTTCAGTTTCTTCTTTTATTTTTTTAAATATTCAAAAGGGTCTTCCTTACGCCTTTAATGGTCATATGATTTATATAAGATGGTGAATGTTTCGTTTAGAGCCCCATACTGGAATATTATTGTAATTTCTATCTGGTTATTTTCTGATTCTTCTGCAAACTTGCGTAAGTTTCGTGAAACTTGTTAACGTGTTTTGACAGGATATGTTAATTAGCTTGAAACTGTTGGTTTTGCAACGGGCGAAAATAATTGGCCATGAAGAATTGGCTGAGAAATTTGATTTGAAGATGCTTCGGGCTCTCGGTAAGTTTACCCTTCTCGTATGTTGCTTTTTTTTTTTTTTTTTTTTTTTGCTTTTTAGGGTTTTATGGTTCTGCAAATTAATTGAGTAATTACTTTTTATAAGTTATGCACTGATTTTATGCTACTGTTGCTTTTTAGGGTTTACTGGTTGTGCTAATTAATAGTGTATTATTATTTTTTCACAAGTTATGCATTTATTATATGTGATTTGAATTTTTTTTTAATGTGTTTTTGGTGTCCATTATTTGTTCCACATATCATTGTGTAGAAAAGATACATGTTGACTGCGTTGATAGGAAAACTCCAAATTACTAGTCATCTTGTTTCTCTTATGATCATTTTTAGTGCTTGAACTTCAGATGTATGACTCACTCAATAATAGTAGAGGGGGCTTGACCCACGTTCAAAATAAAAGAAAGATCTGTAATGTATGTATTCTCCTTTCTGTAAAACCTCACTTCTCCAACATGCCAGTTGTTATATCACTGTCTTTGGCATAATCCACTAGATGTCAAGAGGAGAGGAAACAGGTGGACCAACTTTCAATAAAAACATAATGTGGAATGCAACCATGGGAATGGTGTTTAAATACATTTTAAGTAAATTCTAGTTGATATATCTTGTTCTTCTTCATCACAATAAAAGAAGAATACAATGTATTTGGGGAGTAAGCTCTCTCTTAGAGAAGTATAGGTGAGTGAAAACTGATTTCTCTGGGTTCCCTATTGTGTATATAAGGACGGTTTAGGTCATTTTGCAGGCTTTATATGCCTTCTTATGGTCAAGTGGCGTTTAGTGGATGAAGAGTTTATGCAGAAAATCTTGAATATACCCCTTCACCTTTTTTTAGTCCTTTTTTTTGAAGTTTTTAGAGCTGCCTTGATATTTCTATAGGAGTAATCTAGCAATTCCCTGAGAAGGATTTCCAAACCTCCTGAGGACTAAAGCAGTTTTAGAGGTGCTTGTTACTTTCCAGACTTGTTCCAAAGAAGCTTGTGACCATTTTGGTAAAGCATTAGAAAGAGTCTATTGTCCTCATATTTCTAGTTTTTATACTTCTCTTATGGAACCATAAAAAAAAATTACTAGCTGAACCATAGTACAAATAGCCATTCTAAGCAATAAATTGCATCGAATGTGAAAATTCATTTTCGCTCTGTTGAAAGGTTATTTTGCCCTATCACCTACAGTATGTAGACGTTGGTGTTCTACAGCCTCACTATCCTTCTCTATTAGATCCTAGCTCTAAGTCTGGCTCATCCTGTACTCCCACGAGTCTCTTTATATAAAACCAAAGTATAATTATACTTTTGACTGAATGAAGAACTCAATTGTGAATTTGTTGATAGTTCATATATCTGAACACCAGTTAATTTGATCAAGTTTATGATTCAGAAATCACATAGCTGCTATTAGTTCTGTTGCCGAAAACTTCTCTAATTTCTTGGATGGTTGAGTTTGACTATCAGTTTGCAATATCTCTGATTGTTAATCTCTTTTTTCAAATTTCACGTAGGGCTCATTTTGATGGAATATTCTAAGCGGAAGTTTAAGAATTTGTCACTTATTCCAGGCTCAGCTGAGCCTTCATCATATATCGATGGTTGCAATTTATTGAAATTAAATCACTCTGATATTATGAGCATTGAAGAGCTAGCTTCATGTATTAACATCGATTCAAGAAGGAGACCACCAAAAAGGTACATTGAAGCTGCAAGGCTCACTTGATTAGTACTTTTCTTTTGTTTGTGGTTTGATTATTGTTGGATAGTTAGACTTTTTATATATTTTTTTCAAAATTTTAAAATCTTGAACACAGTCCCTTTGTTATTTTCCATTGAATTCTTAAATTTTAAGCATTTTTTGCTCATCATATGGCTCATTGGTAGGGATGTCAATAGGGCAAGTTGGGTTGGATACTAAGAACTCTATGTCCATGCTGATCTCCTTTATGAAAACCCAAGTCCACCCCATTTCCCATTTGTAAAAATGGATGGCACTTGAGTTGGGTATGTTTTTAGTGGAAAAACTTGGGTTACCCCATTTGACCCACTATATATATATAAAATTAAACCTAACGCCATATACTAACTACTTATTAAAATAAAATAATCAAAATGATAAATAATAATTTTAACTTGCTAATATAAAAGTTATATATATTCAAAATTTAATAAGTCTACTACAAAAACTGTTAAAACAAATCATGAAAAAAAGATGTAAAATAATATTGAATTTTTAATTATAATTTTATAATAAATTTGATTCCAAATAAGGTAAAATCATGATTTATAAAATAAGTCATGACCTAAATTGCTTAATTTGACAGTATAAAAGAAATATTTTAATAGAAAGTTGATGTTCTTCATTTTGGGAACCCATAAGGCCCTAAATCCTTATTTAAGGTACACTTTGAATCCAATTTTATGTGTATAAGTCAACAAGATTATGTGATAGTTTCTTGTGGGTCAAACCACCTGTGGGCATCATCTGACTAGAAAGAAGCAGTAATTTCTTGTTGTGAGCTGGTTATTTTATTTTATTTTGCTTTATTTTTGTATGATTTGGTGACTTTATATTTTTTTTATATAATTTGATGATTTTATATATGCTCAAGAATATTTTACAATTATCCTTATGTTTTTCTTTTTTTTTTTTAACTGTAAAGACTGCATGAAGAGGCTGCTGCTCTCAACCGGAAGAAACAGAAAAGCTGAAAGAAGATCATGACCGAGGAATGGAAAACTAGAACCAGCATGTCAAGTAAAATGTCAAAGGTCATTAATCTCACTTAGATGGATAGTTCACCACTTCTTTGCCTTGCCAGGTTGTTTTCCCCAAGAGAATCTTCTGTGGGATGTAATGTCGTGCTATTGTGGCACATTGTGATTTGACGGATGCACAAACACTTGTTCCACAAAAAAATTTTGGTTCCCCTGTGGCAATTTGCAACTTTTGTGAATATAAATTCTTTGCTGGGGTTGTAGATTCTATTGAAACAAAGACATTTGAATTGATGTCGGCTAATGTCAAGTATGAGAAGCAAAGTTTATTCTTCCCAGGAGGCAATATTGCCTTTTTTTACCATATGATAAAATTTTTCTTCATTGCATTGGCTAGTATCGAAGGATGATAATGTTTCTTGAACCTTGAATTTGAAAGCTTCAAAGCTAAAAATATTTTTCCTATGTTATTTGGATGCCATTGATTTTATAGATACCTTTGGAGGTATATGGTAATTTATGATAAATTGTTGGATTTTGTTCATGATCTCAGAAGATGCTCCTCGTTCAAAGCCAGCGAGCTTAAAGCAAGTGCAAGTGCATTAGTCACATCCCTATCTCAACGATTTGGAAGTCATATGTTGTGTTTATTTTAACATGATAAGTACATTCAAACACATTTGGCAGCTTGAAATTAGCATATATGTCGTGTATATTTTTTCTTTTCTTTTCGCATGTGAAAGCAGGCCGAATGTCAAAAGGTTGCACCCTTCCAGGTTCTTCACGTTGTAATGTGCTTGCACCATCTTTATGTTCATATGAAAATTATGGGCGCACACTGCAGTTGCTGCGCCGCCTGCTGGGCGCACGCTTAAAAGCTTATTTCATGCGTGGTTAGGCTGCTTTCCACATGGTGAGTTTTGTTCTAGTCAGATGCATGTGCTAGTCATGAAATGTTTGCTAGTCTTGGACGAATGGTGCAATGCCCACATTGCATGATTACATTTGGGAACGTGAAATTTAAGTTTCATACCTTGTATTTGGAATTATAATATATCACCGTGCTTTGTAGCCTTGACACTCACGTAAACTAGTTGTATGTTAGCTCTCTGTTAGTGTCAGTTGAACATTATAATGTCAACGTCATCATCTATGTTGTATGATTGCTACTGAAAGATGTGATAGTAAACTCTGAGAGAATTATACCTCAAAAGTTAGCTGTGGAAATTGGAAAGTCTAAAGTCACATAAATTTTACACCAAAAGTTCATATTTTTCGATTTGAGATCCAATTCCCATTTCTCACGCTTGGGATGGTACATATTGCTTTTACATTAACACGTGTTTTGGTTCAAATTTGAGATTTAAGAATTGCTCTAAATTGTGTACATGTTTCTTTTTTTTTTTTTGGTAAGTATGTGCACATTTTTCTTGCTTTGCTGGAAAGATTAGTCAATTGCTGGCATCCAATATCAGCTACAAGATAAGCTGTGAATGTTGCTGCTGAGAAAGAATCTTTTTCAGCCCATGCCATCTATGAAAAAAGGGGAAATTGCACTGGTCAAAGTTAGAAACCTGCTGAAGATGGGCTAAGTGGACCAAACTAGAGAGAGACTTATTGTTTCTTTCATGTGAAGGACATCAAATATACTCCACCTTCGGATGGATTCAATTAGAGCCAATCCAAGCCTGAGACCAGTTTGAACTTGGATCAAAACCCAAATATTTATTTCAAACTTTAATTTGATCTAATTTGAGTTGGTAAATAGTATCACCGGAGAGTCGTTGGCACGATAAACAATGTGATCAGCGGAATTAATAGTCACCAAATGAAAAAATAAGTCAATCTCAAACCAAATTGCTAAATTAGAGTTCCAACTCGAAAACAATTCGTTCAAGCCTAGCAATAGATTTGATCCGAGCAAGCCCTAGCTCTAGTTTTGTTTGGTGCATGGCTTGATGAAGTGAAATCTCATAATGGGCTCATGGGATCCTTTGGGGGACAAAATCAGAGGTGGTGATGAAGTCAATGACTTTGATCTTAATTTTCAGAGTCATATGCTGCACTCTTTCTTTTCTTCCCTACTTGTGACAAGGCCATGATTTTTATTTGTAGGCCATGCTTTCTTGTTTGTTTGTACCTACCAATTTCATGGCATAAAGCTTCATGAGGGCCCTCATGTTCTACAAAGACCTCCGAAGAGGTATCATGTTCTAGCACCTTTACACATTTTAATGATATTAACATTTTTCAAGATGTACATATCTTATTATTCATATATTTATCTATAAAATTTCATTTCTGACATACGAATGACGTGATATATCTTTCAGTGATTTGTGCAATGAAGAGTGCTAGCTTAGATTTTGATATATCTCATTTTATGCAAACTAGTGCTGTAATTAAGCCGAGCTAAATCAAATAGCATTTAGTTTAGGTTAAACTTGATCATATCAAGGCAAACTCGAGTTTGAACTTCATGAGTTAGGAAGTTTTAAGTTCAAGCTTAAGTTAAAGACAAAAATGGTTGATTCGAGTTCAGTTAAAAAAATTATATTTAAATCTTATAACTTAAATATTCATAAATTATCTCATATTTAATGTCAATAAATAATATTTTAGAGGTGTAAATACAAGATTTATAATTTTTAGAAGTTTATTGATATTTTACTCTAATCAAGTCATAAGTTTGTGAGCTTACTAAGCTGACCAACAATGAGCTTGAGTTTGTTGAGTTAGAAAGTTCTCAGCTTAAGCTCGAGTTGGAGACAGACACGATTAACTTAATTTTGGTTCAAAAAATTATATTAAAATTTCATAATTATAATATTTATCAATTACTCTCTAAGTAAAATTAAAGGGTGAGATTTTAAAGGTATAAATGAAAGATTTAAAATTTTTATAAGTTTATTGATATTTTATTCTAGTTAAATTGTAAATTAAAAACTTATTGAGCCAACCAACAATAAGCTCAAACTTGACGTGATAGCCAATCTGAGTTTCATAAACTCTAGTTTAAGCTTAAATTGACATAAGCCAAGCTATAGTTGTAGCTTGGCTGGAGTACACCTCAAATGCAAACTCATTTGTCTTTCTACCCAATAAAATTACACTTTTGACCAAGACAAAAGACAATACATGAAAGAAAGAGAGATAAAACAATCTATTTCTTCTACAAGAAAGAGTCCACCAAGCAATAGAAATCTCTCCAAAGTCAAACTCATCATGCCATTGTTAATTTAGTCCTTCCATGCCTTGTAACCTCCAAAGCAAGACCATAATTTTAAAGTCTTATTCATAAAGTATTATTAAGGCCCCTAAGAAATGATTAAAGATATCCCACCTTTAATTTTTTTTCTTCACCAAATATTCTTAGAATTGCACGTGCACCACGACGATCCATTACATTGACCATTTTACCCTCATAAATATCACGTATAAATCATTTTCATACAATTTTGACACGACATATGTACCACACGATCCACGACAATGACCATTTAACCTTGAAAAATGTTACGTACGAATTATTTTTTCTATTATAATAATTCTATGTGAATAGAGATTGAAAAAAAAAGGTTGACCAATGAGAAGATAATGTTTTTGAAGAATTTTATTGGGTTATTTTCAAATAAGGATTTGGTGTTATGTGATGGCAAAAACAAAGAGCTTGTCGACAATGAGTTAATAGGTAAGTCTACAAAAACATGCAGGAGAATCTTATCCAATCTTTATCAAGTTTAAGATTTATAACATAATGTCGGATTAAATAATAAAATAATTAAGCCCTTTGCTTTGCACATAATCACTTTTAATTAGTACATAATGGACAGTGGACCTACAAGATTTGCTTAAGTATCAAGGCAAGCACTTACTATCCCCCAAAGAAATGATGTTAACTTCCAATAAAATTTATTCCTAAACATTGGTTTTTTAGGCACTTCCACTAATCAAACTTTCAATTTTAAAAATAGCCTTAATTATAGAACAACACTATTAACGTATAATTTTAAATACCCAATTGAGTATTAAAATGATATTTTTTTATGTGATTGAATGTTATTCTATCATTAATTAAACGTCATTCAATTATATAATAACTTAATAATTAAGCACCCAATTGGTACTCAAAATTGGGTATACATAATTTTTTTTAAATTATGCAATCATTTTTTATTTTTACTATTTGCCATATGGGTTTTAGCTTTGGGTTATTATCTATTACCTCCCCTAATGTTTTAAGGAAATATGCAAGACCCTAGAACTATGAGAAATCATTTTCTACATCCTCTAAATTTTCATAAAATCATCACTTACCTTATCTAACCACGTTAATTTTGGAGGTTTTTATTTTACCCCATTGAGAGATGAAGAACTATTAAAATGTCCTAAGGTTTTGCAAAAGTGTTCAGATACCCCTTAAAAATGACTTGTCATCAAGCCACAATTTTTTCAAGTTGACAAAAATATAAGATTTTCAGAGTTTACACACACACACACACTCTTTTTTGTAAAACTTTTGAGGAGTTTGATATTTTCCTTTTTTTGAAGGGGTGAGTGAAACCACTTTAATTTTGATCATTAGATTTCACAGTTAAAGGAAGACAAGTGATGGTTGTACAAAATTTGAGGGAAGATATTGATGAAATTACGGTAGTTGAATTTCCTATTGTATTATGTATAAAAACCCTAATTTTTTGTATACTTAATTGTATTGTAGTATACGTTTTTTAATTAAAATAAAAATAAACTAATAAAATTTCAATTGCCATGTTATCATTGTAAAAATATTAAACACCCTTAAAGTTTAAATTTTTTTTAAAAACAGCCCTACTACATCATCACTAATTTAAAAAAGGTTTATCGGTTACTGATTAACACCAATACGTATTGTATTATATCAAATTTTGATATAATTAAAACATATTATTTTTTATCCGTATCATATCGTATTGATGATACATACAATCATAGATGAAATCTTATATCTTAGGGTATTGTTGATGTGTTTGAATTGAAGAGACGTAAAAGATATTTAACTCTTTATTAACATTTTATTTGAAGTCATTATCATCATATTATTATAACTTATTTTTCCATTTTTAATTTTTTTTTTAATCATGTCAATTGTCAAGATCTAGGCAGGATCTTGCAAATGTAACCAACAGAGAATCTTGATGACAATACTTCACCATTTTATAGTGAACAAAGATAATATAAGGGGATTGTGAATGGATTGCTTTTTTATTGTATTTTTGCATTTTTTAAATATATTTTTATTTATTTCCCCATGAATTGACCTTTCTTTTATGAATGCACCAAATTAAATTGACCAATTAATGTCTCTTGTATGTTGTTTTTTACTTATATGATTAACTTTTGGTAGATCTTTACTTGGATTTACTATCATCATTAGTGTTTAATTTGTTTTAATTAATTACATATTAAGTCAATTTCATTGTATCATGATAACCCAATTGCAAGTAGCAAATTTAACCAGTAAAAATTTGTTTAAGCACACATATATAGCAAAGATAACTGCCCAAATCTTCCATTTGACGTATGGTTGAACTACCTAGCAAAAAGGGGAGTATTGTATAATAATTTATTTGTCTTTCCCCTTTGGAGCAGAGCTCGACTTCCAAATTGATAAACTCTAGGGAGATTAATCCAACATTTTATCATTAGAGTTTCCACTCCTTTAGAATCAGACCCAAATATTTTAAACATGCCATTTAGCCCAAAAAAAGTTTGAAAACTCAGAAATTAGTCCTAAAATTTTTTTGGAAACCCTAGTTGCTAGTGTCATTTATTCACTACTACCACAACCTCATTGTTATTAGCCTCCAAATAGTCTCTTCCATAAAGATATGAGTTGTCGTTGACTACAACTTCAATCAATTGGGTCATTGATTACTCGATTGACTAAAAGCTAACATCAATGATAGTTGTGGAAATATTCTAATCGAGGAAGAAGATAAAGAGGTTGAAATAAAATGGAGCAGAGACATAAAGGAAGAATTGGAAAGGAGTGAAATCGTTAACGACTTGAAACTAGGAAGAGAGGAAGAGGTGAAGAGGTGAAGGTACAAGGAAAAAAAAGCGATTTATTATAAAATTTGCATATTTATTTATGTTAATTTGGGGTCATATAATAATTATGAAAAATAAACTAGTTAGATAAAATAGTAATTTCATTTTTTAATGTTGTTTTAAGTTTTGATTCATTAACAAATTTTGATTTTGGATAATAACGTGTCATTTGTCATATAATAATATAAAGTGTTTTTAAGTCAAATCTCAATAGAAATAATATATACAATAGAAGCCGTGCTAAAAAAGCTCATGATTTAGGCATAGATTCAAAAAAATAAAATTTTTGGTAATTCTAAACGTAATGGACTTTCAAAATTAAATTTCTTTCAAATCAAAATGGAAAGGGTTTTGTGTGAACATATAGATTTGATTTTTTTATATTTTCAAAATAAAGAAAGATAGAATCTAGATGATCAATTAAGTAGACATCATCTATCTTCTGTCTAATCAATAAATATTTATTTTTTAATTTTTTATAAATAAAGATAGATTCGAATAGAACTAATTTGAACATAAATAAGCTAAATTTGAGAGTTTATCAACAATCTATCTCTTTGACGTTATTATTTATGAATTCGAGTTCAAGTTATTACTGATTTAGACTTGATTTGAAGCTACCCTGCTCATAACTATCCTTTACTCAAAACCTCATAGTGAAAAGATTCAAGGTTTATAAACTTACTAAACTCATGTTCGTTTAACTGTGGAATGTGACATTGATGATTAGTTGAATACTTAAACACCTAAAAGAACGAAAAACAAAGGGAAATTAAATAGAGCTGAGTGGTACAGGAGTCGTTGAGAATTACGATAAATTAACATGATATGTTCATTTGAAAAAATAAAATAAAATAAAAATTAGGTCAAGAATCGGATAATTTAGAGGCCAAACTTTTTGACCTGAAATTTTCAATCGTTTAGTTCAAATAAACAACTACTTCTTCCAAGATTTCAAAGTTTGACACCATATGCCAATCTAATCTTTTTTTTCACACACACATATATATCATATGAAACTCACGTATAAAATAACAGCAGAATTTACATAAAAAGTCCAAAACGAAAAACACTATAGACAATACATGGAGAAATTTCATTAAAACTATGAGAAAATTACAAGATGAAAGTGAGAAAAAAAATTCTCTCTGAACTAAAAATTGCTGAAACCCTAGATTCCCAAAAAAAAAAAAAAACTACGATTTACCGGTTCACATCACAAATTTATGTTAATAAACAGTAACACACTATAACTAACAGTAATTGGGTTACATGATCAATGGTATACAGTACTAAAATGAATAGTAATCGATTGGCTTATTCAAAAAGGTCCATATATACCATGGGAGTTCGAGATCTATGACAGGCTACGAGATTCTAAATTTGGATAATCCTTGATAGAACATATATATATGTGTGTGTGTGTGTGTGTGTGTGTGTGTGTATGTATTGTGTTTTTTCGTATTAAGAGTTAATGATTCAATCTAGGAATTTCTTTTGAATATTTAAGTTGAATTAATTGTAACAATAGACTAATGATGTTGAAAGTTAAAGGACTTATAAAGATGAAAACATAATAAATGAGAAACCATATCAAAATCTATGCATGCGAAGAGTATATAATTGTCTAAGTCCAACCTTGTTGGAATATCATTTTTGTGACATAACATGGCTACTATAATAATTTTTCTTGCATTGATGGAGAGTTTTCACACTAAAATTTATCTGGCAATAATTTGGCTCGTATATTATGTTAGCTTGCAATAACAAGTAAGATTATTTGTATTAACAATCAGTACTAATTTGTATATTAATAATGACATGTTACCATATAATCGAGTGTTATTATATTTCTAACTTATTCAAAATTACTCAACCATATAATGACATGTTATCTTTACACAAATTAATTAGTGGTCATGCACATACTTTCATTGATAACAATTTGGGTTGAATCAAGATTTTATTGTCTTTTTTTTTTGTTTTTTTGAATATTTTCAGGTTCTATTCTAAGTCATTTAGCCTTTTAGAGTTTAACCATAAAAAGAAAAACTTACTTTTAGTTTAGATTTCTCATAGGTATATACCTTCTTATTGTGTAGATAATCAAAGCATTGGCATATACATTCTTATTACCTAGATAATTAAAGATTCTAGTCAGATTTTTTTTTTAAATAGCAATTTTTTTTTATAATGAGATAAATTTAGATGAACAAACAAATTTGTAAGATCATCGCACTTATTGTAGAAAACTAATTTAAATAAATTTAGGGTTATCAAAATATCTAATATGTTATTTTTACTAAAATTATAGAGTTCTTGAAATTTGTTTGAATGTGACAATTAAGCGTATTCCCCTTAAAATTTATTTAGTAATAACTTTTAATAAATAAAATTATTGCATTAGGTTTTAGAAGAGATCTTAGTCAATATATAATAGGTTTTTTGAACCTCCCATCAGAGGTTCAAGCAACCATAATGCCTACAATGGATTTTCCACTTTAATCATAAAACCTAGGAAGCGTATTAGACAAAATCACATTAATCTCTTCCGTAAATTTTTATTGGATTATTCAATTATCCATTTTTATTGAATCAAATCATTATTAATGTTAGTTTACATAAGATAATTTTCTAACGTATTAAAAATAATTATAAACTTATAATTTTTTTCCGCTAGTTACGCAAGATTTGACATTATTTTATATCATTCATTTGAAAAAAAAAAAGTTTCAAAATACTATGATACAACCTAATTTGTTTCACACCATAACTTTAAACCCATGAAAACATGCCAAAACTTGTATCATCATTGGGTATGAAGGACTTTTTTACAATCTTATATTAGAACTTTTTTCTTAAAAAAAAAAAAAAGTCTTGAATCCTCTTCACTCATGCTACCATATTGAGGAGGGTCAGAGTCTAAACATAACACCCAATATTTTATAAATAATTAGTCTTAGAGGAAGGTGTCTTTGGGACAAAAAGTTGCAGAAATTCCACCTTGTTGGGTCCCTTTGGTTTGAATTTTTATGCCTTGTGTATAGTTTCAATTAATTTGAAATTCTTGTTGCATCCCACCTTTTCTTTTCTTTTTCTTTTTTACCAACCGAAAGAGATTCATTTCCTTTTCTCTCCAACCGCCTAAAAGTATTCATATTCATATATAATCTATGGTGGAAAGAAAAAGTCATGGCATTATCAATCTATCATGTCAATAGTTGATGATCCACAAACTATATATTAACCTTTTTTTTTTTAAGGAGTTATTCGAATTAAAAAAATGCTTGATTCAATAGGTGAATTTTAAAATAGAACCGTGGTGGTACTGGAGTTAATCTTGTATCTCTATTCACTCATAGTGAAATTTTCTTCGCTATTTATTCATGGTTATTTCCCTGTATTGGGTTGTCCATGTAAATATTTGTGTTCCTGTATTAAGCATTTATGTATTTCACTGTTTATTTTTCTTGGATTTCATTTATGATTTTTTTCTCATTTTTCATTATAATCGACTTATTTTACTATTTTAAGATTCTTTTTTTTTTTATATATATTATTAAACGATCATATAAATGATGCAAAAACGTCTATAACTTGAAATTTCTTATCAGAATCTTGGCATCACCAAAAAAGCTAAGTGGGAAATTTCTGCTCATGAAAATTATTTGGTTTTGACTATAAATACCTAATTAAGTTACCCCTAATTAATGTAAAGGTGGATTTGATTCAAACTCAAAATGATTTCATAATACCTAGTTCAAGCTAGTATATAATGTCATTACAGGATTGTTCATAAGGTATAAAGTGACATTGCATGGATGAATAGTGTAATCAACAAAATATATGTCACTGAATAGATAAATAGAGCCAATCTCATGTTGAGTTATTAGGCTAGAGTTCTAGTTCGAGATCAATTTGTTCAAATCGGATGATAGATTTCAGCTCGAATCAAATCCACCCATAGGTTTATTTGAAAATATATAATGATTGTTTCACCTAATTTTCCTGCCTATTAGATTCTTGTTGGTTTCTTTATGGGCAGCAAAAAATGTAGTTTCATTTACCCGCTTAACTCATTGTGTTCTTGATTGTTGGTGAAGTCAAATTTTTACATGTGGCTTTGAAATTTTGAAGATAATTCTAAATAAATAAAAATATTCTCTCTCTCTCCTTTTTTTTTTTTTAATTTATAATGTGTGATTGTGTTCTCAATCATAATTTTGTTAGATTCTTATTGACTTTAGGTTGCATATGCAGGAACTCGGTAGCTTATATATATTCACAAAAAGCAATGTTATGTATATCCAATTTTGAATATCTAATTAAATATCCAAGTGATATGTTATTAGGTGATTGAACTCCATCAAATAAGGTATTTCCTTGTAAAAAATGCATCGATGGAAATAGTAGAATTGATGGGAAGACTTGCAGCAAAAAAATTCAACTGGTAGTTAAATTATCTTAGCATAAAGTGGAGCTCTAATCAATGTTGTTGAAACACATTCATTGACAAACTGCAGTAGACCCCATACTTGACTGAAATTATAATAATTGGTTCCATTATCTCTAACACCCTCATCTTCCCAATTTCTAAAACCTCATTATGAATTAGTTTTGCCATTGGGGCCATATTAATTAGCTCTTTTTTTTTTTTTGTTCCAATTAATTTTCTTCTTTTATTTTTCTTCCACTTCATCCTTACTTTTGATGTTTTGGAAGATGAAGGAAAAAAGATTATCAGAAAATTACTTTAACTGACTTGATATCCAAGAGGCATGAATATGAAAGACCAAATAAAGATGAGAGGTTAGAATTAATGGAACAAGAATAAGTTTCAATTTTTTGGTTCATTTTAAACACACCAGAGAATAAGTAAAATTAATAAAACAAACAGTAAAAAGAAAAAATGTGCGTGATTTATCTATTAATCCTTGTTCATCCCAAATAAAGTTATCTCCATATAAGATAATATTATTTTAATATCTCCTCACATTTCTTGTCAGAATAAATATATTTATTAATGAATTATTAAATCACTCATACAAAAGAATAATGTATTTATATACAAAGGCTTTTATCCTTGACAGAAACATTATTAGGATTCTTAATCTTAAAAAAAACTCTACTTGTATTGTTATTCTTAAAAGAAATCTTAAAATAGATTTTTATAAGTTAAACGTAAACCGCTTACAAAACCAAGGGTCCAACCCTCCATCCACTCACCAACGAGTGAGACCCTTGCTTATTGCTCGAGTGATGAAAACCCCATATACGTCACCCCTTATAGTCAAAGTTATTGTCAATTCTAACATATTTCCAAGCTTAACATGTTTACAAAGTTGTAAGAATTATTTCAACCCTTTCAATTAACTTTGCATAATTATAATGCTAAACTTTTGAAAAACATGTCTATAACGTTGGCATCTTTGAATTTTAAAATTTTAAAAATGTGTTAAGAAAAAGTTTTTCGCTTATTTGTATTTTAACTAAATTTTGTAAGGGAGGTCAATGGAATTAATTTTTATCTAAATGATCAATTTTCAATTAGATATTGACGAGGTAATTAAATTTTTTGTCATACATTAAATTCTTTGTAAGAAAATTACTTCTATTATAAATCCCTGGTAGCTATTTCTTCTCTTTAAAAAAAAAAAGTCTGAATTTAAGAATTTAATAATATATATGCATGAGCAATATTTCCTACAAATTAATATTCTGATCAAGAAAAAAAAAAAACACACCTTAATATATAAATTTGGTCATACAAATGATGTTCTAAATGGGGTATATTCGAATTGAGTTAACTAGAACTTGATTACTAGTTTGGTTTGTTTGAGCTAAAAAAAACAGATATGGGTTGAACTTGAGTTTAAGTTATCATTTATGTGATGTTATAGAGTTTGAACTTAAGGCATAGAGGTGTTTGGCTTGACAGGGTTGCAAGCTCACAACTCTCGCCAGATATGCTCCTGAAGCTGAGCTTGAACCTTACTCTACTCACAATTTCTTTAGCCAAGTCGAGCTCCAGCAGGTCAAAACTTGAAACTTGACTAGCCTCAGATCTACTCCTAGTTCTAAAGCATGTGTTTCATCCAAATAAATTTCAAAGAACAAACCACGTTCTACAAGACATGAAGATAAGAATTGACTATGACTATAAAAGGTCACATGCTCTTGTACAAATAACAGTGTCTATTCCAAAATGTAACATGTTACAAACAAGGAAAACGTTAGGGACACGACAATGAGTTGTCTTACATGAATCGAATCTATAAACAAAACAAAATTCGAATGTCATAAAAGGTGCAATTCAATCCCATCATTCCTACGCAGAAAAAATTTGGTCTTCGGCTTATAACTTACCAAGGTAGTAGACAGGGATAAGACAACTACTAAGGGCTCAGTTTAGAGGTGAATCCGATCCAAATTAGTTCAAATTGAATCTACAGCTCGATTCAAAAGAGTTGATTTCGAACTGAAGTCTTAATTTTATAGTTTAGCTTAACCTCAGTTTGTTTATCCATCCAATAATATTGATTACCACTCTAATGATACTATTTACATCATCAACAGCCCTCTAAAAATATTGTTTGCCAGTTTAATCTCAAGTCAACCATTATATTTTCAATCCAACCTCAAACTCTCCCACCCCTAGCTTAGTAGAGGCGCATGCCCAAGTTGAACAAGAAAATTTTGTTAATCCCCTTGTAAACTTATTTGAAAAATCTAAAAACCCTTTATTTTATTTCATGAGAGCAGTCAAACTCGTTACAAACGCCCATTTTTTAAATGTTTTCTCTTTATTATTCTCCCAAACGCACGTTATATTTTAACTTCACTCTTCTATTTCATGATCAAATATAGAGGACATTAGCAAAACAACAAATATAATTTATAATCTTTCAATATTCTTTATTTTTTCCCATTGAAACAAAATTCTCACTCTGTCGGTGGTGACAAAAAACATAAGACTAGCAGATGAATCATTTACATAATTTGACATTATAATTCATGGAAAATTACTGTGGTAAAATTATGTGTATTCAGTTTTGAATACTCAGATCATATGTCATAATGTGATTGAATAATTTGAATTAAAAATAAAATAACATTTAATTTTATGATGATACATTTTTTAAATACTTAATTAAATGCTTAAAACGGAAATATATAACATCTCCAAATTTTTGTGTGAACAAGTTAGTTATAATAGTTGAAGAAATTATTATAGCTATGAGCGTTGTCGATGGAGATATTATAAAGAGAAGCACCGTAATGAGTGAAGAAAATATTCATTGAATTAGGTTCAGCTTTCTTAATCTGCCTGACTGTTTGCTCAATATATGATCACTACATATATATATATATATATATATATATATATATATATATATATATATATAATGTTGACAAATTAATGATATATATAATATAAATATATAATGTTCCTGATGCTGACATTTGCACGTTCTTCTTATTCTTCTTCTTGCTTAGTCCCACAAATCTTTAGGCCGTGGGCATGCATGTTTGTTTGTCATCTAATTCAAATCGACATGTTTTCATTTGTAATGAAATATTTTGCTTTACTCATCTTTAATTATTTATTTGTTAGCCTATCCTTTTCTTTAATTATTTGTTCATCTTTAAAAATTGTTTACGGTTATCACCTTTTATTTTAAGGTCATTTATAATCATGCCCTAGTGGTTTATTACAATATATATATATATATATATATATATATATATATATATATATATATATATATATATATATATATATATATAAAAGCCTTATTTTTATGATGGTCAAATTATTTTCTTTTTCAAATTATATATAGTAATTTTAAACTAGACTTGGCCCAAGTTCATATACAAAATTTTGTATTTTTCTACCGACTTGAATTAGAAAAGAGACAATATTTTAAGAAGTGATCTTATCAATTTTGCTTTCATATATATATATATATATACAGGCCAAAAAACTTATTCTCACCCAAGGTTTATTAAAAGTCCAAACTGGTATCCACTAAGTACGAAAAATTCTAACTCCCACCTATAAACGGTTAAAATTAATAGATTAAATTAACTCTTAAGGTAAAATCGTTATTTAATTATAATATATTAAAATAATGAAACTTTTTTCTCATTTTTTCCTTTGATTTATAAAACTAATAATTTTTCTTATAATTAAACTTTAAAAAATCACATTTTGGCCTCTTAGGTTTTCATTTTCAACCAAAATTCTCCAACACTAGAATCCGACCGCCATCTCTTTTTTTTTAACTGCCGACTGTCATCCTTCCGATAGAATCTCTCTCTCTCTTCCAACATCACAATGAAAACATTGTCTTCGTCATCAATGACGACATGTCGATGATGAAGACTTGTGAATAATCGATACATTATAAATTCCTTAATTATCTCAAGCATTGAAAATATTAATCTAACGGTTTATAACAATGAATACTAATTTCGGTATAATTTAATTAAAATTTTGTGTTTTAATTATTAGATAACCCTAGCTTACTCCATATCTTATAAAAATCAGGATGTCTGCATAATTATATATGTGTGGATTACAGAAGAAGACTTGTGAAGAATCCCACTTCCCAGCCATGAAAAGGATATTACTAAAATCTAACAAAATCATTAAAAACTAATCATATGTTAACACTTATTTCAAATCCATCTTTCAGGTATATGATTATAGTAATGATTTTGGTTAATGCAATCATAATTTAATATCATGTTCTTCCATAGAACGAGAGAATTCAAACAGATTATTTTTTATATTGGCAAAAAGTCAATGAAATCAAACACTATATATTTCCATTGCAAAACCCATAATATTAATTATTTTTCCAATAATATTTCACATATAATGGGTACAAATGAATTAACTTGTTATTTATAATTGAATAATTTTAAATTATAAATAAAATAAAAAATTTGATCATCTAATCACATGATAATATATCAGTTTGTTTGTGTTCATTTTTATCTATAAATTTATTGACAAATTAAAGATTTGAAGGACATGTTTGAGTTGAAGTCATGATATGGATGACATCTATACTGGAATTGATTTTGTCTGTTGATGATTATGGTGGTTAATGGGTCCAAATTAAACCACTTACTTTTCTTTATTATTTATTAATTAAATTAATTAATAAAAATTCTAAAGAGGGTTATAAAGAAATAGTAAATTGAGAAGTTGCTAAGTATTATTGTTGATGGGGTTAATGGGTTACTCACTGAGCATACATAATATTGTAGCTTAGAAGTCAAGGCAGGAACAATATGAAGAAGAGGATGGCCATAGAATTATTAAGTAATTGCATGAGGGTTGAGGCCTTTTTATTTTTTCATATTTTTGGTTGACCTTCACATTGTGACACCCCCTGTATATATATTTTATTGAGAGCAATGTCATGTATACCTAGTTTGGATTACTCAATTAAATATTTAGATAATATGTTATCATATGATCAAATATTAAACATGATGACATTTCATCCAAATACATAATTAAATATTCAAAATTTGGTGCACATACTTTTATTATTTTATCAATGAGTCTAAGTCTCCATTAATTTATAAGTCTTAATTCCCTTCAATTAATTAATAAATGTCTAAGTGAAATCAATCTCAACCTTTTACATTACCATGTAGGCACCATTTGGTCTTGCTATATATACTGATGTCTCTATGACACATACATATTTATGGTTTATGTAGTTGTTAACTTCGTATGAGCTTTTAAGTTTATCTCTAATTTTACGACACTCTCTCTTTCTTTACATTCACTTTAACATAACTTTTATATGCAAACCCTAGTTGATAGATACTTGACACTTGTATTTGTTAATCGTATGTCCACAACAAGATTCGTATCCGTATTACAATAGGTTGCTTCAATCCATAGATTTTATATGTTCTTTGACTAGACAAACAAGCGGGGCAAAGTCTTTACCGCTACATTTACTCAAATATATTCGGAAAGGTTTATACATTAGCTTAATCCCTCCACTGCCACCACAATTCTCTTTGAATATTTATCTTTCAAATCTACACTTCCTAAACTTAGATAATTCCTTACAAAATTTGAGTCACCACCGTACAACACTTTTGTTTTGTTTTTATTTTTTTTAAATAATAATTTCGGTTGTGTCTAGTTTTGACCTTAAAAGACCATCAAACACATAGTTAATCATACATGACTGGTCAAAATTATATATCACAAAGGCCAAACGACTATTTCCCACCCAAACTATGCTGAATTCTCAAAGTTCCCCCCATTAACTATGAAAATACCGTTTACCCACCCATGACAGGTTAAATTTAACGGAACTCTAACCTCTGAAAATTTAATCTCATTTCTCCCCCCAAAAGTTTAAAAACTAACTTTTCTCTCCTAAGCCAAGTTTGAAAAGATCACATTCCCCCCCTAGGGTTTAGTTTCCAAACCCCTTCACTTTCTCCGACGCCATCGTCGGCCGTCTCTCCCTCCTGACCGTTTCTCTTCCACCGATGACCCTCCTCAACTCCACCCCAACCCATCCGGAGTCGAGAGATGTCGTCTGGGAAGAGAAATCGTCTTCCCAGATGACGAAGACGAGATTGATCGATCTCATCTTCGTTGTCTGGGAAGACGATCGTCTTCCTAGATGAAGACGAGATCGATCGATCTCATCTTCGTCATCTGGGAAGAGAAATCGTCTTCCCAGATGACGAAGACGAGATTGATCGATCTCATCTTCGTTGTCTGGAAAGACGATTTCTCTTCCCATACGACTTCTCTCGACGCCGAATAGGTTGGGGTGGAGTTGAGAAGGGTCGTCGGTGGAAGAGAAACGATCGGGAGGGAGAGACGGCTGACGATGGCGTCAGAGAAAGTGAAGGGGTTTGAAAACTAAACCCTAGGGGGGGAATGTGATCTTTTCAAACTTGGCTTAGGAGAGAAAAGTTAGTTTTTAAACTTTTGGGGGGGGAAATGAAATCATATTTAAGTTTATTTTTAATATTAAATATAAAATAACGATTTTACCCTCACTACCGTTAATTTTAACTGCTGATGGGTGGATAAACAGTATTTCCATAGTTAATGGAGGGAACTTTGAGAATTTAGCATAATTTATGTGGGAAATAGTCATTTGGCCTATCACAAACTCTCTTAAATTTCAAAACTCCACTTTAAAAGGTCGTGTTAACGAGATTCTCAATTCTTAACATCTATATAACTCTCAATTCTCAAATTCAATTGATTTCCATGAGTAAATGCTGACAATAATGATACATGCACTTGGTTTTGAGTACTAAGCATCATGTGATTAAAGTTACTTTATCCTCGTAGCAATGTTATGTGTACATATTTTTTAATACACAAATAAATACACACGATATGTTATCATGTGATTGAATATTACTTGAGTAATTTTGAATTAATGATATAATAATATTCAATTACATAATAACACATCATATGTATACTCATTTTTGTACTCTAAAGTATATACATATAGTTTTATTGTTATCGTTAATTCAAAATTACTTAATTACATAATGATACATTATCTAAATACTTAATTAAATATTTAAAATTAAATGCACATAGATTCATTGAAACGCTAAAGTAAAATATTCAATATCCACTTAATTGCATGTACACCTTAGTGTCATTCATAACCACTACTTTTGCAAATATTTCCAACCAAATTTCTAAAAGTACTCATCTATACCTCTAACTTTCTATCAAAGACTGCATGCAATTTACTTTTATCTCTTTATCTTTTAGCTTTAGCTTTAAAGTCCTCAAATTCTAGTAATGTATATTCCCAATTTCAGTTTTTTATTTGTCCATACATTCACACCAATTTTGATATGGAATCCAAAATTCGTGCACCACATGAAGAACCAATAGATTCAATTCTTCCAAGAGCGTGGAGCACAACAAATGGGAGACTTTTTGTACACACATTAAATCCATAATTTCTCTAATTCCAACAATTGGGTAAATATCATCTAGATCCTAAAATTTATCTTTTCTATATACATCCTCCCTGACTATTTTAAAATTTTGATTACTTCTATAAACTCAACCAAAAGATTGAACAAAATTGTAGGCCTTTCTGTTATAAAACCCAAAGAAAAACAAACAACAAAGTGCATAAATATTTAACATAGGAACCTAAGTATTACTTGGAAATCCAATACAGGAAAAAGCATGGGCAGACACAGAAAAAAAAATTCACTATCGGCCTAATCCTTCAGTCATCACCACAAATCTTTTTAAAATTTCATCTTTTGAAATCAATTCTTCCTGAATTAGAGTAAGGCCTTACAGGATTCGAGTCACTACTATATAACACCTTAAAAGTGTTATCAGTCTTTAACATTTGATATATACTGACATTATTCTAAATAAATTTTTCCCTTGTTCTATTAAATTAAACAATGAAACCCTGAAACAAAACTAAAAACAAAGGTAAATTGTTATTTCCCTTTATTCGAGTGGGCACAATGTTAAATTGTGATCTTGGGTGGGGATGGGGAAATTAGTACTCTGACGAAGTTACTAGATGAAGTAGTTATGTGTTAATTCATGCTTCATATCCTTGCATGCATCATATTTTATAACACCATTCAGGTAGTAATGGACCCACCAAATGAAACATCATGAACCTTCTTTAATTGACATAACCCAACAAAATCATGCCTTTATATTATGTGTATTATACTATATAATGGCATGCATTCATCCACATGTATATTATATTAATAATCACTTAGAAATAGAATAAATTATCCACAGCTCCAAAAAAAATAAAATAAATAATCAACCCAAATGTGTGTATTTTGACAAGAATCGTATATTGGAATTGACAACTATTTCATCTATAAGATAGTATGTATACAATTGTTTGATTATCTGATCATTAGAAGGGAACTCCGCTTTTTGGTGAGGGGGGAGGAGGAGGGCACAGTGCTCTTAGGTTCATAAATAATTTAGGTTTAATCCTTGAGGTTTTGTTTTAGGATTTCTCTTAGGTAAGATTTTTATTAAAGACAAAAATTATAATATATAAATATATTATTCTCTTGTATAAGTAAGATAATAATTTATTAGTAAATATATTCATTATAATAATTAAGGTGATAAGATATTAAAATAATATTGACTCTATTATATATACTTATATTTTAGATAAATTAAGATAAATCACACATTCTTTTTTTAACTATTTATATTTTCTTGAGTGTAAATATTTGTTTTATTGATTCCGCATGTCTCAAAATTTAAAAAACCTGATTTCATTGGTGGGATCCACCTCAAAATTACTCTTTTCCTTATAAAATCAACTCCACCTCTCGCCTTCAACCCCTCCATCTTCTCATGTGATTTCCTTATCAGTTTTTCTCTCTATAGCAATACTTTATCATTTCTTGCTTCCTCTTTCTTCCCCTCTTCTCTAGCTCTCTCTTTTTGATTTTTTGTCTTTGAGCTATAATAACCTTTTGTCCTTTTTAACCAAGTGCCCTACAAATTAAGGGCAAGTTGTATGTTCACGACTGGGGTTTTGGGGTTACTGTGTTTCTGTTTGTATCTTTGTGCCCTAAAGTTACACAATCGGAAGCAAAGAGCATGAAGGAGAGTGGAAGAAAGCAAGGAGCACCTTCACCATGTGCAGCATGCAAGCTGTTAAGGAGAAGGTGTGCTCAAAATTGTCTTTTCGCTCCTTATTTTCCTGCAGATGAGCCCCAGAAATTTGCCAATGTGCACAAGGTTTTTGGTGCCAGCAATGTCAACAAGATGCTCCAGGTTCATTCCTATTCAACTTGCATTTTTCTTAATTATTCTCAAAGTTCTCTTCCAGTGCTTCCCTTCTTCATGTTATAGGTAAATTCTGAGTCAAATTGACGGATCCAAATCAACTTATTCATGTGATTTTGTGTATGAATTCATCCATATTTCTGGGTCTATATGAACAAAAAAAACAATGTGTAAAGAGAAAGACAGAGAGAGGGAGAGAGTTGACTTGACAAAATTATGAAGAGGCACACAAGTAACCTAGCTTTTGTTTTTACCCCTACTGATTATTTGTGCTTCTAAAGTCTTATTATTAATTCCTAAAAATTGGTTGTGTTATAAGAGCAATGTTATGTATATCCAATTTTCAATATCTAATTAGGTAGACAGATAATATATTATTATATGAGTAAATGTTATTTTATTTTTAGTTTAAAATCACTTAATCATATGATAATATATAATCTAAATACTCAATTAAAAACTAAAAAATAGATACATATAATTTTATTAATGTTAGAATATAGGTAAATGGGATGCCTAGGAAGAGAGTTAACTAGAATTTTGTACCGTTAATAAGTGAAATTACCTTAATAGCCCTAAATTTCATACAAATAATGCTAGTAAAACACAGTTTGCTGTGAAAGGAAAAGGGATGGACATGGGATTACTCAACGAAAGGGACATTAATGGTCTAAACCTAATGAAAGCATCAAAAACAATTATGTAAACGGAAAGCATAGAATATTTAACAAATAGAGCCACAATGATGGAGACATACATGGACCAAAGAAAAATCCAAATTAGAAGTTGGGTAACATGTGGACCTTAAAAAGCAAAAGTAAAACAAGATTTAGATTGTTGAGTCACGTAAAGATGTTATATGAATCCAATATTAAGTATCAAATTGAGTATTTAAATGATGTATTATCATATAATTATATGTTATTTTATATTTATTTAATAAAATTAGTCAATCAAATAATGACATTTTGTCTGAATATTTAATTGAGTATTCAAACCTAAATATATATAATTTTATTATGAATCAAAACCTTTTTTTATGTTCTTTTTTATCGTGAAACTTCAGGAATTGCCTGAGCATCAAAGGGGAGATGCAGTGAGTAGCATGGTGTATGAAGCAAATGCAAGAGTGAGAGATCCGGTATATGGATGCGTTGGGGCAATTTCATCACTTCAACAGCAAATTGATGCACTTCAAACCCAACTGGCGCTGGCTCAAGCTGAGGTGGTTCACCTCCGAGTTAGGCAAAATGTATCCTTTTCAAACCATGGCTACGACCCGGCTAGCCCTAGCAACAGCACTGGCTCGCCCTCCTCCAAGCTCATGTCTTCTCACCACCACCATCAACCCAAGCCTCTCTATGACATGGATATGGTGGTGGGACAATCTCATTATGATGAGTCAATGTGGACATGCTAGCTCAACATGCCACTGCTACTATATATTATTAATTATATATACCAATATATATCCATTTTCTGATGTGAACTTTTGTGCTTTTATTATTATAATGAAAGTACAGACGTCAGGATATGAGAAAAATTATATATTTAGGTAAATTTTGAGTAATGTTTAAGTTTCCTTCTATATTTCTAAGTCTTATTATTATGTGTAATGTTATGTGTGCTCAGTTTTAAGTATTCAATTGGGTAATTAGATAATGTATCACCATGTGATTAGGTATTATTTTATCTTTAACTCAAAATCATCAAATCACATGTTAACATGTCATCTAAATGCCCAATTATATATTCAAAACTGAATACACATAATTTTACTAGATCATCATACATCGGTAGAGCTAGCTAGTTGTGGCGTAGTAACTTCGCAGTTGTGTTGGTGAAAAGCTTTTAGCTACTTTGGTTTGGAGAAAGATCTTCTCAGTAACTATACTATGTAAATTATAACTTCATATTTATATATAGTGAGTTATGTTGTTATATTACTGATTTGGCAATGTTACCACCAAAAGCAATTGCATAAAATTGGTTTCAATTAGAATTGCAACCAAGTTAAATTGGATAGGGTTGGGTTTGAGCTCAACTCAACTAAGTATATTCCAAGCTCAAGATGACTCAAGTTTGGTTCGTACTCGACTCAAAAATTACAATTAAACCTTGTAACTTGTATATTTATTAATTATCTTAATATTCAAAGTAACAAAATAAAATTTTAAGGTAGATGCAAGATTTAAACTTTTAAAGATTTATTGATATTATAATCAAATTGAGCCACAAGAGCAAAGTAATATACTCAAGCTTCTAGTGGCTTGGCTCGTTTACTACCCTAGTTTCAATCAATCTTTTGGACTACAGATTGGCATGGAATTTATGACTTGGTATACCAAACATATAAAAGTTGTCAAATATTCTTGATCAATAAAATTATCTATACCTATTTTAAGTACATAAATAGATACACACTTTATATTTGTTATCATGTGATTAAATGATTTTAATTTAAAAATAAAATAATAACCAATCACGAGATGACATGTATAAGTATGTACCTATTTGTATATTCAAAATAGGTACGCATAGTAGTACTCATTTTCTATTTTGTTTATTTTTTATAGTAAAAATACATTTAAAAGAAAAAATTCGGTGAAATGACTCACGTTAAAATCATCGTGATAAAGATGCTTGTAGGAGAAAATGGCTTTACTAACAAGAACACTACATCAACCAACATCTAAATTAGATTTTCTTTGATTTACTCATAATTTTTCCAATCCCTTTAGTGGGTAAGCCTTGTTTTCTTCTAATGAGTCAAAATATGGAAATTCTACATGTTATAAATATTCAACAAATACATAAAATATGTTCAAATTCTTGAAGGTGAAAGGGGTGAAATTGAAATTAATTAGAATAAATTATATTAAGGGGTGTTGCAAAGTCATGCTCAAACTTTGACAAGAAAAAAAAGGTTTTTCTCATGCTCTCGTTATCCAAGTTAGCCTTTGTTGAACATTTTGCAGAGGGAATGTTTTAAAATAATAATCAATTATGGACCATTAATTCTTAATTAATGATTATTTATTTGTTAATAAAATCGACTTCAATAGATGATCAATGTGCTGATTAAGATGAACATGAGATGAGCCGTAAAAACGTGTCGAGTGAATCACGTTTTCCCTTCCAAGGTTTGGTCTTGGAACACTTTTCCATTTTTAATTAGCATAAATAAAAATTTATGACTTAATATCAAATTTGGTTTAAAAAAGTAATGGTGTAAAGGAAAATATTAATTTCACCATCAATTAATTTAAAAATAGAAATAAAAAACACATATCTTACATATCAGAATCAAACATTTTAAGTATAACAATTTAATCCTTATAAAGTTTAAAAACTTCAAAAAAATCTATAGAATTTTAAATTCTTATATATTTTGAAAGTACAATTTGGAGGCAATATTTAGTAATTTGACATTTAAACCTCTAAATTGTTGCATTATGTTCAATATTTTACGGGTGTAACCATCATTTTTAAAACTATTGAGGGGCATATCAAAATTTTAAAATTTTCAATAACACCTCAAAAGTTTTAATGAATTTCCAAAAAACCCTAAAAATTTTAATAACACCCCTAATATTTTAAAATTTTAAATGTACCTCAAATATATAATCATACATTATTGACATCCATTTCAATAAAAATAAATTAGGAAGAAGATGATGAAGATAAAAGGTAATGAAAATGCGCAGACTCTTATATAATTTGAAAATAAGTGAGTTCTTAAATAAATCAACCTTTGAAATATTTTCAAACCCCCATGTATTTTGAAAATACTATTAAGAACCAATAGTTTGTAATATGACATTTATACTACTTATTTATTGCATTCTATCTAATTTTTGAACATATTAAAATTTCAAAAACACCAAACTTTTTTCAAATTTCCAAAACCTCCTAAAAATGTTCATTAACACCTTTTATATTTTCAAATATTATAGTATGTCCTCAAATATACGATTATAAATTATTGACACCCCTATCTATTGGAAGAGAAGAAGAATGACAGAGGGTAAAAGGATATGGAAATAAGTGAGATCTTATATCATTTGGATATTTAAAGGGTTATTTTTAATTTTGTTAATTTGGGGCTATATGATGATTTTGAAAAATGCAATAGTAGGGATACATGCAAATTTCACTACCAACTAAGGATGGAAAAGTGTTTTAAGACCAAACCTTATGTGACAAAATGTAATTCACTCAAACATGTCAAATTATCTAAATTTGCCATTTATCTTGTTGAAATCGAAATCAGGAACCTCTCAATTGAAAATTAATGTATTAGTTCTCGAATGGATATAAGTGGGGGTCTATTTGATTTTGGTTGAGCTTGAATTGGGCCAATTCTATCTACCAAAAAATTAGTTTGAGATCGATGAGTTGAGGCTTTAACTCAACTCAAAAACAATATTACTTTGGATTTGATTTAAACTGACATGAACTTATATGTTTGGATCAGCTCAAACTCGGTTTGTTTTCTAAAAACAAATCCAATCTTTGACTTAAACTTGACTTATGTGGTCTAAGTTTAAATTTGAACTCGAATAACTCAAATCGTATCTACTCTTAAGGTTAAATTCTTAATTTATCTGATGTAATGGTTGTGGATTAGTCACTAAACCTAGGGTTTTACTTGTTTGGTGTGAATTATTCAACTTCAAAGAAACAATTCAATTCAAGTAAGGTTTTCTCGTCGCTAAAAAAAAAAATTGATAAATGATAGAGATGGAAAATAATCTCAAGGATGATATGTTAAGGAATTCGCAGAACGTCTAAACTACCAAAAGTTGTTCTTGTTGTTTCTAGGTAAAAGGACTTTTACCCACATGTAGAGTCTGGCCAACATATAGGAGATAGATCTAGTCAATGATCACATGGTTAGTCCCTATTTTAGTGTTGCTCGTGCATTTGAAGGCCAAGTTTGACCACACAACCAATAGAAAGCTATTGTAAAAATTAATTATATGCATTATTCATTTCGATTTAATTTATTTTTTTTAAGGCTTACAGGTGGGCAAACTTTAATTAGGTAATGACTTACATTTTAATCAAAAAGTTTTACGGCAAATGTTAAATCATCATGAAAAGATAGATTGTTACTAATACTTGAAATGAACACACGTGGGAGACCGTAATTTACCTAATGACAAAGAATGGAAAAAGAAAAAGGAAAAATGATGAACTTGTCTGAACTCAAAGATTTGCAAATTTGATTTTTTTCAAGAATTTCATCCTTAATTTTAGGGTTTGCATATGCCAATTAACCTATCTGGGCAAGTCTGAAACATTTCGAATGATTAAAATTTAATGTAAAATAATACTATACTTACTAACTTCTCTTACTAATTTATCTATATAAATTAATATGTTTCAATATATATTTTTGTAATCATTAGAGCTTATGAGAGTTAGGTCAAATTTTGGTTTAAAAGTTGGAGAATGGGTGCATGGGATTCTAAATGTAAAGTCCACCTTTATAAAAATTAACCTATCACCATAAAATATAAGTCCACAATTTAGACTTGTTTGCTCAAGAATTTTTTATTAATGGTTTACACTTACCCCACATGGTATGGTAGGACTAAAACCCTAACAACCCAATGAATCAATAATAGCTCGTTGTTTTCTCATTTCAACCAATAGATCTAATTATTTGAACCGAAATGGTCCCAAATTAATCAAATCAATAGTATTGAGTTGTGCTTTAACTAATAGGTCACATGGATTCAATATTATGTTGACATTACGATAATGTTATATGATTTAAACTTATTTTAACATTTTAATTGTATCATATTAGTATTACCGGTTGGGCCCATCAACTCACGAACTAACCCTTTAATTGAGTTTACATCCAATCTCGTGTATGAAATCATTGATTGATTTAATGTTACTCATTCGATTTAATTGTGACACATTGAGAAATTTACATTGAGAGAGAGACAGACTCCTTTGCATTTTTGCCGCCTCTCTTCCTTGTCTGTCTTTCAGTGCTATTAACAAACAGATGATGACAGCAGCTCAGATGGAGAGAGGTGACTGGAGACGAAGGGAAGAAGGGCAATAGACGGCTACTATATAGGGAGGGGGGGGGGGGGGGGGGGGGGGGGGGGGTTGGTGGGGGTGTGTTGGAGGAGAGGGGGATATGAAAGTTTCAAAAAGTTAGGAGGGCAACTGCAAAAGAGAAACTTGAAAAATATGAAACCCTAAGGAAGGGGGAAGAGCCTTTTCTCAAATTTGAAAAACATGAGACTAGGGGGCGAATCGTCAATAAAGCTAAGACAGAAAAAATGAATGAAATTTTAATTATTTTATTAAATGATAATTTTACCTTTCTAACTAATAATAGATGCTAATAAAAATTAAATAATAGATAGATATTTAGATTTTTTAAATTTAATAAGTAAAAATTTTGGATTATGCTAAATCTTGGGTGGAAATAAGTCCTTTGGCCTATCCTTTTTCTATGACCAAAGTTATGTTTTAGATGGGTATTTAGAAATTAGGCAAGTAACTGTGAAAGTGACACAAACTTGGGACTTCATCGAGCCTAGGGTCGAAAAATGTAATTTACTCTTAACCATAGAGTTGAACTTAAATGCTAAAATAGATCTAGGATTGCCGATTGATTATGTTCATATTTCACATATAAAAATTGGATGGTAAAGAGGATGCTTCTGATTTTGAAGACCAGCATTACATGCATGCATACATACATACATACATATATTCATACATACACACATACAACTAAGTTTACAAAATAAATACTGAAAATTTAGCACTAATCAATCAAATTCATTTTCTAATCTCCTCCTTTTCATATTCTCCATCACTATCTGCATGCCAAAAACAAAACATTATTGGATTAAATTCAATCAACATTTTAATCAAATTTGACAGCGCATTAATAATAATTGCAAAGAATAATAATAATATATTTAGGTATTATTTTATCTCAAAATCGAAATAATTCAATCACATGATAAAATAATATTGATAAAATAAACGTAATATAGTGAAATCCATCAGGGTCATTCAAGATTAAAATAGAAAAAAAATGATTTTATAATTTATTTTATCTCTACTTCAAAATTACTCAATTATATAATAACATTTCAAAATTATTTAATCACATAATGATATGTTAATTTGCTTACACCCGTTAATTATATAAGACCAAGCTCAACCCGAGACAAGAACAATTAACTTGAACTTTACTAAAAAAATTCTTTTAATCCATGTAACTTCCAAAAATATACACCCTTAAACCCTTCAATTTTTATATTTATCAATTATATTGTATTTAAAAGTAAGACTCGGTTGTATGAATGTAAGATTTGTAACTTTTAAAAGTTTATTAATATTTTATTCAAGAGCTTACCGAATCATCCAAGAACAAACTCGAGTTTAAACTCAATCCAATAATAATCAAGTTAAACTTGTCTTAACACGAATTGATACACAGTGCAGCCAAACTCGATTAAACTGCTACTTAGTGGTACTCAACCTTTTGTACATGAATAATTATTAAATTCTAAAACATAGACACATATGTTGGCTATGTAATTTACTGAGGTCATGAGCCTGAGCTTTGTCCATAAATATTCCATTTTAGAAGTAACCCCTCATTTTTATAGTAATTAAAAACACTTATAAGAAAGCGTTTAATTTAGGTAATGTTTTATTACTAAAATTAAAAGATTAATTTGATAATAAATTACTTATTGGATATAAATAATTACTATATTTGGTTAAAGGTAATAAAAGAATACTAATAAATTAATTTACTTAAATTCTCCTAGGTATAATTATTCTAAAATATTTTTATATTATTTGTTATATTAATTGAAAGACCAAAGAACTGTTTCACCCCCAAGTTTAAGTGTTATCCCAAAGTCACATTAATGAAGTTTAAGAAACCCAAAATCTCACTCATCAGTTAAAAATCACAGTTATGATTAAGGGCAAAATAGTCATTCAATAAAAAACTTTAAAAATCTAAGGTTTTGTTACGTTTTCCCCCTTTAGCTTGAAAATCTCATAATTCAGCCCCCACTTAAAGTTTGAAAAATCAAAATTTTCCCCCTAAGGTTTGCAAATCATGGTCGGAGTTGTCGGAGATGATCGTCTCCGGTGGTGTTGGCTCTCCATCCGAGGTCAACTCTCTCTGCCTATCACTTCCCAGCCACTGGCGTAGGCTATTTCCTCCGACGAAAACGAAATCGTCTTTGTCAGAGTGTCTTTGTTTGGGACAAAGAAGATTTTGTCTTCGTCGGAGACAAAGATGACTGTCAGTGGTCTCAGAGGGCCATATCGTCTTCATCTAAGATCTCTAACAGTCGTCTTTGTTTCCAATGAAGACGAAATCGTCTTCGTCCAAGACGAAGATAATCCAACGAAGACGATTTTCGTCGAAGGATATAGCTTATATCAGTGGCTAGAAAGTAATCAATAGGGAGAGTTGAGTCCTAAAGACACCACCAAAGACAACCATCTCTGACGACTCTGACCATGATTTGCAAACCCTAGGAGGAAAATTTTGATTTTTCAAACTTCAAATAGGAGGGAATTATGAGATTTTCAAGCTGAGGGGGACCAAAGTAATAAAACTTTAGTTTTTTGTTAAAAAACGGTTTTACCCTTAACCTTAACTGAGATTTTTAATGGATATGAAGGATTTTAAGTTTTTCAAACCTCATAAGCGTGTCTTTGCGATAACACTTAAACTTGGGTGGGAAATAGTCTTTTGGCTTAATTAAAAATAAGATTTTGTGGGAAAAGGACTATTTCCCACCCAAATTTTAGCCCAATTTCAAAGTTACACCCACAGAAGATGAAAAACTCAAACTCTCACTTATAACCAAACTACCATTAAAATTTTCAATTAGAGACAGGGGTAAAATCGTTATTTTACCTATAAACTTTAAAACTTCAAAATTTTATCATTTCCCCCTTCCAGATTTTAAAAACTAACATTTCAATCTATCGTCAAAATTTGAAAAGTTTAGATTTCACCCCTAGGGTTTGCTTCCTTCTCTAGCCACCACCGACGGTCGATGTTTTCCACCGATCTCTCTTCTCCAACTACAAAGAACAACGAAGGACGAACCTTCGTCACCCAGATTTGGACAATGAAATGTCGTCCAAATCTGGAAGAATAGATGAAGGACGACGTTTTGTCTTCCTTCGTCATCGTGTCTGGACGACGCTTTGGGTTGTGCGACGAAAAGAAATCTCTTTGTTGCACCGTCGTCGTCGCACCGAGAAAAGGAAGAGGTCGGAGACGACACCGGGAGATGAAGTTGAAGAATGGGAGTGAAACTGTCCTTTTTGAAAGTTTTGGGAGGCGATTGAGTTTTAAAAAATATGGAAACCCTAGGTTTGGAGGTAAAAATGTTACTTTTCAAAGTTTAAAAACTTTGATGATATATTAGTTTCTAAAACGTTGGGGGAGGAAAAATTAATGAACTTTATAACTTTTCATATAAACAGTAAAATGACTATTTTACCCCTCCCTTTAATAGAAAAAATTAACAAAAGTTTGGTCATGGGTAGGAGTTTAGGCTATTCATCTTCCATGGGTATGACTTTGAAATTGGCTAAAATTTGGATGGGAAATAGTACTTTTCCCTATTTTTGTCTTTAAAAATTTATAAATAAAAATATAATTATAATAAAATCAAAATTAACTTGGTGATCTTTTAATACCTAAGGTGAAAGTGATAATCCGATTACCACCAACATTACCTGTCACATCAATATTAGTAATAAAAAATATTATAATCTTTTATTATTGACAAACTAAACAAGATACTCTAAGTAATAAAATATAGATTACTAATATAATCTTTATAGAATGGAACCAAACGATCTCTAATAGTACATAAGCCATCACTGGCAAGCACCCTTGGCACTTAGGGTTGGATCTAAACTGAACTGATTTGGGCTCAAAAGTCAATTTAGTTCGATTTGACTCTATTCGAACTCATTTAATTCAAATTTGAACTAAGTTCAAGTTAAGAGGTTCAGCTCATTTTGAAACTGAGTTCAAGTTAGGAGGTTCAACGCTTTTTGAAATCGAACTGAAATTGAGCTAAAGTGAGTTTCATTTGGTTTGACTCACAAGCTGAATAAAATCTTCGATTTTGTTCAAATTTGACTTGTGATTTAATTCGAATTATATTAAGTAATAGTTCAATAATATCATTTTGTCAATGAGTCATGAATTCGAACAAAAAAACTAAGTCATATATCAAAACCATGAATTGAAACTAAAAATATGCGTCAAACTCAAACTAAACCATTTTAATTTGAACTGAACTCAAACCACCTTTATTGTTAGTTCGATGAACTCGAACCAAACTCAAATCGAATTATTATTTATTCGAATTGAATTTAAACAAAAAAGTGGTCGAACTCAGCTAGATTTTGTACCCACCCCTACTGGCACTAACCTGAAGAGGCGATTGGATTAGACGTCCTTGACAACAAGGTCACCATTAACGAGCTCTCTCCAAGCAGCAACCGGCCAAATGAAACCTCTGAAGAGCAACCGAGAAGCCAACGGAACGTCGATAATAATCTCCTTCATCGCCGGCTTCTTCTCATCCCTGATGGCAATCAAGTAGCTTCGTCCAACCCACCCGATCCAGCCGGCAATGTACAGGAACAAAATCCCCGGTGTAATGAACTCGCCCCAGTGTCTCTGATCGCCGCTCACAATCAAATGGGGCAAACCATCCGACCCGCAAAGCAACCCCTGTTTGCCGTAGTTATCGAATCTCCGCTTCGTCTTCTCCACCGTCGCTTTGATGGCCAAAGCTGGCGCACTGTCTGGTGCATAGAGTTTCAACGAGGATTCAAGCTTCTTTATCTGTTGCTTCTCACGTTTCGCAAACTGTTTCGACTCCTTGCACGGGGTAAGCCCGGAAATGTCAGCGACAGCCGGGAGCGGGGCGGAAAGGAGGATGGAGGAGAGCGCCAACGCGGCAGAGAAGGCCTGAAGCGGCGGAGGAGAGGGTTTCTGATCAGGAGTTGGAGCGGCAGAGCATGAGATCATGGGTTTTAAACATTTTTGACAATTAAGCCTCGGTTTCAACAAGGGTTTGGAGAGATTTGTGGGAATGGTGAGAGACATTTTCTGGAGGTTTTTTTAAATTAATTTCTGGGTTATTTCAAAGGGAGAATTTCGAAGAAGAAGATACGGGTTTAGAGATTGAGAGGGACTGTGTGGAGGGAAGGTTATTAGATTCTGAGAACGGGAGATTAGTGGTGGGAGGATGGATAAGGTGAGAAAGAAAGAAGATGATGAGGTGGCAAGAGGTGATTGGATGAGAGAGTGTTTGGTTGTGGGTGAGAGATTTTCTCTCTATCTTGTCAGGGGAAAATTTTGGATAAGAGATGTAATTACTTGGGCCAATGTGATCGATTTTGATATCTTCTGTGATGTGTTGGGGACCTCCATGTGTCAAATTTGGTAGGTTTTCTCAATGTTTTCAAACATGAACCAAGTGTTAGTGATAGGACTAAATCCGAACTAAGCGGACTTAGGGTTGTAAATTTATTCGGTTTGAATTTATTTAGATTTAATTTGAATTAAAAAAGTTAACTTACTTTTAAAATTAAGTCAAACTTAAGTTAGAAAAAGTTTGGTTTGATCTGGGTTAAGTAAATAGCTCAAATAGATTCAAATTTCACTTATGGTTTGATTCGAATCTTGTAAAACAATTATTAAAATAAATTGTTTTGTTTATTATTGGATACAATAATATTATTTTATTAATGAACCACAGACTCAATCTAAGTTATAAATTCGAATTGAGTTTTAAATTTCAAACTTAAAAATTGGATCAAACTCTAACCATTATTAATTTTGACATTTTTTATTCGAATTAAACTTGACTTAGAAAATATTTTAGCTTGGCTCGGTTCATGTCAAAGCTTAGTGATTCATACACTCACTCATAATTAATATAAAAAAATAAAAAATGAATATAATTCATGAAAAATATTAAATTGTGCTTATCTTCTTTGATTGCTAAATTAAAAAATAAATAATTAAGTGTGTAATTATTTCATGTTTATATATAAAAATAAATAATTTGTTATCATTTGATTAAGTAATTTAAATTTTGCTCAAACACATCAACTTTTATGAATAAATTAATTATAAAAAGTGCAAAAAACTTATTCCCACCCAAGGTTTGATGTTTTTTTTAATTCCAACCATGTAACTATTAAAAACTTAAAGGCGTGCCCATCAAAGGTTAACTCCCACCTTTTTTGTTAGTAAAAAGGGCATTTTAGTAAAATTTGTTCTTTTTAACCTTTGCAACAAATATGGTCACTATGCAAAAAACCATCCAAGCAAAGAGAAGTCCAAGTCAGTCCACAAGACTTTCAACAAATTATACGACCCAACCCGGAACTAGAAGGTCATGATGTTGAGTCCCTTTATTCGAAAATGGATGAGCAAACGTTAAGAACGACCTTCATTATCAACAGATTTTCGGATAGGTCATAATCTGATAAAGACTCAGAATCCTACTTTAAACCAAAATACTCGGATGTCTTGATAGAAATTCAATCGTTATTTAATTTCATTCAAATCAACGGTTATGGATCAACTGAGATAGTTTCAGTTACTCCATTGTTGCCTCAAACATTCGCCATATTTCAAGGTCTTTCCTTCTCGTTCTTTTATCTTTTTTTTTTTTTGTTTCATCAACAACCTAATTGTAGGATATAAACCATTTTGTGGTTTTTTTTCTTTTTTAAGTTCTATTGCTTGTTTGGTTTTGATGTGTAACAAAGAAGAAGCTTTAGTTGAATTTTTTTATGTTCTCTTGTTTGTTTGGTTTAGAGCAATTATAATAAAATAAAATCTTTATTGGATTTGTTTGTTTTTAGTTGTAATGAAGAAGAAGAAACTTTCTTTGATTTGTTTGACTTTGCGTTAAATAAATAAAGAAGTTTTGTTAGCATTGTTTGGTTTTGAGCCATAATAAAGAAGAAGCCTGAGTTGGATCTGTCTAAAATCTATTACATGCTTGGTTTTGAGCTGTTACAAAGAAGAGACTTGGTTGGATTTTTTTTCTTGTTGCCTACAAAGTCCACAAAGTGTTTGATAAGATAGGGCTGCTTAATTGTCAATCCAATCATCAATTAAGGATTCTCAAGAAAAATAAAATATTTTATTAAAATCATTTTGTTAAATAGTATTTTGATATTTTATTGGATATAGGGTAAAATAATTATTTCAATCATAGACTAATAAAAAAATATTAAAAATAATTATTAATAAAATTTTATAATAATTAATAAGTAAGAATTTAGAAAATATGAAAGCTTTCAGTGGGAATAAGTCCTTTGCCCTTAAATATTTTTGGGTTGATATTTTATATTTGTCTTTGACTTTTTATTCCAATATTTTTCATTATTAAAAATAAAAGTTATACGGTGTATATTAATTTGTAATTAGGGATGGATGCAACTTGAATTGAATCAGAATCTTTAATGGAGCTCACCTCACCAATAAAGCTTAGTAACGACATCATTGTACCAAAGTTCATCTCATCAAAAAGTCTTAATCTTCATTTTTAATGATTCTTTTGAATTCAAACGATTCTTTTTTATTTATAATGATTCTTCTTTATCGGAAATTTTTCTTTTTTTTTTAACGATATTATTAATCAATCAAATGAGTCAAATTCAATCTTGAATTGATTGTTATAGACTCAAACCAATCTCAAATAGAGTCTTAATTTGGATTAACTCGATTTGAATCCACACTAATTATAGTTAAACATCAGTCCCCCGTATATCAATTCATTAGACAATTTAATCACAATAATATGAGTCCACCAAATAGCTCCCTAACTCTCTAGGTTCCATGTACAATAAAATTATATACACTTTATAATGAATACCAATTTGAAATTAATGACGTGTAATCATTCAATTCATTATTATTTTATACTTAATTTAAAATCATCCAATTATATAATAATACACTATCATTAACTCTCAAATTAATAGTCATTATAATTATACATAACATCAATCTTTTATATTAAAGGCATGATTATACTTGTGGAGATTATATGAATTAATCGATACACTCATATATGTGAGTTAGGGTACAGAGTATATCCACAATTAACATCATAAACATTCGAGTGATTTGATACGAAATTGAGAAATACTTAATATACTAATAATAATACAAACATGGAAAAAACACCCATCACATAAGCAATCTCATATTTGTTAGATGGAGAAACCCAAAACACAATTATCAAAACCATTACACTGTACCGAAAAAGTTAAAGTTTTATAAACATAATAGAGACTCGAACCTAGATTTTCAATATGAAAATTCTAATATTTTACAAGTTTTACTAACCCTGGGTCAAAAAAGATGTTGTTATATATATAACACTTGGTTCATTTACAATTAATATTCAACATACTTGAACTAAAATCCATCAACAAGCCTATTTTCCAACACATACAAAATATAGCATATGATTAAATAGAATATGGTTCTGGGTTTCACTGAATTAAAAAAATAGATCTACTTTCTCAGGGCTCTTTCATTATAAGAGAGATTGAAGCATCCTCATTTCTCAACATGTTTTACAATAGAACTATGAGCCATTACAGGCAATCCCAAAATCAAACTAATTGTAATACAATCAGCAAAAGTTTCAGTATCCAAAGATCAGACTGACCGCTTAATTTATCGCACTGTTCAAAGATATAGATCATAGTATGGTCAGTCATCATTATCAGAAGAATATAATGGCCATGATGTAAAAGCTAATTCCAGATATCATTTTTTGAATTTTACCTCAAATGATTCTCTTGCGGATACTTTCTGTATTCTCTATCTGCATAATTAGAGCGGCTCATCTTGTGTCCATCCTCTACATTATTGTGGTTGTAGCTTGACGTGTACTCATAGCGCTTCTTTCCTTCTGATGACCTATCTACTGGGCTCCCGGCTTTTCTCTTTCGAACATTCAACATTGGGGAAGTATCATCAATCATTTCCCCTTCTTCAGCATTCTCAGTTTCAGACCCCCTTGATGACTGTCCTTTTGAGCCAAAATTAGTGTCAACTCCAGTTTCCACAGGCTCCTTACCATGATCTGAATTTTCATGTGATTTTGACCAGCTTTGCCTATGCTCCCGCTTGATTTTCTCATCCTCAACTGCCAATTCAACACCATCTTCCAGCTCCCTCTCGATAAGATCATCCTCATCCATAAAATCTTTTTTTCTTGTTGTTTCACTGCGAGACTTTCTTCTTTTTTCTAGTGCTGCCTTCACCTTATCTTTGTCAATCATCTTAATAGCTTCTTTGGGAGATTGGCTCACAGGACCTTCCTGAATATCCACATTTCGACCAACAACACTGCTAGATTTACATGATGCACCATCATCTCTCCACTCCCCTGCATCTGCAACATCATTCCTTCCAACAGTCCATCCTTGGTCTTCACCTATGCGTTCAGTCCCAGATTTAGATTTGGTTTGAACTTCTCTCGTGTTATCCTTGTGAGAAAATTCCTCAGGATGCTGATTATCTTTAGTTTCTGCATCCACCTTATGGTCAGTAATAACACTACCCATCTCCCCACTTCCATCATCGTTATTTTGGTTACTTTGAGATGTTCTTGGTGCCACTCCATGGTTTTCTAGATGCAAGTGTTCACTAACAGGACGGGTTGACAGTTGCTTTGAAGCCTGCTCCTCACTTAGTGCTGTAGTTTTTGGGGCCCGATGAGTTGACCCTGGGCCAGCACTTCCTTCCACTTCACTACCCTGAGATTGAGGCACTCTGTTTTGCTCATACAGTTCCAGCATTTGATTGCTAACCTCTGCAAATTGTGATAATTCAAAACATTATCCAAACTGGCATAAAGTTAAGGACACAAAAGGGCAGCCCAGACATAACAGTCAGCATCCATGGCACATCATTAAGCATAAAAAACTGTGGCTGATAAAACTTTTGATGGACAATTGTATTATATACATTATCATAGTCTATTTCACAGAAATAATCTCCTTACCTAGTTTTTGACAAGTTATGGATAAAGAAGGATAACTACAAACATATAACTGGGATAAACTTTAAAATCTCATGGGGTCAAATGCTGAAAGCGAATAACCATAAGCAGCATTAGTGCCATGAAGCTGTTTGATGTCTGCCCCATTGAGTCATTAATATTTACTATATAAAAAAATTAAAGGCGGAAACCAACCCTCCAATTGGCGTGGGGTGACATCAAATTCTTGCCACCAGACCTTCTCGCCATCAGATGGAAGCTTCACTTTGAGGAACTTGGCAGCAAGGAAAATGGCACCTGCTGCAATATGATGAGGCTTAAATTGCAGGCAGAGCGAGGTCCTCAGCCTGCAAGCCGCTTTCCAGTTTGTGAAAACAAGAAAAGGAAGCTAAATACTAAAAACTAAAGAAAACAGCTTTTTAAGCATACCCATCATTTACAAAGTTCCATGCAACTTGCGCAAGAGCATTCTGTGCGACCTTGAATTTCTTTATTGCTTCAACCAGGGGTTTATATGGATGATGAACATTAAGGTCAAAACCCAGAGTGGCAAGTACCACTCTCTCACCAAGTAAAATAAGCTCTTTTTGTTGCTCATATACTTCCTGTAAATTGAATGTGAATAAATGAATATGCTACAAGAATTATAATTACACATTAAACTAACAAGAAAGAAAACCAAGAAATCAAACTATATAAACAAAAGTAAGAGGGAGATGATTTACCAATGATACCACTGTTGGTGATAAAAAAGTGGATTCTCAGCAAGAATATGTAATCATGAGGAAGATGAAAAACTTCTTATAAAAATAAAGACACTTGCCATAACACTCAATAGAGTATAGTTTCTGCGAAGTTCGTAAGACCCTCAAGAGCACACTCAAAGGTTTAAGATACTTTTTAATAAAAAGGAAAAGAAAAGCAGAAAAATTCATTGTACATGCAGACAGCCACTAAGGGGTACCAACTAATGGTGGCTAGATATCAAAGCCTTGAATTATGTTCTGTTTGGGACAAGTGAAGAAGCCAAAGGGAATTTGGTGTACAGGAGAGAGAAGACAATGAGGCAAATGACAGCAATACTCATAATAAACATCAGAATAGGAAAATAAAGATATGTAGGTGAAAGCAGCATGGTAGAACACCTTCTGTTGTCTAATCCTCTGAGGTGCAGTGGAGTCCTTTTTGTGTATAATCTCATAAGAAACAATAATAACATCCTTAAGCGGACGAGGAGTCTCCTCAACTTTTCCAGCAAGAAACATACACACAGTTGCAATGGTCTGCATGATAGATAAATGAAGTTAGGCCCTAGAATTGATCAACATCAAAATTAATCCAATCCAAACTTATCTGTATTCAACCACTACACTATTTTTCTGTCTCTGAAATGAAAACTAGAACTATTTCAAAATACGTCCTTTGGGCACTCTACCAAGCATAATTAAATCTCCATATCGTTTAATTGACTTAAACATCAAATATTTATTAGAGATGTGCTCACAAAAACCACTTCCACACTCATTTGAGATACTCAGGCCATATAAGCAATACATGTCTCCTTTTTAGCATGTGTGAGCGGGAAGAACTGAAAAAATAAAGGATAAATAAGTAAAGGCTACCAAACTTAATACTTTATCTTAACTTAGCCCTGCACTCCAGTCATTTTACAACATTACAGTAGTCAAAACCCAGTCATATCCACATCAAAAACTGTTTGTGTTCCAATAATTTTTAAAGCAACTCAAACGAAGCCAAAAAATAAGATCATTTCATTGACCAAAAGGTTGGTGTTGAAAATCCTAAGGTCAATTTTTTAAAATATTGATAGTCTAAAGCTTATCTCATCATAGTGGCTCTTTCTACATCATATATAACTGCTGAAATCTTTTCTCTAAAATAAATTACCCATCAGGTTTTTACAATAACCACCATATGTAGAGGCAAAGGAAAGAGATATGGTTAATATTAGTTTGAGATGAAAATCTCAATAAAACAACAAAGATAATCAAGTTCACCTGGTTTTAAAGTGAAAACAGATCACGAAAATTTAAAAAAAAAAAAAATTAGAGCTTTAAAGCATCCCAACACACCATTAAAACGGCAATGAGTAAACAATTATGCTCCAAAACAGTTGTTAATGAAACATGCTTATGTCCACAAATCATAAATGAGACATTAGGTGATAGTATATAAACCAAGGGCAAAAATAATAATTTAGCCACTATAGTGCAACACAACCTTCGGACTACACATACAAAAGTGCAATTCTGAACAAATACATCACATGTAGTATTAAATTACAAGTAAAATAATTGAACATGTTAACCAAGTATTTTGAGAAATTTAGAATAACATGTAATTACTTGAAAACAATTACTTAAAAAAAAGCATATTCATACAACTTTCAACAATGTGCATGCTATTATAAATCTTGCCAACAAGCAAATCCCAAACCCAGATGAATATGGAAAGTATTATACAATTTTTTCTTGCACTCTTATTTGGCTTAAACTTCTCATACCCTAAATTCTACACTAACCTCAAACGAATACAATACTTCTAAAGGCATTATCAACAACTCATACAAAACTACAATTATATAATATTGAACAATAACTATTGCCGAACAAATTAAGAATTCAGATCTGGTAAAAGACAAGGCACTATGGATTAAAAAAAAAAAAAAAGAGCATATCTCACCCTTCTATCATTCTTTGAATGCGACTGACGAATGAAGAATCGGTGACAAAAGATTATTGCTGTAGCTATAGTTACCTGGGGACTGCAACAATTACTAATTCAGTCAATCATTTTAAATTTATTCAAATCTAAAGTCATTCCATTCCAAGCTTCAAACGAGAGAAATTAACAAAACTTTACTAGTGAGCAAATATGTATATACATGTATTTTTGTGTGCATTGCAATATTTCTCCTATAAGTTTAAAATGAAATGTCAAAGGAGAAAAAAGTTTCAGTATACCACAATTTTTTTTGTAAGACAAATTGGTAGTGCACTGGTAAGGATGAGAAAGTGAATAAAATCTATAGAAACGAAATCAAATATAAAATGTAGTGCTGTTCCTCATGTTTGCAGATTACTGATAGTTCACAGCAAGTAATCTACAACTTTGTGACTCATTCAATTAAGGATCAAAATTGGAGTAAAAAATTGTGATTAAAAGATAGGGCTCCTGAAATACATGAATAAGTCTCCCATTACAGTGTCTTGGAAAAATGTCAGAATTGACACCTATGATTTTTTACCTCTAGAACAATCTAACAGCACACAATTAAGAAAGAGAAATGGTCTTCTAATTTAATAAGAAATGATAGCACACACTGGATACCCAACGTGCAACAAAACAATCTATTGTTTGTAAAACATGCAGCAAGATAACATGCAACTAGTAAGACAGCATAACCTACAACACGACAAGCATCAAGTAAGCTTCTCTCACAATATGCTCACGCAAAGGATCACCCCCACTACCAAAGCAATTTTTAACAGCACCACCATTGTTGTTGGTGATGCTCCCACCTTCATTGCCAAACCCCACCAAAACACCATTGGACCCATCTAGACAACATCGGAACAGCTTGCAAACAATTTCCAGTGAAAGCCACTACCTCATCATACTTGTTCGGTTACCACAAGTAACAAAACAATGGGCTTCCTGCAGCAGCCCATACTTACTGCACACCATATAGGTTAAGTATCTACACATTATACACATCATATCTCACCAGACACCCACTCTTGCTTTCATTGCAACATCAAATGCAACAAGTGTGGACAACTGTGCAATGGCCTACTTTGCTATACATACTACAACTGTAGGCTGCTGTCTGCTATGACTTGCACTCGATATTCTTCAAAGATTCTTCCAGTGATGCTTGGGTAGGCAGTATTCTGATGGGACCAGTGTCCTCTCGTTTTTCTCATCCTTGTTTTTCCTTATCTTTCAAGTATCTCATGTCATGTGTCAATTAAAAAATTCAATAGTTCAGATAAATTTTAAAAAGTTATAATTTATACACTTTTTGACTCTTAAAAAAAATTTTCTACTAAAATCACTTTCAATCTAAATAACTTGTGCATGGTAAGAGTAAACAAATTTAAGTGTAAATAAAATGGTTGTATAAGTTTATATTTTTCAAAATTTAATTTGAACTATTTGATCTTTTATTTGACACATGTCATGCAATGCTTGAAAGGAAAAAAGAAACAAGGATCAAAAAACCAAGAGAATCCTTATCCATTCTGATGGAGTTCAACAATGGTGACAAATACAACATCATTAGCAACAATGGCGATGCCAACAAAAGTAGTGATTCTAATGGTGACTCTTGTCTGTAGTAAGGATATTTTGATAAAAGACGTTAGTCCTATCCTGGTACAAGATGTGCAGGTTATTAGGGGTCAGCAAGCTATCTGTATGGAACCGGAACCATTAGATACTTGGTTGTTAATTCCAGTTGCAAACTGGAACCAGCCAACCCCTGAGTAGGTTTCGGTCTCTATTTCTCCTAGAACTCCTTAAGCTACTGGAAGAAAAGTGGAGAATTCCGCACAAGGAAAAAAACAAGGTAGTTCCAAAAAATAAAACCCAACAAAGAAAAGAAGATGGTGGAAGAGAAACTAAGCCTCTCTAGAACAGAGTCTGACCCATCTAGAATGCAAGATATACAACCCCTTGTATGAAAGATTCTCTCAACAATTTGACATGTGTTACTAAAATAAACTTTGGTAAAGTTTACATCAAGAAATGAATCGTTATGGTCCACTCTTTTGTGATAAAAGCTGAATTCAATAAAGGCTCATTGTACCTGTACCAATAACAGTACCCTTACCATTACTGCTACTTGGACTTTTGTATGCAGATAACACATTCACAGAATGAGATTTTGACACTTGAACAATCAATGTGAAAACTACATTCCTGGTAGTGATCTTGTTAGGTCCCAAATATATGTCTTTTGCAAGAAGAAAGCCCAAAGGAATGAAACACTTGGCAGCAGCAAAATTGACACACATGGCGGCTTGGGACTGGAACAAATGGCAGACTCACAATTGCCAAGACCACCAAAAGTGACAAGGAAATGTGGCACAACAGATAGCAGCAGCAAGCTTGTTGTGGAGGATAAAAAGGAGAGGACAGCAGCAGAAGGGAGCATGAAAATTTCAGCAGAAAGTGAGGGGGTTTGAGGGAGAGTGCAGGCCTCTAGAAAGCTTGCATATTTGCTATCTTTTCTAGTTTATGTAATAGGAATTTTGTGAGACATTTTCAATTTCCAGAAACACAATCCAACTTGTATTGAAACTGATATTGTTTGTTTACATAGATAATCAATACAAGATTATAGTTACGGAATCTTTCCTTATTCTCTAAACTACCCTATTGACTTTGGATTGCATTGGTCGTTGTGAGACTGTTAGTTGTTGCTGTTGAAATATTTGCTTGGCTGGAGATTGTACTGTTGTTACTGGACTGCTGAGAAACTGCAGGTGGAGGGTGCTTGATTGGCAGAAGAAGCCAAGAGAGATCTTGCTATGAGAAGTGTAGTCCAGGCACCTATCAGATCGCAAGTGGTGCCTTCGAGCTTGTCCATGTGAGTGACACCGTAGCCACAAAAGATAACATCAGTTCCATCTTTGGCTCAGAGACTGGAGGTGAAATGAAAGTTTGAAGAAGCAGAAAAGAACAGAGGATTCAAAAGCTCTGTTGGAGCGGCTGTGAATAACATATTGTTGTTGTGTTAGTGTTGTGTTTGTGTTTTGTTTGTTTTTGGTTGTTTTTTAAGAGATAGAATGATAGAAAGAGGAAAAAAATGATTCGAAGTAAAGGAAATGGTGATATATGGTGATAGGAAGGGAAAATAATAGACGTGGCTTAAGATGGGGTGGGCTAATAATAGGACACGTGGACAACAAAGATTGACAGGTTCAGATGGGCGTATGGTCAGTTAGAGGTTGTGATCTAGAAAGTTGAGAAAATTGTGATTCAAATTGATATATTTGTTTAATTAAGAGATGGCACCAAGAAAGTGAGTACCCAGAACGGGAATCAACAGGGGAGGTTCCAAGTAAGAACCTATCTATACAAGTTTGGGTTTCAGTTCTTACTTTTTCAGTAAGGTACCCACACTTGCTCACCCTTAGCTTATGTGGTCCATCTAGTTGCACAATAGGTGTTGCTACACACTAGGCAACCAGTGGGGGATATTTGTTGCACGCTAGGCAGATTTGTTTGACGCACCCGAGACAGCCTATACGGGTTGTTTTGTTGCACACTTTGCATATGTCTTGTTGCATTTAAGCATTAAAACATTCGAAATCATCTTTAAAAACAGCTATATACTACCAGAAATGACATTCTAAATCATACAGATAATTATACAAGGCAAATCAGCCTCAAATGAGGCATGACAGGAATTTACCATGCAAACCAATTAAGAATACAACTCAACTATTAATATTCTCATAGATTCATAAATGATAATGCATTGCTTATATGAGTTTATAAGGGGAAAATGAAACCTAATTAACTTTATGGAGAGCCAACATCTACTCTTTGTTAGTTCTTAAAAGAAAAATGTTTGTGTTAGGAACCAGAAACTCTAAGCTCTCAAACAACCCAACTTAAACAAATGAAATGGATATGAAATCTTTGTATTAAAAGATATCAAAAATTACAAAGAACATAAAACTGAAAACACTATCCTACTGGATTTTGAGATGCTTCCTTTCTGATTTTCCTAGCTGCCTCCTTCCTTCCACAACTCCTTTTTATAATTGTCTATTGCATAACTAGTCTCGCATGTCTTCCATGCTTCCCCATTTTTCTTCTCCCTTCCCCACTCTTTTCTTGCCCATGTCATCATAACTGCTGCCCACTTCCTCAAACACCCTTATCCCATATTTTTCTCAACCACCTAGTCCATGACGCCATGCCCATCATGTGCCCACTGGACTCTCCCTTTCTTGCTGGAAACATAAACCTTATCTCTAACAGTACGCTTGTTGGTCCAAACGTAATCTTTACCAAAATACTGTTCTTTCTTTTAATAAATTTCTAGTACCAACTAGGCTGCCCAAAAAAATTCCAAACAATAGAACATGCAAACACCAGTCATAATATCATTGTTTGGATAACAATGAATAATTCAAAAGCACAAACATGACACAAACCATGGAATAGGTTCTACATAAGAAATATATAAATAAATCAAGAACAACACATTAATTCATAAATCAGCATGTACTTCACAATAGCTCAATTAAAATCTACTGGGTTGACTATAACAAAATAAATGCCATATGGCTCTCTCCAGAGATACATACTTCATTCAGATTAAAGGCACCGAAATTCCCTCACTATCTAAAATCTTACTCGTTTCAGATATATTTGTGATATTTTTAATACATAAATCAGAAGCTCATTGTTTCTCTCAAAATTTCATAGAGCAGAGACATCAGTACATTCCCTATTTACACATAAATGGCCTGGTCCAGATAAAAAGAATAAACAGATCAACTTTAACAGAAAACCAACCCATTATTAGTTTCTGTCCACAAGAAGTATTGATTCTAAATCAAGGAAGGCAATAAGGAAAGAAAAGCCACGTATTCTGATTTGACCAGTTTGTTGCTAAGAGATAACAAGTGTTGAAAAAGGGAAAAACAGATACTACTAGTTTGGCATTCTTATAGGAACTGTGCCATAAAGATTTTACATTCACAAAATCCTTTTTCTTTTTTATCTGAATTGGTAAAAACCTGGAGTTCTGCATCCTAGAAACTCGTTAAAAAATTGTGAACTGGTGTTTCATAAAACTAATTGCATTCCAGAAGCTAAGAGCTGCACAGTTCAGCCATTCAAGAAGTACAGCAACATTGTAGCTTTTATTTATTTCTTCTACTTGTGAGAAATTCACACAAAGAACACTGACAGCTTTATGGGCTTAAGACAAATGATTTCAGATCTAAAAAATAAGAAATAAGAAGCTGATTGGGTCAGACATCACATTATTGGTTCCCCACATTGCATTCAGAAGAGGACTAGTTAGTTTGAGTTGAAAACAGGGCCAGATTTTGTTGGTTCCTTTCTAAGGATCATACTCTAATTACTGTTCAGAACATGAAATAAAAGTATTTTCCCTTATTATTATTATTTTACTTTAAGCTCCTTTTTTTAGTAACAAAATATAAACATCACATGAGATGACAAGAAGACAAAGTTTTGGAACAGATGCCCACAAGCAAACAAAAACCATGGGAAAACCATTCTTTACAACTGCAGCAAGTAGTTGTTCCTCCCCTGAACCAAAAGATGAGATAAAAATAAACCACAAACTATGCAAAAAGCTAAACCAAAACTCCTTCCCACAGAAATGAAAAAGAGTAATTAGAACTTTAGCCAGTAGATTTAAACCATCGGCCTGGTACTTTGTAGATCTTGAGATTTTTCTAATGTGCAATATACTTGTCAAGAATAGGCCAGCCATCTTAATTGTCTCTACACTTATCAAATTCTACTCTAGGCTACAACAGAAATGCATGACTTCATCTTGTATAATTCCACAGTCCTTAGTTTAAAGTTCAACTGCCCAGTAATGAGTACTACAAGCATAGTTGTTTTGGCACCTTAGTAATGCTATTTTGTGGAATAATTCTAGGATTTTGTTACCTGAGTTCAAATTTGGTGTGATCTCACTTATTTTGTTTCCTTTTCTTTAGGTGATTTATTTTAGTTAGCATATATTTTAAATATATTAGAATATATTTCAAATATATTATTTCCTATATTTACAATATATTCTAAATATATGTTTTCCTATAGTGTAATATAGTATATTAATTATTTTAATTTTTGTTACTTTATTTAGGATTTAGAACATATATAAATTATGTACCACTGAGATAATTGTAAATAAGAGAGAAATATAATTCTATTCGTAATTCTTTTTCATGGTATTAGAGTCAAATATCTGAAAAACCGATCCAATGGCTACCATCACCCAACCTTCTTCCTCCAATATCACTCTTGTTCTTGAAACTACCACTCTCTCGAACCCTAGTAGTTTTGATGTCTCTGTTCCTCCCATCACTGGTCACAAACTTTTGGGCCCAAACTATGTTCAATGGTTTTAATCAGTTTTGATGTATGTGCAAGGGAAAAGGAAAGAAAACTACATCACTAGAGTTACAATCACACTGCCAAAGAAGGACCCCAAATTCAAAGCCTAGAATGCTGAGAACAACATGGTGGTGTCATGGTTAATCAATTCCATGACGGTGTAAATTGGCGAAAATTTTATGTTCTACAACACGACTAAAAAGATTTGGGATGCAACCAAGGAAACTTTTATCGACAAAGAAAATATGACGGAATTACTTGGGATAGAAAGCAACCTCAATGATCTTTGTCAAAAAGACCTCAATGTCACCCAATACTTCAACCTGCTTTATCGTCAATGACAACAACTAGATCAGTTTAAGGTTATGACTCGGAAAGTCCTAATGATAGCCTAAATTACAAGAGTATCATCAAGAAGAAATAAGTATTCAAGTTTCCAATGGGGTTAAATCCAATCCTCGATGAAGTTCGTAGTCGTATACTGGGGACAAAGCCTCTGTCATCACTCTGAGAAGCCTTTTCTAATGTTCGTCATGAAGAGAGTAAGAGGAAGCTAATGCTTGGAGGGCAAACAAGCGAGTCTTTAGTCATGGTAGCCCAAGGAAATGCAACAAATTCCAATGAAAACCAACCCCAAAAAAGGAGACCTAGGTGTGACCACTGCTAAAAGTTAGGGCACACAAAAGACATGTTGGAGATTGAACGAGAAGCCGCCATATTATAAACCACGTGGACAGAAGGATTATCAAAGCAGTGGAAAAACTACCTCTGTCCCTACAGATGAAGATTCTTCATCTACTAAGCCTAGCCCCTTCAGTAAGGAACAACTTGATGCCCTCCAAAAGTTGCTGACTCAAACCATCCAATCTCATTCCCAAAAACTATTAGACACTATTATTGGAACATGTTCAATTGCCCAGAAAAACAACTTTACAATTACCTCGAAAGTTTATAAAACTATACCAGAATTTTGGATTGTTGACTCAAATGCATCAAATCATATAATTGGGAATGCAAGATTGTTGAAAGATTTTATTTCATATACTTACAATTATTTCGTAAAGATTGTTGATAGTTCTCTTTCAAAAATGATAGGATTTGGTTCAGTCTCTCTCTCAAAGGACATGACACTAAAATCAGTGTTATTGGTCCCAAATCTAGACTGTAATTTGTTGTTTATCAGCCAACTTACCAATGACTTGAATTGCATCACTAAATTTACTTCTCAAAATTGTGTGTTTCAAGACTTGGATTCAAGGAAGACGATTTGCAATGCTAAGATGTCTACAGGTCTCTACCTCCCGAAAGGTGAAGGACATTTGAAGGGGCAACATCAATCTACCAAGCGTGTATCAAAAAGTCTTGTGTCATCTTCAATGTCTTCTCGAAATAAAGGTAGTGTAATTATGTTATGGAACTATCAATTAGGTTATCCAAGCTTTCAATATCTTGCAAAATTGTTCCCATCTTTATTTTTGAAAAAAAATCTCAATTTCTTTCATTGTGAGATTTGTCAATTGCCAAAACATGTTCGAAATTCATATCAAAATATTCCAGACAAATCATCTCGTCTTTTTACACTTATTCATAGTGACGTGTCGGGTCCCTCTAAAATAAAAAATATCACAGGTTCTAGGTGGTTTGTTCTTTTTATTGATGATCATACTCGAGTCAGATGGCTATTTCTTATGAGGGAGAAATCCGAAGTGGGAAAATTTTTTCAAAATTTCAACAACATGGTCAATATCCAATTTAATAACAAAATTCAAATCTTTCAAACTAATAATACCAAAGAATATTTTTCTTGTCACCTAGAAAAATATCTCCTTGATCAAGGAATTGTTCATCAAAATTCTTATATTGAAACCCCACAGCAAAATGGAGTCTCAGAAAGGAAAAACAGACACCTGTTGGAAGTAGTTAGATCTCTTATGTTCACCTCCAATATTCCAAAATATTTTTGGGGGAAGTCGTCCTTACATCTACATATCTCACCTCATCTCCACCATTCCCTTGAAGGTATTCGGTTGTTCAACCTTTGTTCACATAAATCAACCCCACCAAAGCAAATTAGACCCAAAATCCAAAAAATGTATCTTCCTTGGGTATTCTCCTACACAAAAAGGGTATAAGTGTAATTCTCTTCAAAAACGTCGACTTTTTGTTTCAATGAATGTTACCTTCATAGAAAATCAACCATTTTACCCAAAATCTAATATTCAAGGGGAGAGTGAGTCAATTGAAGAATATCATATTTAAGATAAAAATGACTTCACCACATTTGAATTTGATCCCTACACAAGTTCCTTAGTCCCTTCAACACCTTCTTCTCCTTCTCCTATTGTTGCACCAGAAAATGTACCTCCAATTTCAAATTCTCCAACTTCTTAGGATAAGTCAGAGACAGGTACAAATCCTTTGTAAAACCTTGACTCAGAACCGAACCTCGAAGCTCATGAAATACTAGGTAACTATGATGTTATTTTTGACCAAAGTATTATTGAGTTACTAGATGATCTTGGGTGGCCTATTGCTTTTCGAAAGGGTGTTCACTCATGCACCCATCACCCTATTTCACGTTTTGTCTCCTATGAAGGCTTGTCTCCAGCATTTAAGGCATTCACACTCGCGCTTGTCTCCACTGAGATATCCAATAATATCCATGAAGCTTTGAAACAACTAAAAGTGGAAAGTAGCAGTGGAAGAGGAAATTAGAGCACTTGAGAAAAATGGGACTAAGGAAGTGACTACCTTACCAAACAAGGAAACTGTGGGGTGCAAATGGATTTTCACCATTAAGCAAATGTTGACAGCAGTATAGAGAGATACAAGGCTAGATTAGTTGCTCAAGATTTTACTTAGTCCTATGGGATTGATTATCAAGAGACTTTTGCCGCTGTTGCAAAGCTCAACACAATCAGAACTCTTCTTTCTGTGGTTGTTAATCTCAATTGGCCTTGTACCAATTAGATGTCAAGAATGCATTCCTCAACGGTGATCATGAGGAAAAGGTCTAAATGGACACGCCCCTTAGACTTGAAAGGTCAGGAAAAGTACGTAAGCTCAAGAAGTCACTCTATGGACTAAAGCAATCTCTTAGAGCATGGTTTGATAGATTTTCAAAAGTCATGAAGAAGTTCAGATACACTCAATGACAGACAGATCATACTTTGTTTCTTAAAGAATCCTATGAAGGTAAAAAGGCTATTTTGATTATGTACGTTGATAACACTATTATGACAAGTAACTATCAGGAAGAAATTATCAAACTGAAGGAAATATTGGCTATGGAATTTGAGATAAAGTACTTGGGATTTCTCAAATATTTTCTAGGAATGGAAGTTGTTAGGTCAAGTAAAGGTATTTGTGTTTCTCAACATAAATACATTTTAGACTTGTTGAAGGATATAGGAATGTTTGGTTGCAAACCTAATGAGACACCTACGGACTCTACGAAGAAATTGGGAGTTAGTGAAGATAGTCCTCCAGTTGATAAAGGAAGATATCAACAACTTGTGAGAAAATTGATCTATTTTTCTCACAATCGACTAGATATAGTTTTCTCTGTTAATGTTGTGAGTCATATTATGAACAATCTGAGAGAAGATCATCTTAAAGTAGTGTATTGCATACTCAGATATCTCAAGATGACACCAAGAAAGAGACTTTTCGTTAAGAAGTCAGAGAGCAAAGAAATTAGTATATACATCAACGCTGATTCGGTTAGATCTCCCATTGATAAAAGGTCAACAAGTGGATATTGCCCCTATGTTTGGGGTAACTTAATGACTTGGTGAAGTAAGAAGCAATCGGTAGTAGCAAGGAGTAGTGCATAAGCTAAATTTAGAGCTATGACACTAAGCATTTGTGAGGTTAGGTGGCTAAATTGGTTACTCTCAGAATTGAAACTATCGTGTGGAAACTCCATGAGTGTTCTTTACGATAACCAAGCAGCATTAAACATTGCTAGCAATCTTGTACATCATGATCATACCAAACATATCGAGATAGACCGTCATTTCATCAAGGAGAAGATTGAGTCAAATTTGATCACTTTGTCCTACACACCGACACGCCATCAGATTGTTAACATCATGACAAAGCCACTGTCCTGTATCAACTTCAAAGAATTAAGTTCCAAGTTGGGTTTAAACAACATCTATAACCCAACTTAAGGGGCAGTGTGGAATAATTCCAGGATTCTGTTATCTAGAGTTCAAATTTGGTGTGATCTCACTTATTTTGTTTCCTTTTCTTGAGGTGATTTATTTTAGTTAGCATATATTTTCAAATATATTTGAATATATTTCAAATATATTATTTCCTATGTTAGAATATATTCTAAATATATGTTTTCCTATTGTGTAATATTGCCTATTAATTATTTTGATTTTTGTTACTTTATTTAGGATTTAAAACATGTATAAATTATGTACCATTGAAATAATTGTAAATAAGAGAGAAATACAATTCTATTCATAAATTTTTTCATATTTCAAGTAGTTTTCACAAAGAATTTTTCGATTGGCTACCTATATTTTAGAAAGCAAACAGCCAACACAAAGTTCCTTAGAAATTACAAACGGCACAGCACCTTTGAAGAAACTTATAAAAGGATTTAAAGATACTACTCAATGTACTAAAGACACTTCATTATATACAAAATTCTCAATTTGAATCAAATAAATAACTTCATATAGTAATTCCACATTTAGAACACAACATTTCTAGTATTTAACTAATGAATCAAAATATTAAATGGTGATATTTTCATAAAAATAATCCATATTTCCAGTTGTCCCAACTTAGTGAACCACTAGTTTCTCCCAACACCAAACAATAGTATCTTAAATGTGTGATACACAAAACAACCAACAAAACTAATAACTAAACATCTTTTGGCATCAAATAAGACCTAAACTTGAATATTTCTAACACCAGGAATGGTCAAAGCAATTCTGTTGATCAGCATAGTTAACACACTAAAATCTTGTTACAAAATAAAAAATAAAATAGAGCACCAAATATGCCAAACACTCAATAACTTTACTGTTTTGAGAGAGAATCCACATAGAACAAAACCTCTATATTCTAAGTGACGAAGCTGCTAATGACCACAAAAAGAGCTATATTAAAGAACCAAATCAGCAGCAGGAAAACACTACTCATGAAAATGTACACAAATAATAAAAGCAAAAAGTTCATTAAAACTACAATTCCATAATGCAACCACATCAAGTTCTGACCTAGGATATAACATATGATATCTAGCAATTGAAACTAACATGTAATGCTTGATCATCACATAAACACATATAGGTACATAAAAATAAAAAAAATACAACCCACAAATTCAACCAGTTGTGACCACTGTAATTGAGTAGATGGTAATAACAAAGACAGCTAACTAAATTCAATGCAACCAATGAAAAATTGCACAAGAATAACCAAAAAAAATGATTTTTTAGTCGTGAACTTACACTCTCAGCCTCATGCCCAAATCCTGCAAAAATGTACAATATGATTTGCGTAGATAGGTCTCCTTCTTCAAATCAATTCCATCTCTTCTTGATGGAGAACTTTCTTCTATTTCCTTCCTCAAAAAATACCAATGAGCCCCACTTTCTTCTGGCTTTTCTTGAGAATTTCTACTCGATGGACCACTCTCAGATGTTCCATGATGTGAAGACTCCCCAGGTAACATCCCTGCCATATGTATCTACCAAAACCAAAGATAGCCCAATCCTGTATCAGGTCATCACCAGCACAGGGTGGTATTACGCTGCTCAAAAATACAATCAACAAAAAAATTCAGCCTCGTACAAGAAATAACTAACAAGAATCTATATCAACAACTGAACAGATCATTTAAACGGTGTAATTCAAAAAAAGACATTTATAAGGACAGAATAATCAAGCTGAAAGTTTAGCTTAAAGTAACATTGTCCGTGCAACTATTTATGAGAATTTGTAACAAAAACATTTTTGCAGCAAAATACAGCCAACAACTACTCATTCTTACCATTCTCACATTGTTAACTAATCTAATATTGTAACACAGTAAGACCCAGAATTCATATACCCAACCCAAGAGAAAATAATTAATACATAAGCCACTAGTGACAAAAGGTCCATACAATTAAAACCCAACATTAACATTTCCCCATAAATCTTAAACATAAAACACCTTTCTTCTCCTATATTACCAAGCTTAAAAGTTCATTGGTAGGCAGTATAAATAGCAGCCATCACAATCCTTCAAATTTCCCTAAGGCAACCGTTTTAAAACTCCAAATTAACTTTGCCAAGCCAACCGTGCCCTAATTTCCCTCCCCGAGTTCAAAACACAAATCCATCAAATTCACCCTCTTTTATTCAACCAGAAATTAACACTTTTAATTTAAAAACTCCGAAACAAGCTTACTAACACTTACTCAAAATCACTCAAACACTACCCCAAAAAAAATAGTATTTTTAAATATATTCACAAGAACAATTAATAAATAATTAATAAACTGTCAAAATTAATAAATAAAAGCGAAGTAAGTTCATTCAAAGCTTACATCTAGAAGTTGTGAAGAGGACATAGCCGAAAATTGAGAGGAATTTTAATGATTTTACGAGCGCGATCGGAAAAACAAAACTGCGAAAAGAGCAAGAAAATCGTTTAGAGAGAGGGACTAGTGACGTACCTTCGAAGCGGCGGCGGCGGTGACGGCGAGTAGGATCTCTGAAGACTGAAGACTGCAGAAAGCGCTTCAGGGCTTCTCACGAAGAGAGAGAGATGGATCGCTGCTCGAGATTCAAGAGGGAGAGAAAAAGAGAGAAAGATCGTCCGCGGAAATGTTAACCTTGCTAAGAAACGGTGTCGTTTCAGTGTGCAAGTGAGATTTTTTTTTAATTTTATTTATTATTTTTTTCAATTTTGCTTTTCTATTTTAAAAAATGCCAATCACTATTTCCCACCTAAGGTTTAGTCTATACTCAAAATATATTCATAATATTTTAAAAATCTAAATAACTATTTATAAACTAACTTTTGTTAAAAATAAAAGAAAAATTATGATTTTACCATTAAACTTTAAAATCTAAAATATTTATATTACTTTCCCTTCTTAATTTAGAAAACTAATAATTCTCCTATGATTAAATTTTGAAACATTGCATTTCTCTTATTAAAGTTTTTTCTTCTATCTCCAGCTACTAGATGTCATTTACGCTATTGACTGACCTTCCCACCATTTTATTCTCTCATCGTCGATGTTCCCACTAGACTAATTTCGTTGAACAAAGACAAACCTTCTTTGTCAAATGAAAATGATCTAGTGGAAAAATCGATAATGAGAGAAAAAATGATAAAAAGACCAGTTGATGGCAAAAAACGACATTCAATCGTCAAAGATGAAAAAAAAAAAACCTAGGGAAAAATGCAACTTTTTAAAGTTTTATTATTAAAAAAAATTTGTTAGTTTTCTAAAATGAGAGGAGAAAATGATATAAATTTTTAGGGTTTAGTGATAAAATAATAATTTTACTTTTATCTCTAATAAAAATTAGCTTATTGGTGAATATTTGGAAATAAAATAATAATCAAAATATTATTTTATTCTCTCATCGTCGATGTTTCCACTAGACTAATTTCGTTGAACAAAGACAAACCTTCTTTGTCAAATGAAATTGATTTGGTGGGAAAATCGATGATGAGAGAAGAAGATGATGAAAAGACTAGTTGATGGCAAAAAACGACATTCAATCGTTGAAAATGAAAAAAAAACCTAGGAGAAAATGTAACTTTTTAAAGTTTTATTATTAAAAAAAATTTGTTAGTTTTCTAAAATGAGAGGAGAAAATGATATAAATTTTTAGGGTTTAGTGATAAAATAATAATTTTACCTTTATCTCTAATAGAAATTAACTTATAGGTGAATATTTGAGTTTTTGAAAAGTCATGGGTGTGTTTAAATAGTTGGCTAAAACTTAGGTGGGAAATAGTGCTTTGGCCTTTAGAAAATTAATTAAAATGACAAAATTAACCAACCGTTTTCGATTTTATATACATTTTTTTTCAAATTTTTTGTTCTCACGCCATCACTCCAATTTCAACATCATTATTTCGAAATTAAGGTAAAAAATTTGTAATATTTAGGTATGTATACAAATTTCAACTGAAATTTTGGTTACATTAAGGTATTTATGTATTTAATTATGAAATTTTTAGTTAATTTAGTCACAAAATCATATATTACAATTTTCGGAGTAATCAAAATATTCGATTTTATTATTGTATTGATTTGGTATAGAAGACAATAGATATAGATAGATGATAATAGGATTAAATATGTTAGAGCTAAAGAGAAAATGATAAAATACATTACGAACACAATGTTCGAAGGATTTATTTAATTAATGAGCAAATATCTCTATCTTGATCATATGCAAAACTATATTGAGATAAACAAAGAATAAAAATATAAAAATATTTTATGTAATCAATCTAGATTCATAGTCTAATACCCATCGATATAACGTCTGATTTAATAGATGTTACATCAATATATTATCATGTTTTAAATAAATTATTTTTTTTTTCGTATTTTACACTTTACACCCAAATTATATTAACTCGAAAACTTAATTACAAATTTAAAATGTCATAATTCAAATATCAAAGCATCACTAAATTCTTTAAATATAACTCTATTTCTTACGTCCATCTATAAAACATCTTTAAAACGGTCAATTTTTAAGTTAATACAATTTGAATGCAAAGTGTTAAAAAATTAATTAATTAATAATTTGTGTATAATGTAACAATATATTGATGTGACATCTATCATATCAATGGATACTGGATTATATATCCAAACTGGATATATATAATATTTTAAATAAAAAAATATCAATAGTAAAAAGCTAATCAAGATTATAGATAATAAAAATATTAATTATCTTATTAGCCTTTTCTTAAAAGTGAAAAGAATACATCCCAAATGATACGACAGTACCTTGCCCCAAGCATTTATATCTTGGAAGGCCAAAGGACTATTTCCCACCTAAGGTATGCTACAATCTCAAGTTTTTACTCTTTATCTTTGATAATATCAAATACCTACCCATAAATAGTTAAAATTAACAGTGGTAAAAGTAAAATCATTATTTTATCTATAATATTAAAAATAAAATAAAATATAATCTCTTTTTACCCCTCTAAATTTTAAAAACTAAAAGTTTTTTATAACCTAAGTTTTAAAAAATGACAGTTTCACCCTAGGGTTTCATTTTAAAATCTCCGGCGTCATCTTCGACGATCTCTCCCTCTTGAAGCATCTTCTCCTTCTGACGGTCTCTTTCCTCCCATTTGGATACCTGATTGACGTTGACGAAGTTCTTCATCTTCCACGGTTTCTCCGACGTCAATCGAGCGTCCAAATGAGAGAAAAGAGACCGCCCAAAGAAGAGGATACTTCGAGAGAGAAAAACCGTCGACAATGAAACCGAAGATGTCATCGGAGATTTCAAAACAAAACCCTAGAGTGAAACTACCATTTTTTAAAATTTAGATTAAGAGAAATTTTTAGTTTTTAAAGTTTAAGAAGACAAAAAGAGATAAAATTTCAAGGGATAAAATTCTGTTAATTTTAATTACTCATGGATGAATATTTGGTATTACCAAAGATAAAGGGTAGAAACTTAAGTTTACGGCAAACCTTGGGTGGGAAATAGTCCTTTGGCCATCTTGGAACCTCCAATATTGACATTCAACATCTATAAAAGGTCGGTGATAGTGGGTGTATTGTTTTTCTGTTTAATCCCTGAAATGGCGTTAAAAATAATTAAAGCAATTATTTGCCTTTGTATACCCCAAAACTTTAATTAATTACAGAAACACCTCATTTCTTAAACAATTTATTTGGGAACCCATGCTTATACATTGTGTACATCAAACCGTTTCACTGTAATTTTATCCTTCTATTGGCTACTGAATAGAGAGTACCTGGAGGTGTAAGCATTGAACAGAACTAAAATACACACAACATTTAAACATTTGCAACTTCAATTTGCTGAAATCCTTCTCCAATCTGTGACGGTTGAGACCGCAGCTTGAAACTAAGGATCCATGGACAGGAAATGTTGCCTTTTATCTGTAAGTTTTGAGTTTTTCCTCTACATCATCGTGTCACAAGCCAACCGGGTTTGATTAAAACATCTTGCTTAAAGTCGCGACCAGTGACAGAAGTTGATTCACCTTGTCGCCGGAAACACTGCATAGAGTTGCAACCCAGTTTCAAATAATCAAGAATTCAACAAAACTATATCCTTTTTTTTTTTTTCCAGTTTTCTGCTATGAATAATCTTGACTACCAGGCCTTCAGCTAAAAGATTGTTGCCAAGGTGACTCGTGACATTCCGGAAAGCAGCAAAACTGGTTTAAAGACCTTGCCACTCCAGAGTTCATAAAACAATTAATTTTTATTCTCATAATCAGTAAAACCTCATACAGTTGTTACCGTGCAATGCTTCAAAGCAAGAATATCAGAATCTTGCAGCTATTGCAGTTTCAATATAAAAATTTAAGATCTGAAAAATATATATTTTCTCCATGCCCTATGAGTGACTTGTCAGAAACAACCTAAGCTTTTCCTACTAACACAAACTTGGTAACAACGAGATTCAAAAGAAAAAGATATTGGAACAGAACTGCCAACCTTATAACACACGATAGTATCGTCGGGATACATTGCAAATAGTTTAGTTCCAAGGCGGGCATGACAAGAATCACAAAGGCTCTCATCATTGATTTGAACATGCCGTGATCTTTCCTCTAATCTTGCTAACCTTGCATCAATGTCCACAGCTCGGGATAGATTATGCACAATCTGGAAAAAGTAATCAAAATGTAGTTCATTTTATAGGCACTACAACAGGGAAAAGTCACATAATTTGGTAAAGGCTGCAACTTGATGAAGTAGAAGATATTGCTTTGGCATCAAATAAAACCTACACATGTGCCACTAAAACAAACCCCTTAAAAAAATGCAAAATCATCAAAACAAAGGGCTTATGGATTTTAGGGTGTGTTATTTTATGTTTTTTAATAATGAAAATAAAAAAATGAAAATGCATTCAGCATATTCGTATGAAAACAACTTTTAAAACCATGAAAGATGTAAACACATTAGACATGTTTGTCTAAAGACATTGTATTTTTAAAATAAACAATCATTTAAATATATTACAAGACAAAAAAACAAAAAATGAACAAAAATTTTTGTACATTACGAAATAACAAAAAGCGAAAACAAAATATATGGCTGTAATTTTTCTTACTATCAAATAATAAGAAGAAAATGCAATTTTTCTTTCAAACTTTGAACTGAAATTTCTCTCTTGTAGTTTCTTCATTTAATTACCATCTCAGATTCAACTCACAATTAAATTAAATTCTATCTTCATTTTTTTTCGTAAAAACTTCAAAAAATTAAATTAAGGGGTTTTATCTCAACCCTACAAGGTTTCATCAAATACTAAATCTCCCCTTGATAATTTGGAATTAAAATCAATCCCCCTACCGTTAGTGGCCATTACTGTGTAGTTAGAATTTAAAATATCATGATTTAATGAATATTATCTAATGGCCTCTCTGTCGTTTATTTAAAACTAAAAACTTAATGGTGGAGGGATTTATGTTATTACTGTAATACAATAAATTTTTGTTATTTAATTATTAATTGTTTTGAATTGATATTTTATCTTAAAAGTATATTTTTCCCAAATAAGCACGCTGAACATGTTTTCATTTTATGTGCTTTTAAATATTGTTTTCTGACTAACACGATGAAGGGTTTCTTATTTCTTGCAATTTCCAATCCTTTTCAATATTTTCACAAAAAAAAAAAAAACCTGAAAACAAGAACATGAAATTCATTAAAGAGCACTCTTTTATCATGTGCCCTTTTTTATGTGAGCAGAGAATACAAAAATGTAAAATAAAATGATCCAGCACAGTTGAGATCACAAGAGACAAAAGGTTTAATCCATATTACAACAGGAAATTTTATATTTCAAGATGTAAAACAAGAACTAAGCAGGGCGCAATTTCTAGCAAGAAAAACCTTTAATTTAGAGGGGAACAGAAGATGCATCAGTGAAGAAGTTTGCTTCAGAAGGTTCGCTCTTATTTAAGGTAAGAAACACTTACTTGTCCTTGCCGATGATGGTGAAGTCGAGCCCTCAACATTCTCAGTATTGTATCTGATGCAAGTTGAAGGGGCATATCTGGGGACAATGTCTGCAACATAAAATCTCAGATAACCTAGGAAAAATACAGGAGGAAACAAAAGCAGAATAATGCAGAAAAAAAATCAACTCCCCATCCCTGCAGAAAACAGGGTCGTGGCCATTCAAATATTAGAATTTTGACATTGTATCTGTCTGAAGAATATCTCCTAAGAATAAAACTACATGTACAAACATTTCTTATTGATCCATACAAGTTGGCATTACAATATGTAAATGAAAAATGAGTGATATGATTGTTTATTTTTACTTTTTCTATTACTTCAAAACCACCCAATTACACGCTACTAGGTCAATTGTACGGATAAGTTAGTTAAAAATATTTGTAAATGTAGTTTTGCTCATCTCTTAAAGTTCTCATTTCTATAAAATTATGACCCATAATATTAAAAATTATGTTATAATACCCTATATCACAGATGTCAAAAATATTATCTTCTATGAAAATATGAAGACGCTAGGAGATTCAGTCCACTATATTTTACCAAAATAAAAGTATTAATGTAAATCATGATAAGCTGTCAATAGATTATTTCCAAAAATTTATTATAAGAATTTCATAATTCACTTCACTTTTAAAGAAAGGAGATGCACAAGTTTTAAGATCAATTCGAAAATATTTAATGTATGCCTCTACCAGTCAAAGATAGAAAACTATTTAAATATTATTTTATTGTTATCATTACATCTTGCCCACTAACATCAGAGGAGGATGTGGGGTAATATATACCTCTAAAACTTGCAAAGGATCCAGTGATTCTCCATGATTGTGCAATAGGCGAACAGCAGCCTTGAACATAGGCTCCTTACCATCTTGTGGATCTAAATACATATCAAGTAGCCTGAGATTATAAAAACATGATATGTCAAAGCCTGAGAGTAGAGGTATATTAAAAAGCATCACATTAACGGGTAAAAAAATAAGGGAGCAATGAAAAGAAAGATGAAGCAAAGAGAGAATGCAGAAACCAACTGCATATAGGCATCTGGTCTTCCAATCTCTGCACAATATTGTTCTGCAGCTTCACTGTCCTCCAACTTCCTGAAAATCCATAGGATCATTTGTAAATATTAAAAATAAAAGCTGTCCCTTAGCTATTACAGCGCTGACCACTTTCTACCTTTAGTATTCTACAAATGACAAGAAGCTTACAGGGCCAAAATTTGGAGGACCAACGTCTCTTGACCTAGTTTTCTGTACAAAATAGCCTGTAAAACAAAGTCCAGAAATTTAATCAGCAGTGAGTTAAATGTGAAAACTATCTATTGAGAATAAATGTTACTAGAATCGACAACAGAGACAAAGTAAATTCATTCCCATCCATCTTGGGCCTTGGGAATAAGTACACAGTCAACATATTTATCTAACCATACTCAAATGGGCAAAAAATCCAAGACAGTACGAGGAAAAAAATTCATGGATCTTTATTCCACTGATAAGAGAAAAACCTTTTCCAGCCATAACTCTGATCCTTCAATTAATTCAAGAACCTCTTCAGGATCATACAAGTCTGAAGACTGTAAAAATATTTGCAATCTTTCTCGTACAGGGTTTTGAAAGATGGAATCCCTCCCAAAATCAGAACATTTTGCTTCTTCCAGCCTTGCAGTTGCACGGTTTTCTAAGCTAATTTCTGCTTCAAATGTTTCAATAGCTGACTTTGCAAGTGACAGAGCATATAGTGTATGGAAATGAGTATCATTAGAGTCTTGATCTTCAATCAACCATTGCAGATACCTGCACAAACAAGGAATCTAAGTGCAAGATCCACGTGGTGGCATAATCTGAGGAGAAAATACACACACACATACATAACAAAAGCATAAAGAACTAACACAAACAAAGAAAGGCACTACATGAAAGAAGAGAAAAGATATTACAAATCTTATGATAACAATTCTAGTTCCCTATCGAAAGATAACAAATTAGGCAAAAAATTTTCACAGTAAGCTACATATGTAGTGGCTCAGTTTACAACCCAATATCTAAGCAATATATATACACATATCTCAGACAAAAAGTTTACCCATGTGAATAACTAAAACCATGAAAATTAAACAATAACCGTCAGACTATTAATGAAATAGTTTAAGAGGAGACTCCTTTGCCTCTTAATTGATACCCAATAATTGAAGAAGTAGGGAAGTACAACACCAAAACTAATTGTAAAAATGAACTTTCAATTGTTTATATAGTACAGAAAAAACAGACATGAAACAAAACCGAAGATCCAGATACATTAAATGGGGAAACAACATAAACCGATCAGTCAGCCACCTGTGATATGTGTCTAATTTTGCATAAGAAAAAGAAACTTCATTGGAGAGAAGGAAGAATTACAAGGGAGTGGACTGGCAACTCCAACAAAGAAAATAAAGTCTTAAATTTATCATATGCATGAAGAAAATATGTAAGCATGCACATTATAATGGCTCTCAATAAGCCCTATAAAATCCACTACTTTTTAAGTGAAGAGGCCCAAGCTTCCACACCAGCTCTATTCTTCAGGCTGGCAATGTGAATGCATGACAAGAGTTAAAATTGCAATTTAAAAGTTTCTCAACACAAAATCATTCCTATCTCTTTCTAAGTTTATATCCAACAGATGCTGAGAATAATATTTGAAAAGGAAGAAGCCAAAGGATTTATAAACTCTAAAAAGTTGACTCTGAATTTTGACCTGAAGTCTGCAGATGGCAGTTCGCTAAATCAACAAAACAGTTCTGATTGCATCCGTAAAGGCTAGCTAAAGAATGTAAAGAACTCCATGGAGACATTCGTGTACAAATTCCCTTGTTTTTCCAATTAAAGGAAAAGTCTATGACTTCATTGAAGGACATTGCTACTTTTATGCATATAAAACTTCATTGTACATACCTTTGTAGGATTTCAACCTTCTTCGAATCAATTGCAGCAATCACTTCATCTGCAGTAAGAAGCTAAAGAATAAATTTGTGATCACCATGTGAGCACAATGCACAGAAAATAAAATTCACACATGACATAAGTACTAGCCTCAGTGTCATGTAAATACGAACAAAACCATGTTATTTCAAAAGTTATGGGTTCTTAACATACAAATTAAAAGATAGAAAGTAATCTTCAGCTTTGAAACTGGTTCAATAAGATTCAATGACACAATGAAAATTATTTTATGCAAAAATGTGTCCAGGTCATTGAAATTTCTATTTTAACTAAAACAACTCCTCATATCAATAATGTGATCAAAATTTTAAATCAGAATCTGCAGTCCCCATTGATGCTTAATTTTACACATCATGTCACAAATTGGCATATAAAAGGTTTTTTCACTTTGCTAAAAGAAACATTTTTTAAGTCACTTGAAAAACTAATAAAAAAGGATAAAAATGTTATGTCACAGGCAATATAGTGTGCTACACCATATAAAACAGAAACCCAGAAGTAATCCAATGTGTCACAAAACTAAAGTAAATAGGAAAACAAATGCAAAGAGTCCATAAGACCGGGCATTCTATATGAGATGAGACCTACCAGGAGAAAGTTGAGTCGCTCTTTTCTCTGATGTCAAAACTTTAACAGCCAGAACCGGGTTTATATCTGCAATCTAGTAGATATCACCAATGTATTAATAACCAAACCGTTAATATCTAATCCCTCCTTCCCAGAGTGTTTATTTACCTTTCCATTTTAAGCTTTCCCAAAATATTGTGAGGTAGGAAGAATAGGCTATGTTTATTGTAGTAGTTTCTTCAACTTACATTAGGGAATTGATTTGTCAATGTTATCTTACAGTTTAATTTTGTCTTGAATTTCTTTAGATTTATATAATACTAGATTAGACAAAGATTTCTACTTCATAAGCCTATAAATGAAGGCTTCTATTATTATTTCACATGGTTTTTGATTGTTTATTAGATGAGTATTGGTTTTCTCTTTACAGGCTATCTTATTTTCTTAGTTCTTCTAAGCCTTCTTAATTTATCCCCTTTCCTGCTTCTCATTGATTCCATACTTCTCTCAATGTCTCTATTTCCTATCTCTTTTCTATATCTACTCTGATAAAGAAACAGAAGAAGAAAAAAAGAAAAAAGATAAGCAATATAGAAATAAAGAAAATATAGAAAATTGAGAGAATAAAGAAGGGTATAATCAAAGGACAACAACCAAGAAAGGGTTTAAATCAAGAAGGATTGAAAAAGGGAAAAACTAAGAGAGAAATAAATATTCCATAAGGACCAAATTAATACTTAAATATTAAATGATCTAGTTTGTCCACACTAACAATAGAAGTCTACGTTTTGGGGCTTATGAAATGGAATTCTAATAGTGATTAGATACATGATAAAATCTGAAACAACTCTAAGATAACTTTAGAAATAAATCCCGAAGATAAAAAAGAAACTACTAAAATAACCTTAAACATATCCTATTCTTTCTACATCAATTTGTATGCATAAAACATATTTATTAACCTCAAAAATTTTCTCTCTAATTTTTGTTCTTTTTCCTTTTTTAGCCAGCTTGATATATAAGGGAAGAAATGGAACTCAGGCATTCAAAGTCTACATCAATAGAATATATAAGTTCACACAAAATGTGAGAATCCCAAAGGTGGAACAAAAATTTGAAATTAAGAAAGTAATATCTAAAAATTCTATTTGAAAGAAAATTTTCAACAAGAACTAGCACATACCCAACCAAGATGTTGCAAAATTAAATCCTCATCAGATGACTCCTCAAGGATCTTTGTAGCCTCCGTTGCAGCAATCTCCCTACCAGATATTACATCTGTACTTCCATTAGGCAAGTCATTCTCAACAGCAGGGTCCTTCCATAAGCCAGATGAATAATTTCTAGCTAAGATGCGCCAAATAGCAAGAGCCTTTGAGCTAACCCCTTTACTTGCATAGAGGAAGGCAAGAGTGCGAAGATGCCCAGAGTCATCCAACAAAGTTTCTAACTCCTCCTGCACCGCCCATGCAAGTTCTACTGTCATCCTTCAAGCAAGCCCCTGAGAATGGCCTCTCTAGTTTCAATGCATTGGAATACTAAGATTCCACATTTTACCACATTCACACATATTGCATTGACTTGAGGCCTATAAAACAATTTGATAATGATTTTACAACAAACAAAGTATGCTGAGTTTTCAAACCCAAAAGAGCTGGATGCCTACACTTGCCTGACAATAGCCAATATTTTTTATTAATGATGTCACGGCGTATTCACTCATGAAATATTTTATGTTCAATGCAGCTCGATATTATTAAGTGATTGAACTGCCAAATTGAATCGTAAAACTCCAACTTGAAAGAAGAATTCAATTAATTTTGTTTAAACTCTAAAATCAATATTTTTTCCTCCGAATTCTTTTACTGGAAGGCAAACCTTTACTCAAAGATAAGCCGACAAAAATAATCTAGCAGAATATCAGAAATTGTTTGATTATGAGTTGCTACTTTGGATCTTATCCTAAGTATGCAGCAAGCAAGAACTTCTTCATTAACAAATTTGCATTTGTATTCCCTTTATGCAAATAAATTATGTAGCTCCACATACTTCTTCTCATTTAACTTACTCAAACCTTTATATCATTATCCAGAATCTTATATTAATAATTTTTCATCCATCAGTCATTAATGGCATTGATCAAGAACCCTCATATAATCACTACTAATTGAGGTTGAAAATTCGTCAAAAACATGTCACAGAATAAATGTATAATATCTCATACAAGCATACAGGAAAGTTGCACATACCACAATACAATTGTTTTCTGAAGATGCTAACTTCTCCATGTCATGCACACGATTTAAGGCTCTATAGAGATACATTAACAGTGTGTCAACTCCTTCCTTCACCAAATTGGTCAACTCCTTCTCACGAGAAATTTCAAGATACCTGTAGAAAGAAGAGAGAGAGAGAGAGAGACAGAGGTTTGAGGCACATTACGAGTCCTAAGCCATCACCACACATATACTGCCTAAAACAGTAAATATGCAATACTTAAGATATGGATCACTTAAAATAAAAATTGATAGAACGCCACAGAGCTGCAACATTAAGGAACTAAAATTTTCCATTATTTCATAGATATGATCACCTCCCACCCAAAAGAAGAAAAAACATAAGAGACAATAGGAAACCATAATAAAAAGCTACCAAACAGATAAACATGAGGAATATTATGGATACCTGATGATGTTTTTGATTGCTTGTTCTAGTAAATGAGCTCTGCTTGGAGGATTTGATAGAAAATCATCGTCTACTGCAGTTTCTACACCTGCTTTTTTAAGGAAAATAGCTCTTTGGATAGCAGCAAGCCCACTGTCCACAACATCCTCAAGAGGTGCAGGAGGAGGATGCAAGCCCCAATAGCGATTTCTAGGAACCTGCAAATGCGAGGTCAAATGCTATAACTACATATTATCAGATGCAACTGACCACTCTTGGAATGCTTCTTCCTCATTAAGCCCAACTAAATTATGGGCCAGTTGAGACCTAAAATGTTATACTTTCCAAACTAAATGAATTGGTTATGTTTAACCTAGCCACATGGCTTGATGTTAACACAAATCCAAAATAATGCATTTACCAGATTCATAAGGTCCACAAGGAAATGAGCATATAAGAGCATACCAGCAATGACCAGCGGTTTGGGTCTCGCATTATAAATGGAAATACTTCAGAAGGCTGCATAGTTTCTGACTGCAAAAAATGATCTACCGCTTCCTCAAAATGCAGATCAAAAAGCAAGAGGAATCCCACTTGAGCATGAACAAAGGACAGCATTTCCTTTGATATTTCACCTTCACACTCAAGCTCCTCCACCAAGGAGATGGCTTCCTTGAAATCCTTCTTTCTCAATAAATCTTTAATTTGTTCTTCAGCAGGTACTTTTCGGTAACAAATAACCTGAAAAATCAAACATACACCCAGAAATAATAATAAAAAATCGTTGTAACTTAAAGTTGGAATGCAGGCGGTGATCACAACCAAGTCATAAGTCCACCAAGCTTTTACTTTATCAATCTGTAGAGTATTGAAGAAAAGCCAGAAGAAACAGTTTCCAAACTTCTTTTCTTAAGCTAAGTTTAAATAATTCATAAAACACTCTAAACCTATGTATACTTAATACTCAGTAAAGCTTTACTAGCATAACTCAATTAACATTTGTGCACATACCTTGGTGGGCACTGCAACAACAACAACGTTCCCTCCCCCGAATTCCCCATCTGTTGCAATGCACGGGATAACACCTTCCCCGGCAAGTGTAACCGTTTGAATACAGACACTTGATTTCTTATGATACAGCTCCATCTTCCCATCCCCCACAACCACCGCATACATTGATAACTCCCCAATAGAATCCGGACTCCTCCTAAATACCAAACTCCCACCAACCGGCTGCCCATGCACATCCACAACTACCCCCACATTGTCTACCAATAACAGTACCCTCCTCTCCTTTAACATCAACTTAAGCAATGGAAAACTCGATACATCAGGTAACGAAAAAATCACACCACTCTGACCTGTAACACACGAAACCAAACTATACCCATTGACAGTACCTACAATTATCGAATCATTAAGCCACACCATAGTCTTAACCCCATCTATACACTGAATTTCCTTCAAAATCAAGACATTACCATTGACAAACTCTATCAAAATCAATCTTTTACCAACAATAACAGCAAAAACATCGCTACCCTTCCGAGTCTGCTCCTGTTCTTTAACTTTGACCCCATTACTCTTAATCCCACCCCCCAATTTCTGCAGCAAACGCTGACTAGTACTCGCACTCGAACTGTTTGGCAAAATGCCGGAACCAGTTTCCAACAAATTAGTACACTCCGATTCACTCGTCTTCACTCTCTTAGTAATAACACTAACCCCTTTCAAAAACCCAACTTTCTTCACAGGCTGAACCAACAAATCATCCACCAAAAACAAACACTCATCGCATAGAATCAAAACCCTGTTGAGTTCACTTAAAACAAGAATAGATTCCACGGGAGATTCACCCACCACAACGCTTTTCAAAAACGACAGCGTGTTTGGAGAAGACGGCTCGAAGGAGAGGAGAATGAGGCGGCCAGATTGAGTGCCGAGATAGAGAAGGGATTGGGAAATGGAGAGGGATTTGATTGGGGAAGAGAGAGAGTGGGGAGAGAGATCGAAGTGGAAGAGCGATTCGACCACGTTTCGAGCTTTGGGTTTCAATTGGGGTTTAGCCATTGGAGGATTTGAAGAAAAAGAAGAAGAAGAGCATGTAATTAGAATCTGAAGACTTGGGAGGAAGACGAAGAAGGAAGGGATCTGGAATTTTCAACTACCAGTAAACAAAGTCGAGAATTTTCATAGCAGCTTAGCTCGCTTACGATACAATCAACGGCATGTATGGGTTGATAGGTATGTTAGATGAAAACAAAGGGTTAACATTTTATTTTGTAAAATTTATGGGGAATTCGGTAAACAAAACGTATAATCAAAACCAAATTAATTATTAATTAACATATAAATAGGCATTTTAATTTATTCTTTTAAACAATGTTTTCTACCGACTACCGATTAGGCCAATTAAATTATAAAGATTTTGTGTAAAAAACCATTAATCAAAACTAAATTAATTATTAATCAATGTTTCCTTGACAGGACAGGACAGGAGAGAACAAAAAAAAGGTCCAATCCAATGGAGTGATAATTAAATTAATTAATTGTTTAAAAATAATATATAAAATATTTTTATATAATTTATTATTAAATATTTATAATTTGATTATACTGATATCAAAATAAATTTAGTTCGATGATATATTTATTTAAAATTGACAAATTAAAACTTGTGTTTAAAACTCAATAATAAATTTAAAAGTTACTTTTTTATATTGGCTAGATTTAATGTAAATCTCCTAGTTTAATTTGTTTTACAAAATTAAAACTAATGATAGTTCTTTGAAAATTTCACTGATAATTCTTCATTTATGATAGAGGAAGACCATGGTCATCCTTTTTTATTCATAATTTTCATAAATAATGTAGTAAGTTTCTCTCTTTTAGATAATTAGTTTGTATCAAGATTTATTTTTTTTAACTATATCTTATTAGCTTACTCAATATTTGATCTAGAACAGTTGTCAATTATGCATTTTGTTAACATTAACATTGAAAAACTCACGTGTGTGACATCAGATAGTATCACTTCTCGTTTTTGTTTTATCTGTTAATCCATATTTTGTTTAATGTTTAACGAATTAGTTTTTATCTTGCTTTTATAGTTTTGTTAATTTTTTTTCTTTAGAATACTTTTTTTTTTAAGTAAATTTATATAAGAAAAATGACATGCTACCTAAGCAGGCACAAGAGAATGATTGAGATGAATTCACTTTTGTAAACACGAATGGGTAGGAATGAGTGTAGTGTAAACACTATAAGAGAGATTTTGTAGAAATAAGTAAGAGTATAATCATATCTATAATTCTCATATTTTATTACAAAAATACTCTGGTCATAGAAATCTAAATAAAATACTGTAATACCCAATTACATAATAACATATTATCTGTATATCTAAATTGTATACCAAAAATATGTGCATATAACATTGCTCAAGTTATTATCATAGAACAATGTTACACGATACAAATTCATAAACTTTATTTCTTATTTTAACACTTAACAAAAAAATTGTTGTCCTAACAAGGAAAAAACTAATCTATGATTTAAACACTATATTAGTGTAGACTTACTCTAATACTGGAAACCTTCTCCATAACGTTTCATAGACTACTCTTTAAGATTTTCTTAGGAACACCTTTGTATTCTCTAAAAATAACAATAACAGATCTTTTAAAGAATCAATAAAAACTATATATATACATTCGTGAGTTTATACTGATGATATATCATTATATGATTAATTAATTTTGAATTAAAGATAAATATAATATATTATTTGTGTACTAAATTATGTTCATATAACATTGCTAAAGAATTATTTAAGAGATTGAATTCTTAAGTCAATGAAAACTCTAAGCTATCCTAAAATTAAATCATTCGAAAATATTATCTTTTTTCTTCTTACGAACAAATAGATACTTTAAAAGAAAATTAATGTTTTCTCACAATTTTTTATATTTAAACCCACTTTTTTTTATACATGAAATCATATAATGTCTTCTCATCCCATCCCATGAGGTAAAGGTTGTAGTTACAATAAAATGTGCCGAACGAGTTACTATTATTAGTTGGTTAGGAGTGATGAAAATTCTTTGGTACACTAGAAGTAATTGCTCAATAAAGTAATTTCATTAAGGTTAAACCAATTCATATTCTCCTAAACTAAAGTATAATTTATATATATAATTTTATACATAAATAATAATATATTATTATATAATTAGATATTTATTTATTCATAATTTAAAATTATTTAATTATATAATAATATATTATTATTTGTATATAAAATTAAGAAAATTATAAAAAATAGGTAAAAGTAAGGGGGTTTAAGCAAAATTGTCCAAAAAATTCAGATTAAAGCAAAAATATCTAACTTTTGTGAAATATTGAAACTGCCCATATATAAACACAGTAAATTCCCCTTGTCCCCACTGTAAGTTTATTGTTCATAGACAGGGGAAAATTCGAAATTTTCCTCTGCCCCACTGTCGGTTTGATTTCTAGCGATTTTCGTCGTTTTCGACAATCGAAAATGGCACAGAATGTTAGCATATCTTCCGTCATCTTGTTTGAATCAAGTTATTGTTCATATTATTGAGATTTGAGTGAGATTTTGCGGTTTGAAATTTTAGGGTTTCGATTTTGAACAATGCTTAAAATGTTTTGATTCTTGGTTGATTTCGTTGAATTGGTTGAGTGGTTTTGTGTTATAGCTTATGTAGATTTGATTTTGTGTTAAAATTGGAGGTCGAAACGACGAATTTTGATCGAAAATCTCTTCCAAAACGTTCGACAGTCCGACAGCGGGAACAGTGTTTCCCACTGTCGGACGATTTCTCCCACTGTTGACAGTGGGTTAGGGGGCTTAATTAGTGTTTTCAAAATATTAGGGAGTAGTGTTAGAGTCCTCATTCCACTGTGGACGTTTTTGAAATTTGCCGTGGGATGGGGGAAATTTAACGTTTTCAAAATTTTAAAGGGAGGCGGAACAGGGGGAAATCTACAGGGGTCCATATGAAATTTTACACTAAACAGTGGGCAGGCCTTGACTTTTTTAAAACTATAGGGTTTATATAAAACAGACTTTGAACGACTATAACTTTTGATCCGGGAGGAGTTACAGAGCCTGTAATATATCAACGCAAAGCTTGTTTCGAGCTCTATAATGACAACTAGCTTTGGTGGTTGCACCAAATTTGGAGGCTAAAATAAAACTGTTTCAATGTGTATTATGTAGTTTTATTATTTTATCAAATTTAAGATTTTCGGTTTTTATGATTTTGAGTTTGTTTGTGACTGGACCAGACTTTTTTCATATGACATTTTCAAATTTAATATTTGTAATTATAATATGCTTTTTTAGACACGTTTTAAGATATAATTACGAAATTTTTGATCGATTTTTTGGTTTTTTTGTTCATAAGCTATTTGAACGTGTAGTTTTATAAATTTAGATCTGTTTTTTAGATTTTTGAGTAATTTTTTTATTATTAACATTCTAAAGTATTTTAATATATCTATTTATTCATAACATGTTATTTTTAATATAGTTTTCACAAATTGATTTTTTCGATTCGAATTCAGAAATATGAATTTCTTCTTTCCGAATAAACCCGTAGTAATTAATATTAAATAAAAATGAGAGTGAAAGTAAGTATTTAAGTGATATAAAAAATGTATGTAATGAGAGTGAGAGTGAGGGGGTGATGTACTTTATGTGCGAATGTGTATGATGCACTTTATTTGATTTTATTTTTTATTGTTTTCTATTTCTTTACTATCAAAAGTTAGATGAAATAAAAAAAATACTCAAACAACTCATTCTAACAAATATAAAATGAAGAAATAATTTGTACTAAAGTTATTATATCACATATCAATACAATTACAAATTTGAAACAATAATAAAAATACATTGGTTACATGTAACTGAAGTACAATAATGATGAATCATATAACTAGCAAAACTGATTCTATCAAATGTCAAGATCTTGTCCCTTTGCCTTTTTTAGATGAACGTTGCGGGGTGGAGGTCAGCATGTGTGTTGGGCTTTTACATTGGGTTTGTACGTGTCCTGGTTCATAGCAATGACTACAAATCCTCGGTGTCATATTTTCTCTCTGCGAAGGACGTCGATTTTTATTGGAGGAACGACCCGAACGACGACTATTGAGGAGAGGGGTAGAATAACCATTCCTTCTGGTGAGTGCAACCAATCAGATTGATTTCCAAGAGGATTGACAGGTTCCTGATAAATTACACGATAGATATCGGTCTGAAAGAATGGATGAACCCATGCATTGACATTCGTGAGCCTCATATGTCGTGCTAATTGATCTTAAATAAAAATGAGAGTGAGAGTGAGTGTTTGAGTGATATGAGAAATATGTGTAATAAAAATAAGTGAGGAGGGTTTATATAGATGAGGGGAAGGGTAATTTTGGTATTTTAGAAAAAGTTATAAAATAAAGAAATATCAAAACGTCCTTACAATGTTTAATATCAAAATATCCTCCTAATTTTAATAAAATTTTATTTAACCCCTCTTAGTGAGTGAGGAGGGTTTATATAAATGAAGGGAAGAGTAATTTTGATATTTTAGAAAAAATCATGGGTATTTTTGCTTAAAAATAGTAAATTTGAGTATTTTTGCTTGAAAATAATGACTTTAGGCATTTTTGCTTAGTGGGAGGGTATTTTGGCCATTTTTTATAATTTCCCATAAAATTATGTATATGGATTGTGTATAAAATTTTTCTCAAACTAAATGTTTTTATTTGGTTTTTTTAAAAAAAATGTTATTAGTGTGATTTTTTTTATATAATTACATAAATAATAGTATGTGATTATGTATTATTTTATTTTTAATTTAAAATTATTTAATTATATAAAAATATATCAATTATTAATATATCCAAATTATCGTGAATATACCCAAATTATCGTGATATTGACTCGATTGAAGAGATAAAATGTGGCAAAGCACGAGGAACAAAAAGCGCAAGGAAGAAGAGTTAAGTAAAGAGCAAAACAGTAAGGGGAAAAAAGTCAAAAAGCAAACAGTAAATGACAGAAAAAGTAGTGTGACAATGTTACGTATAAGATATTACGTAAGATTGTCACCGATGTATTTTATACTGTAAGATGTATATATATATATATTAAGATCTCTTTTATACGGTCTGAACTCTCTTTATCTCTTAAATTTCAAAATAAGTTCCTATGTTTACATTAGTATATTTTTTTCTTATATAAAAAACTTTGTTGTCCATACAAAAGACACAAATATAATCATTTGAATCTCATTAATAATGGATATTTTATATCGGTTTAAGCTCTTCTTTCTCTCACTAGTCAATCAAATCTTCCTAATCCTGCCCAGAGCTCGCCCCACACCACCACCACCACCTCCTGCCACTCTTGTTGAAGTAGGAGTAGGTGATCAGAACCACCGTGAACCGGCTGCTCCTGCTGATCAGTATAACTTAGACTGGGCGATGTTAATGATAGGTTTCTGCTTGCCCTCAGCCGTTGACATAGCTGTCCAATCCTTGCAAACTCAGTCCCAGTTATCTCCCATGTTTCATTTTCTTTCTCTTGCAATCATATTTTCCTTCAGTCTTCTTTTCGTTAGCAAATTCATGAGAAGAAATTTTCCTATAATTGCTCAGGTGCTCGAGGGAGTTGGTGTTCTGTTTGCGGTGACAGCGATTTTTGTTGCCATCACAATTCCATTCCCTCTTTGGCTCAAATGCATCACATGGGCTCTCTATGCCATTTCCTTCATCACCATCATGGTTTGTGTAATTTGTAATCGTTACTACTGAACTAAAATTTGTGGCGGATTCGAGCTAGAATATATGCTCAAATTTAAGAACTTATGTTTTCCTTGAACTTGCAATGCTTGTGCTCATTTTGAAAGTTGAAACTGAAAAATAAAAGCAAAGACCAAACCTGAAACAAGCAGTTAATATATAAAATTTCCAGTCACATTTCCATAAAAGAAATTCATCTACTCACCAATAAACAAACAAACAAACAAACAAACAAACAAAAAAAGAAGCAAATTCAGAACAACGTGCAGAAGGGGCAGACCGAGGGGCGGTCAAGAATTATGTAGAAATTGTTTGAGATTGAAAATGAATGAAGAAAACGTAGAAAGAGTGAAGAATTATGTTTTTGATTTGGTTTGGTGAGTGGGGGCAGAGGGTTTATATAGGAATTTTCTTTTTGTTTTTTGTATGGCAACGATCTTTACAGGTGTAGAAATTGTTTTGCATCCTTAAAATGATAACTTTTTTTTTGTAAATTTTTTTTATTTATTTTTTATATTTACATTTCGCTTGACCTTACAATAGGAAAGCAGAAATCAATTCAAACTTAAGCTTAATAAAACTATTCATAGTATTATAAAACAATCATTAGAGAAATTAACAATAATGTAATGGTGATGAACAATGTCATTAGAATGATAAACAATATAAGTATAATGATAAATAAACCGAACTATTAAACTAAAACTCTAATTCAAGTTTAATTTATTTAAGTTAAATATAGATTTAAACTTGAACCAATTCAATTTGATCCACTCATAGTTACACTACATAATTTTGTATAAAAATTATATATATACTTAACAATATTATTTATTTAATAGTGAATATATTAAAACCATATATCGTTCTTTACATATAAATTAAAATGATCATTGATCAAAACCTATGATAGTTTTGCAAATTCTGAAATTCCAAATCTTGTATTTTAATAAATGATAATAGATATTATTGCCTTGTAGTTCGTATGAAATGAAATTATTAAATACAAGTTTCATTTATTCTTGTGTTTTAGGTTAAATCAAAGTTACTATAATTTGAAATATACACAAATACTCATGAGTAACCCACTATTATAATAAATTGTGCCAAACCTGTAGATCATCCAGGGACCTTGAGATCAGACCCATGGGCCAATCCACAAAAAATTATTAAAAAATAAAAAATAAAAAATAAAAAAATATTAATTTAAAATTAAAATATTATATAAAATATATAATTCAATAAACCAACCGAAAAAGCATGCAAACACATAGACCTGGCCACGGGCCGGTTTGGCCCATGAATCGGACCGAAACCGGCCCGTATAAAACCGGAACCGGAACCGGAACCGGCAGACCCGGAACCGGAATGAACAGGGACCGAAACCGTGGTTCTACGGTTCGGTTCCGGTTCACATAAATTGGAATCGTGAAACCGCAGGTTCACATCGGTTTATGAACCGACGGTTTACTATACTGAACCGCAAAAAATTTGAATTTTTTTTAAATTTTTTTAAAAAAGCCAACGGTTCCCTGCGCAGGGAACTGTTGGCTTGAAGGGAAAATTACAGGGGACCACCCCTGCAATTTTGGTTCCCTATAATTTCTCTGAATCTCAATTCACCTCCCCCTATTTTTAATTTTTTTAAAGTTTTTTCAGAGAACCGTTGGCTTGAAGGGAAAATTGCAGGGGACCACCCCTGCAATTTTGGTCCCCTGTAATTTCTCTGAATCTCAATTCACCTCCCCCTATTTTTAATTTTTTTAAAGTTTTTTCCTGTATATACCCCTTTAAATTTCATTCTTTCAAATTTCAATCTCTTCACTCTCTCACTCAATCCTTCAAACTCTCATTCTCATTCTTTAAACTCTTAATACTCTCTCAATCTTTCAATTCAATCAAATTTTTTTAAATTTAATTAAATTCTTTCTTAATTTTTTATTAATTTCAATTTCAATTTTTTTTTATACAATTCATAATTAATTATAGAATTTATTTCTATAATTAATTTTATTTATTATTTATTTATTATCTTTTATAATTAATCATATAATTTATTTATATAATTAATTTTATTTATTGTAATTAAGTCCAAGCCTTTCTTTTAATTTTCAATTATTGTAATTAATAATTTCAAAATTAAATCAAGATAATGTATTAGAATTGACTGTTCAATATCGGTTTCGAACCGAAACTGTCGGTTCCGAACCGGGGCCATGAACCGGAACCGACGGTTCCGAACCGTGGACGAACCGTCCTGTTACGGTTTCGGTTCAGGGTCCTTATGTTTTCGAACCGTGAACCGGCGGTTCCGAACCGAAACCGACGGTTCATGAACCATGGCCAGGTCTACAAACACATGTTGAGAGGTCCTAGATTGTGTCGTATACCAACCTAACCAAACCTGCAAAACCCACATTTGAGTGGAGCTTGACCCAACATGATCTTCTACTACTATCACCTCTACTTAAGAGTATTAATAATTTGAGTTAATTTATCTTTTATTACTTTCATTATTTAATATGATTTGTCACAAAAAGATTTATGTAATTTTTTATTACTAAAATAACGTGATAAATAATACAAAGATAATCTAATTATCATCTCTATTATCAAAATTTTAAAATAAAATGGCACTTATATTTAATTAAAATAACAAATAACTCTAAAATGGAAACCCCTATCATAATAATTTCACCTAAGACAAAAATACCCTTATTATAAATTAAAATAAACTTCCACCACTCCCACCACCCCACTACCAGATATTGACACCATCACCACATTACCACCATTAACAAAAATTGCATCAGCCACACTGCAACCACCATTATTAAGACTAGACTGATAATATTATTGATTCGATAACACTTTACTAAAAATAAACGACAAAGACAATTTCAAAACTATCAGCTCATATGAAGTATTATATCATCATTGTCTTCGTTATAATTAATTATTTTATTGTCATTTATTCATACAATTGATATACAGTCACTCGGACAGACACCTAAGAGCTAACATTTCACCTGTTTTGAATTGCAGGAGACCAAATTTTACAGCTCTGCAATTCCTCGTGTATTTCGATACTTCAATCTTACGCCAAAACTTGTGTTAAATTGAAATGAATAAAACTAAATCTAGCGAAAATATGATACGCAGAAAAGCGAATAGCTTGTTTCACCTCTACGAAATCGGTGACAATATGTCGAAGTTTATGCCAGAGTTGCCTTCTTTTTGCCTTTTGTATCTCTAGGCTGCAGAATATTATTTTGGCACTTATAAGCAGCAATGTAAGAAAACATTTTCTTTGACAAATAAAATTTACAAAGGGAAAAAAACAAAACTATAAGAGATGAAGCTGTGATTGACGGGAGAGAGAGAGATACCTGCGCGGAAGATTTTTTCGAATGAAGAAACTGGCTGTAAATGCTATATAGTCTGTCCTTCTCAGCTTCAGAAACTGATGGTCTTGCCTTGGCAGCGATGGACTTCAGAAGAGCATCAGTTATGACTGGTTTTTTTCCAGGACTAATGCTATCTCTGTTATCTAGAAGTTCATGAACCACGGCAAGCTGCGCATCTGAGAGAAGGGCTTGGAGGTCTGCTCCACTAAATCCTTCTGTCATGTGAGCTATGGCATCTAAATCGACATCATTGGCCAATGGTAGCTGCATAAATTTATTGACAAAAATATATACTTTTTATCTAAACCATGAGAAAAAATCAATGCGATTATCTTCTAAGCTTGTGCACCTAGATTTCCTCATTTAGAAGGATTTTATATTCATTCTGAGGATATTATCAGAAAAGATATATAAGTGTGCAGGTCAATGAAACAAGAATGAAAATAAGTAAATAAATATATAAACATGCAGCAAGTATAAATACATCACTAACCTTTCTAGAAAGAACTTTAAGAATATCCAACCTCTCTTGTGGAGATGGAAAATCACAGAAAAGAAGACGATCAAGCCTACCGGGCCTCAACAGTGCAGCATCAAGTAGATCCGGTCTACTGCTTGACAAGGAAACTAACAGAGTCAATTTTAAGTCAAAAATATGTAAGTAGTTAAAAACCGAAAAAACAAAATGCAACATGAACTACAATAATGAAATAGCTGAAAGGTTAACTTTGTATTTATATTTATAACAGCAGTTCAGCATAAAAGTAAGCAACTGAAAATTATACTGTAAACTCCAAAGAGTACTGACCTAGTTGCGGCAAACACAAATACACCAGTCAAAACTTCAACGCCATCTAATTCAGTCAGAAACTGTTCAAACAGAATAACTCTGAGAAAATCAATGAGAAGTCAATATAAGATGGGACAAGCAGAAACTAAACTAACCTGATTAACAACACGATCAGTTACTCCAGTATTGTCATGCCCTCTCTTCGGGGCAATAGAATCAAATTCATCAAAAAAGAGGAGACATGGCGCTGCAGCAGCTGCTTTTGAGAATATATCCCTGACCTGAAAACAGTAATTAGGAATCAGTGGTCTGACCTTTCACTATATTAGTTCCTTAAAAAATAAAAAATTAAAGAGGTGTGAAGGGCCTTTCCTTGTGGGGGAAACAGCTGACGATTATAGAAATAGAAAGTTATTTTTTGTAACTATTGAGGTGACTCAGAACTTGTATGAGATGTAACTAGCGTATAACATTTTAAACGCAGGTTAGCTCATGATAACAGATGGTTTCAACAATGTCAGCTATTAAGCTTGATCTACATCAAAATGGACTTCTTGGTTTGTGTCTTAATAGATCCATGGGGAAATTTAATAAAAAAAAATATAAACCTTATATTAAGTAGGGCTAGAAAAAATACACAAAAAACAAGTCCAGTAATCAAGTAGTAGGAATGCCACTGAGGAAAATTTTAGTCTAACTGAGCGACTCAGAATAATTTAAACATAAAATTTGTAAATCTTCATTTTGCGTCAGTGATTGCAGTAGACTTGAACAAATCAAGTTTGGAAGTGACTTTCACAAGTAAACAAAGAACCTAATCACATAATATAGAAGAAAACAATAAAACTATATGCACTCATAATGAGTAGCAATTTGTGTATTAATGATTATGTCTCACTATGTGATTGGGTAATTCTGAGTTAAGGATAAATTAATTCCACATTACATGGTGACACATCATCATGAAAACCCATATTGCTACTCATTATTAGTATGCATAATTTTACTCATAAGAGAGAATAACACAATAAAAGACTTTCATATCTACTCTAAAAACAATAGTGCAGAACAAAGGATATGGAATGTCATAATAACAGAGCATCACAGCATACAAATCAGGCACCATATCAGTTACTAAATATCAAGAACAATATATGATATGACCAAAAAGGATTTAATGGAATATGGATAAAAAGAAAAGGCTGAATGCCATCTTACAGCTTGCTCAGAAGCACCAATGTATTTGTTCAACAGCTCAGGCCCTTTCACTGATATAAAACGTAAAGAACAAGCAGCAGCAGCAGCACCAACAATGTGAGTTTTACCGCAACCAGGAGGACCATATAAGAGAACATTTGATCTCAAACGTAAAGGAGCTTTGGCAAAGATATTAGGAAACTTTGAAGGCAATTCAATCATCTGCCAAAGAAATATAGAATTAGCAACCGATATATGACACAAGTAGAAAAATGAATTTTTTTTTCTTTTTATTTATTAATAATACAAAAATCCCTAAGCACGAAAACCAAGTTCAGAACTCGAACTAGTTGTTAAAAAGCTGTTGGATATATAATATCCAAATATGTGGTCCAAGAGGATTTAAACCTGTGAAATCTTGTAGATCAAACATAGGACAGTTTGTAAATTACCAAATCTTTTCTCCATAGTTGCTCATTCACCTTGGAAGCTACTAGCATCTGGCTCTTGACATTTTGTAAATTGCATGACTACCAAATTTAACTCCAAAACCAGGAACCTTATAAGTTTAATCATCAAATGTTAGAAGAGATTGAAAAGTGTTTATCATCGAAGATCCTTCAATGAGTATTCAGTTTTATGATCTGATATTTCAAGCTTGAAATCTAAAAACCATATGTACACTCACATAAGGTTCATAATTTAAAAAAGGTCCAATTAACACATATGCACACTCACATAGGGTTCAGAATTTAAAAGGTCCAATGAGCCAGAAACTCACGGACGGCAATAAAATATCGAATGTTCTAAGTTCAAAGGAGTTCTATTAGCCTTGCATTTCTAAGAAGACAGAATAACAGAGATAATACCTCTTTGATCGCATTCCGAATGTCGATAAAACCACCAACATCATCCCATCCAGAGCGACCACCTTCAGGAGAAGGTTTACTAATGTCTCGCATAGCAACCGGAAGGAAATCATGCATTGCTAGAGTAAAGTCATCCCTAACTAATATGGGATTTGTGTTCTTTTCACCACCAGAATTGGAAGGCAGAAAACGACCAACAGCAGCATGAACAGCTCTATCAACCAATATGTCCTGAAATATTGCCAATCCTTTATTTCAAAAGTGCAGTACAAAACAATGGTCTGGAAATTCATTACCGAAAAGGCAATAGTGACATGTAATCTCTTTAACTTTGAAGATGATAACAACAAATATAAACAATCAAAGACATATCATCCTGGAAGATTAAAAGCAGCAACACTGAAGATAGTTACATCACTAGAACAAAGTGACCATGCAAGAAGAAGAAATATGTAGTGAAAAATATTTCCACGGCAATAACTGATATGGAAACATAACCTAATACAAGCAAATCAATGACTATGATAACTAAGAAGTCCAAAATACTATGCAGGCAAATAAAAAGAAGTAGTATCCCATTCTAGGATAAATAAGTCAAACACATGAATATTTTAGTGTGTATTGCATTGGACTCAACCAATATTAAGAAGATCAAGCACAAGAATATTAGTTTCCCTAAGCAAGCACATTCAAATGACTCAATAAATAATTTCAGAAGCATCTTTTATCTTCCTACAAATAGTGGAGGACTTCAAAAATTATTAGCTTTGTCTTCTGTATAAAGAGTACTCCATGTCCCCAAATTATGATAAGACTGATATGCATGTTTGAATGTCCTCACTTATACAAGCATCATCTACTGAGGAAGAAAAACAACATGAAGATGAACTAAAGATGAAAGCCAGACACTGACAAAACAATTACTGATGCTGGCATCAAAACACATCTTTTCAACTATCAAACTAATTTAAAATAATCAATAAAAAATAGAGAGTACCAGGTCATAGGCATCATATCCATCACATTTGGAAGCCACATCTAGCAAAATTTCATCAGAACATTGTAAGCATCGCCTCTGAATTTCATGCTCTAAAATAGCCTTACGTTCCGAGGCAGCAGGAGTAGGAAGTTGCACATGGAAGTCAAACCTTCCTAATCAAATCATAAATGCAAAATGAAGAATATGAGGGGAACAGAGTTACAGAAACAAGGAAAAAAAGGATAAAAGGTGAACCCTGAATCTCAATTTCTTTCAATCTTAATGAAAACTAAGCAAAATTTAATCCTTGATGCAATGCAAGGCAAACCTGATGAGGTCAAGGACTGTGGAATATTCTCTAGAGACTGAGAAGACGCAACAAAAGCAATAGGACCAATTCCACATGAGCTATTCCTCTTCTCCTATTCAAAGCACCAATGAAACTGATTAGCCGATTAGAAGTTTTACCAACACCTATTAGACAGAAATTAAAAATTAAAAAGATGTTCACGAAAATGGCATCGCCAACAACAGGTACCAAATGGTAGCTAAGGTTGTTAAGAACAGGTACCAATAAAAAAACTAGGACTAGGGTTGTATATGGAGAAAAATGATTCAAAACCAGCAACAATTTTGGGATAGCAAAACTCCATCGTCTCCTATATATTTTTTATCCCCCAAAGAACAACCCAGTCAGGGCTGAATCTAACACCAAAATGAAAATCATATCAAAATCCTAAATTTTCATCTTGTTTTCCTACACCGATCTCAATGCAAAATGGATCTTTTTCTATGATACATAAATTAAGTGATACACATAAAAAGACAATCAAACCAAGAAGTACTAACAACAGCTACAGTATGACCATTGTAGCAAATGATAATCATGCCCAAGCTATTACCCCATATTCATCCATAATGTCTGCAAGAAATTTTGTAAGTGCAATAACAGAGGTTGAAGATTGAGATCCATCTGAGTTGGACGAGGATGATATAATGCTATCGAGATCATCAAAGATGACGACAGAAGGTGCATGATCCAAGGCTTCAGATATGAAATCAGAAAGTGCTTGATGAATGGCCGAGCCCTTTTCTAAAGCAAGTTTAGAACAGCATATAAAAACTCTGCACACAAAGACCATAGTCAGAGTAATATATACATTTTTAAATCTAAGCACCGTCATAATAACTATCAAATAAAATCAGTAGCAATAAAGATGAGTTCAGAGAGTGTATAATAATTCAGAGTTTCCATATTAATATTAGCATTCCACAATATCAATAAGAAATTAAGAAAAGCAGAAGATAGCACATTAAATTTACATACATGTGTGCTAAGAAGCCTTCATGTTCTTCAAGTGATTTAGCAACAGTGCTTGCCAATATTGTCTTTCCTGAGCCCTATTGACAGAAATATAATAACTTTTCTAGTTAACCAATATGCTATCAGCCAAAGGAACGTAAATAAAAATATACTAAAGCACTAACAAAATCAGAAACAATGATTCTGAATATCTCAGGAAAACAACAAACAAATTGAACACTTCATCTTGAAGATATGATAGGGAAAAAATGTATGAAATATTTTGTTCTTGAAGGGGATGTGTGATTGGAATTATATTTTTAAAGGATGTAAAAAGTATCTGACTAAATCAGGCACTAAATTATGTAAACATTCCACATCAACATTATTGAGAAGGAACTAAACCAAAGATGCCTGTGTTAATAGCATGTATGGAATAAGGAAAAAGTAAACAAATAAATAATTTCAAAGAAAGCTAAACTGCAATGGTTGTCTTATCATGGTACATGCACTAAAGTAGGGAAAATCCCATTACAAATAAGCAAGAATTGCAAAATCCTAACATCCATTCTACAAAATAACTGCATAAAAGTGTAACAATCTTTTCTCAATGCTATGATGTTCAAAATTAAAGATATAATAACTGGGTCCTTTACAAATCAAACAACAACTCCAAATGAGAAAATAGAAATGAACTCACAGGAGGTCCATATATGAGAACATGTCCAGGAAGAGGAAGATGGTGGGTACTAAACCACATACCAGAAGTGGGGGATAATAACACCTGAATTCCTGCATGAAAGCAGTTTTTACATCATGTGAACCAGCTTTTCTCAGAAAGGGAAGAAGAAGTAACAAATTGGTAAATTAGTGAATACACAGAAAATAGCTGATAGACAAATAATAATTTTTAATCAGGGCCAGTTGAAGAGTCAATGAGATGCACGTTTGATATTGCAATTTAGTGCAGAAAAATCAATATTTTCAGCAATTATTCATTTCAGGAGTGTTTGTTAATGGGTGAATAACAAAATGCTGAAATAGTTTATTTTGAGATATTTATTTAACATATGAGAAACTGAGATATGCTAATCATTGTAAGACTGCAAACTAGCTGATTACAACCTCCGACCTCGCTTCAGCTGCTCTCATCATAGTCTACACTAAATTTTATGCACATGGCAAGTGTGTGAGCATGTATGGGCACAAAAGTCAAAAAAGTCAGGACTAAAATTGCTATGATCTCTACTCATAATGTGAGGAAGTTTCAAATAAAATGAGTTATCTGAACACCAAAGCATTGAGGTGTAAAGAACTATTTGGGGAAAGTACCTACTATTAATAACATCTGAAACAGCTGTTCCCATCCAGCTCAAAGAAGATAAATTTGAATTTAACCCTTGGATAGAGGTTTTCTCTTTCAAAGAATAGAAAGATACAGGGTCACCAAAGTTCAGCTTTCCAAACAACCGACCAACACTTTCAAAATTATTGTATCGCTTGTCTCTTTCATCAACAGTAAGCTCATATGCATTAACTTTTCCAGTATGAAAACATTCATCGGTGATAGTCAGTACAAAAAACATTTCCACTTGCAGATCTCTAGTCTTATTTCTGTTCTCTAGGGATCCATTACATGATGCCTGTAACTTTTCCTGAGTCCCGGATTTATATCGTTTAACTTCAAAGTGAAGCACAGTTTCATTTGAGAAAACCAATGAATTAACTTCTGAATCTGCATTTGAAGCAATACAATCAAGTTGTGCAAGCAACCAAGTAAATAAAAGACATTCTAAGCCCCTCTTATGATCAGACTGATAAACACTCTTTTCGTCTTCTCTAGGAGATGATTCAGAAGAAAGAGCAGCAACAACTTCATCTTGAGCCAAAAAATCGGTAACATCCTTGTTGGCACCTGAGCTAGTTCTCTCAAATATGTCCTTTTTCTTATGATTTTTACGGCTATCAAAGATATCAAGAGCTTTATCCTTCCTCAACATCTTAAAGTGGCAAGGAGAAAGTGAAAGAGCAGGAATTTCTTTCTTTAAATTAACAACACCTCCCTTTAAATAGACCCCTACAATGAAAAACATTTGAAAAACTGAATTTGGCACATGAAATAGTGTAATAGACCATTGAACCAGTAAAAGTTTAAATAATAGGATATAATGTATCAAAAATCAGTCCTCTCCTAACAAAAGCAGCAACCTTAATATGACAATTTCAGCTCAGTTAAAAAGAGACAGAAAATGAAGCCACAGAAGGGCAGGTACTATCCAGATGCTACTGCTAATTACGTCAAAATTAACAGAGATTAAAATTTCAAATAAATTTACAGAGTCAAGAAATCTAAAATACAGAATTACCACAAGATCTTAAATATTTTGATTGTGAACCAGCATTGAAAAAGAACATGAAATTTTTAAAACAAAATGAGCATGACAACATTTCACAATTGGAAGCAATACAAAATGTGCTCAAATTGCTAAATGCAGAAACCAATAGAGCAACGCACAGCAGAAAACACATAATGTTCTGTAATGAAGAACTTTCATGAAGAATCATAATAAAAAAAGTTAGTCAATGTTGAAGGAAAAAAAGAGTTCAAAGCAAGGAATTTGAGTATAATGATAAATTAGATGAGTGGAAGAATCAACATACATGACTGCAACCCTGCATTTAAATAAAGGCAAAGAGATCGAGCAATCATTACGTGTCCTTTAGCCACTGAATTTGAAACTAGAAGACGAACGATTGCTTGACGATCCCCTTTCTTCTCAGTTAAACTTCCACCCTTAACTTCCTTTGAAGTTGAATTGTTTTTAATTTGTGGGGCACTGCTTTCTGGATTTTTCATGCTCTCTTTCGATGACAATCTAGGCACTATAGTAACCAGCTGAAGAGAATCTAAAGAAACACTTTTAGCTGTTTCTGGATTAACAAACGCAACTGAAGTGAGTGCTACTCCAAGCTCAATATCTTTAACACAACAGCTATGGAACAATCTTTGATCTGAATCTTGAAGACGCAAAAGTGCTTTTGTGACATTATTTCTGTTTTTAGAAGATTCCATGTATGAGTCTTCAAGTTTCTTCAAACTGCTCTTCCGTCTCTTTGGAGCAACTGCAACTTCAGTTCCTGGTACAAGTTGCACTGCAAACAATCTCATAAGTTAAGACATAATTCCAGTATTCAGACATTAAAATCCAAGATTCATATGGAATATTTCCTAAAACGCAATAAGAGGCATTGCTAATTAGTCTTTCCAAAAATAATTGAGAAAACTATTTAAAAGTGGCATAAAGAACCAGAGAAAATGAGAACTTCACCTCTTTACCAAGCCTAACTCTGTAGCTTAAACATCTTGAATGTAATTCATCCTAATTACTACCCTATTACCTCTCCTTGTTTTTCTAGTCCACTGTAATTATAACAGTGCAAAGCAAAGCTTCATTCTTCATCAATTGACAAAGTATAACTTCATTCTAAAAGCTAAAAGGCAAAGAGAGAGAGAGAGAGAAGATATAGAACTATTACAGACCACTCGAGAAAAGAGCAAGATATCAAAATATTAAAGGAAGAGTAGGATCACGGGAAGCAATACTTCAATTAAGTATAAGCATGGTTCATTAAAGAGCATGGGAAATTTGAGTAGATTATAATAATGAATTACAACAAAGAAATAGTCCATATCAACTTACCCACCGGTTTGTTGGGAAAAGTTGAAACGACAAGAAACGTTATAATAGTGCGGCCATGCAGCCACAGAGGAAACCTCATAGCTTCATGAACAATCCTGACCTGTATCCGGTATTAACAGGTTTCACAATTTCAGTAATGAGCCTTATTGAGCACTCTTGTGCATTAGTATTAAAAGAGTACAAAAATTTTCTAATCCAATTAAATTGATAGCTAAGAACTGATGATTTCATTATCGAATTCCAAAGTGTTAAACAAGCACTTAGAAAGAGTAACACTAAATGACTACCTGATTCAAAATAGCAGCTTCAGCATGCTCTGAGTTAAGCTCTAAAACTTCCCAGTCATCCTCAGTAAGAGGTTCAATTGTAACTAAAGTAGCCTTTGGAACATCAGATACCACTCGCACTTGAACAATTGTATGATCTGCCAACAATATGCACTCCGCAAATTGTTTTGCAACCTACATAGCACAATTACTAACAGTTACTTGGAATAATGAGAAATTTAGGGGTGCATCTCGAAGCTCCAAAAGCACTTCAGTATTTAATTAATAATTTTAGATAAACAGAAATTCTAAAGCAGAATTTGTAGAAAGCACGTTTTGGAGAAGCATTCGTCAACAATCTTTTAACAAGCATTCTGAATAAGAAAAAGCCCCATACCAAAATTCTGCTTATTAAGTGAATAAGCAAAAAGCCACTTCCCCTCGAAAGCACTTGGAAAAGCATACAAACATAAAACAAATTGGAGCTCTGCCGCACTTCCGTATCAAAATGAGCGTCCTTCAAGAAAGCTATTCTGAATATGCAGAAACCGATTTCAAGAGTTCTTTTTTTTTGTTTTTTTTCAAAAGAAATGAAGTGCTTTTTCCAGAAGTGCTTTCCACCAAAAGCTCTCAAACAAATAACAATTGAACAAATAAATTACAAAGGCGTTCTTCGAGCAATCTGAAATCTCTCTCACATCACAGAAGGTAATTTCAAGTCCTTTCCTCAGGAAAAGTGCTTTCCACAAACGCAGTTCAAACAAATAATAACAATCAATAATAATAATAATTAATGATTATAACACGGAAAAAAATACCTCTATGGATGAAGAAGAAGAGGTAGCGCCTGACCAAGCAACGACCCAGTAAGCATTATCACTGCGTGAGCGAAGCTCCAGAGAGAGGACTTGAGGGAGAAGACCGGAACGCGTGGACTGGAGCGTGTCGATTAAGCTAAGCGGCAATGAAACGAAGCAATTGTCGATGCCTCCCACCACTCTCACCTCCAACTCCATTGACTATTCAGATCCTAAGATCGACCACAACTCAATTCTGAAGAGGAAGAAATAAAAGAAGAAGATAGAATTTGTTAAAAGCCGCTGAAACTCTGTCGTTTTGAGTCTCCGGAGGTGCCCCAATCATTTTTTGGATTTTGGAAACTTAAATATTCTAAAACATGCCAAAAACACCCCTAAGAACTGAGAGGGGTGATTATGATAAGTTTTTAAGTGCTTTGGGTTTTAAATTAACTAAATAAATTTTGAGGTGTCAGACTATTTCAATTTTGCATTTTACATTGGCCGAAGGACTATTTCCCACCCAAGTTATGCTTTTTATGCAAATTTTCACTCGTTAACTTTGAAAAACCCATTTACTTATTTATGGGGTATTAAAAAAAATGTCAGATTGACAAATTCAAGGGTAAAATCATCATTTTATCTATAATATTAAAAATAAACTTAAATTTAATTTATTTTTTACCCATAAACTCTAACAATTAATAATTTTCCCTCAACCCAAGTTTTCAAAAACTACATTTTCTCCCTTTGGGTTTCCAAACTTTTGGATTGAATTTTTCGGTAACAATCGACGATCTCTAGGTGACGTCTCTTCCTCCCTGACGTCTCATCTTTTTGACTGTATGATGTCTTCTTTTCCTAGGCGTTGTCATTGACGAAGACGATTTGTCTTCGTTGTCTTCGTCGAGATGAAGACGATTCGACGAGGACAAATCGTCTTTGTCGACGACGATGCCAAAGTACGTCGGAAGTGTACGATCAGAAAGAGAGGCCGTCGGAGAGGAAAAGTAGGTGTTTAGAAATTGTTGGTTGTTGTCAGAAAAATTAGATCTGAAGTTTGGAAACCTTAGGGTGGAAACTATAGTTTTTGAAAACTTGAGTTGGGGGGAAAGTATTAGTTTTTAGGATTTGAGGGGAAAAATAATATGACCAACCGACTCAGTTAAATTTAACGACCTATGAATGGGTAAATGAGATTTTCAAAGTTAACGAGGAAAACTTTGAGAATTCAACATAGTTTGGGTAGGAAATAGTCCTTTGGGCTTTTACATTTACCTCCACGAGCTCTAGCGTGATTCATTTTCGCCCCTATGAGAATTCATGAAAAAAAGGTTGTTTTTGTCTTTCATCAAAAAAGGTTGTTTTTGTCTTTTTATCAAAATTAGTCACTCCTGGGTTGTAACACCCATTTTTCATGCTTTAAAATAAAAAAGTACAAATAAAAGATATAAATTATTATAAAAGTTTGTGATTGTTGACACTAAAACTAAATTTACATATTATTTTAATATTTATTAATCTGACTAACAATCAAATTAAATAGAAAATCAAAATCTAATGGTAAAAAAGATTAAATCCGCGTAATATTTGATAAAATAATAAATTATCATATTTTAAATTTTAAAAAGCCAATTTTTTATCTATCATCTATTTTTATTAATAAGTTTTATTAAATAAAAGGATAAAAAAATTATTTTACATAAATAGTTTTATTTTCTATTTTACTCTTATTCTTTATATCTTTATTTTTCCTTTATTTTTTTAATTTTTCCTCTTGTATTTTTATTTCTCTTTTGAAAAGTTTGAGAATAAGCTAAAATTTTTAAAATGTTAAGGGGGTTAATAAAAAGTTTTAAAGGATTTTGAAAATTAATATATGTCTTATTAATTTTAAAAATAATAATAATTGCATGTTTAAAAAAATAATTCAAAAGTAATAAAATTTTAAATTAATAAGAATATATTAATAATTTTAATATTAAGGTAAAAAGGTCATTTTAAGAAAACTAATAAATAAATAAATGCAAATAAACGATATCCCTAATAAGTTCTATACAATAAACAAGACATTTCCTGGCCAAATAACGAAAGGCCAAAACTGTTATTTTCATTTGATTAATAACGAGGCCCAAATAAAAAAAGAAACAGAGATGAAGAAAAAGACTCCTTTTCTTTTCAATCCACAATTTCTGATCACAGTCTGCAGGACTTCTTGTTATTGTGGCCGTGACGATCCCCTTGTGTAAGGTTGAGAATTTGAGATCTCGACAGCATCGTCACCATTGTTGGTGTTTCATAGCTCGTGGTTTCATCTCGTCTGCCGCTGCTCATGGTGAACGTCTGTGTTGTGTCTCCTCTGGTTGTGGCTCTCTGCCATGAGTGAGAGCTCAATCCTGAGAGGATATACGCCCTGCCTGTTCGTTCATACAGTTCCATGTTCGCCATTCTCTGCTGGATTTCGCTCAGCTCAGCCTCCAGCCTGTTGCAGAGACTATCTCCTGCCTGGGCTGATGCTGAATCCAACAGAATTGATCTTCTTTAGTCAGTAGAGCTTGAGCTCCTTCTAGCTCCCCATTTTCCGCCATTCTTTGCGCATCTGCAATTGTTTCGGCCACTAGCAGGCGTATTCTCTGTCTGTCAACCTTCAGACTCGCCTCCTTGTCTGCAGTTGACAAAACCTCCGGTCTTCGAATCTCAATTCTCTCACCTTTCACTTCAACTATCTCCATTGAAGCTGAGTCTTTGTTAGTACACAAAACGTCCAATAATGATGTGAACTCTAAAGTTGACTCTGGAATGGAGATAGACACAGGAATTCCTTCTCCTCGTCTGCATATAACTCTCCAATGTCCATCATAGCTTGCTTCCCATTCATCTTTATCTCACTCTTGTATTTACCAGAGGGCACTGATTCAATTCTCACCCCGGGTGAAACTGAGCTGATTTTAAGCTGAACATCCTGAGCCACAACGCTAAGGAGACCACCAATGCACCTGGCAAAGGCGTCTTGTAAAATGCTAATGGTTTCAATGAAGGAAAATGTGCCACCTGATGCATCAGCTATGGCATGCATTACAGTGGAATCATGCCCCAAGCCGAACCCAAATGTATGAACTGGGATGGTTGGTTGTTGAAGTTCACCTCTCGGTTCCGAGTTCTGAGGACAAACCAAAGAGGGCAATAGCTTCATATATTCCTCTTCATAGCTCGTTGTGTCATTCCGTACACAACCATTATGCCGGTGGACATTGTATGTGTCTTGACCGTCGGATAGGAGGATAATACTTGCAACTGGGTTGCGCTCACGGCGGTCCTCAAGAACTTCTTGTATCAATTAAACATGAAGTTAATAAAATAGTTTGTACATAGTAGTTTGAATTAAAGATAAAATTTAGTAAAAATTTATAAATATAAATAATTATTATATTTGGCTAGAGTTAATAAAAATATACTAAGATATAATTTTACTTAAATATTCTTGAACATAATTATTCTAAAATATTTTTTATGTTACTTGTTGTATCAATTAAACATGAAGTTATTTTTGTTATAAAAAATTAATAAATAAGAAATTTAATTATAATAAAATTAACATTATCTAGTAATATTTTAATATATAAGATAGGGGTAGTAAGAATTACCTCTTTTATTATCTGTTACATCACCATTAATAATAAAAAATTATTTATAAACTAAACAAAATAACGTAAGTAATAAAAGATAGATCATTAAAGTAATATTTAATACCAATAAATGTCTTTTGGGTACCACATATATATGCTGATACTAATAAATGCAACATCTCTATCTCGATGCTTATCTTCCAGAAGAGGTTATCTGACTCTACATCATGTTCCTAATGACATCTCGGATGATGGAACTTTAACTCCGAACCGTTTCAAAAAGAGTTAGGATCCTTTTGTCTCTTGGATGCAGCCTACGTAATTTGGGTATGCTGAAGACTCCTCTGCAAAATTTCTGCAAACTTCGACAATCAGTAAGAGTTACTTCTTCCAAACATGGGAATCTGAAGGCAACATTAGCGGAGCAGAAGTATGACAAGCTTGGCAAACTGTGCAGCTCCAAAATTTTCAGTCGGCTGAAAACAATGTCTTCTTCTGTTTCTGCTACTTCATTGTCTGATACTATTACCTCCATGAAAGCACTGCACTCTCTTATTCTCATTATGGTGAGGTTCACTAAGCTTCTAGCTGTTGAGCAGGTTGAAATCTTTGCCAATCTGCAACATTTCCATACATCCAAACTTGCTATTTATTTGAAAGATCCTGAGGATGGCATCAAGGATGGCAAATGACCACATGACCATACTTCCAAAACCTTAAGCTTTGGAAGCAACAGCTTCCCCTGGGAACTCGTCCATATGTGTTGCAGATGAGGAAGAGAATCCAGTTTCAAGATTGTTACTGCAAGGGTTTCACTTTCACACTGTGCTTATTCTCATCGAGTTCTTCACTGGGAAACAGCTCAGTGAAATTACTTCTGGCTACAACTAGTGTTCTCAGCTTGTGAAACCTTCCAAGAAAATGTAGGGGAAAGATAGGTGATTCATCATGAAAGCAGGCCACCTGAAGATGTTCAAGTTTGTGAAACATATTTGCAGAAAAATGGTGGCCGCCTGACCTTATCAATTTGATATCATCGTTGTTTAAAGATAATTTATCCAAGTTCAGATTGGATATCACCTGCAAATCCCAGATGGGCATTAAATAATGTTCTTTTTCATATTCCGCAAACAAAGCAAAGAAAAGCAATAAAATCTCTAAAATCAAAATTGCATACCTTTCCAGGGGAAAACAAGGGATGTTGAGTTAGGTTTTCGGATTGGGTATGAAGCTCAGGACAATCATAAACCACCAAGCATTTTAGCAATGGCGACTCTGTTGTGTGTGACCCCGGATAGAAACTTTTGAGTTTTCGTAAATCCACAAGTTCCAAGGAATTCAATTGTGGAAACGCAAACTTTGGGGCAGCTTCTACTTCCTCCATGGAGACAATTTCCTCCAACCCAGATGAGATTATCTCAATCTCTTTAAGTTTCCAGAGACCTACAGCTATAGAGACTGGAACGAGGTTTTTCATACTCTGACATTTTGTAACCCTTACAATTTCGAGATTTTGAAAGGTTTGAAGTCTTTGTGGATTGTTAGATAATCTTGTGAGAGCATCAGGAGGAACAAAACTGGTTAATTTTCCACAGAATTCAACTCTCAATACCTTTAGTTTGCAAAAAGAACCAACGTGGAGATTATTGTGCCATATAAACTGGATGCTATCCAAGTGTAAGAGTATCATCTTCTCCAAGCTTGGACAATGAACCTGTACAGCATGAAGCAGAAGATTAATAAGATCAATGTCCATATATTGTGTTAAGGTGAACTTCTGTGAAAAAAAATTTACCTTTTCATCAAAGAGGGGATGCAAAACTGTAGTGTCATTCTCTGAGTTCATTTCTTCATCTTCTTTCCTGGAGAAGAATGTCTTCAAACTTTGACAACCCTCAATGTGAATTGCATTCAAGGAGGGGAATTCAACAACAGTAGATGGAAACATAAATTTCAAAGCATGACATTCTTTCACGGTCAACCTTAAAAGTTTTGGCAACACAATCTGCAGACACAATCTTGTTTCCGTTAAAACGAACTTCAAAATGTATCAAAACATCTGAAAAGTAAAAAGAAACAGTAAAACAAAAAAAAAAACCTTTTGATCATCATGGTCTGTAGATTCTTCAATTTCTTTATCACCGAAAATCTCTCTTAGCTTCTTGCAGTCAGTGACTTCAAGTTCCCGGAGATGTGAAAGGTTTTTTGCCATGGAGATGGAGAAAACATGCTCTAACTCATGACATCGTTTAATTATTATGGTGCTCAATTTGGAAAAAGAATCTGCATAGAGTCGGCCTTCACATATCTTCTTCAATTTCATCAGTCTATGGAGAAAAAGTGACTCCAACACAGGAAAGGCAGTGTGACAATGCGCCTTCTCTGTGTTGAAAATATAAAAAAGATCTCTACTATTCCTAACAGAAAGATACTTCAACTCTGGGAAACCTTTCTCTGAATGGAGAGCATCAACTATGTCTTCAACCCCGCTCAGTTGATCCAAGTTAAGATCTTCAACTTTGTCAAACAAAATGTCAATCCCAGAAGTCCCTAAGAAACTATGACCATTGCTGAGTTTCAATGTTCTTGCTGTTGTACACTTGCCATACCATTCCCATTTTTCTCCAATAAGTATCTTGTACCTTTCCAGCTTTTCAGGGTCAAACAAATTCCTTGGCATAATCTTAGCATTGGGAATATGTATGTATAAGCCATACAGGAGAGGCAATTTCTTCAACTCAGCAAGACTAGCATTACTTCCTTGTTGATTACAGTCTCCTTCACCCTGCCATTGATTAAAGCTGTTTGCCACAAACAGTTCTTCCAATCGGGTTAGCCTTGATATGACATTTGGTTTAATTTGCTTGAGTTTTGGACAGTTACTCAAATCCAGGGACTTCAGCTTGCTCAAATCTCCTATTTCTCCTGGTAAAACTTCAAAATCACAGTATGAAAATTTCAGAATCATCAGTTCCTTCAGCTCCCCGATTATTCCTATATCATTCAGCCTGCATCTCTTCAAACACAACGTTCGGAGTTTCTTCAGGCAAGAAAGAAGTGAAGGCTCTGATGGAATGTTGACGCCACCCAGATACAAAACTTTTAGTGCTTTAGTCTCATGAAAGAAATTGTTGGGTATATTTAGAAAACCATCTTTATTTTCATCTTCATCTTTATCTTTCGATAAGAGCAAAAGCAGCTTCAGACTTGGACATTCTAATCTTTCAGGAAGCTCATTGATATCTCCATTAATCAGTGACAGATAAGTTAAATCTTCAGACATTTTACTTTCCAGGACCTCTTTCGAATTAGCCCCTTTAGGAATACTAACATTGATCTTACCCTTTGCCTCAGCAATGGACACAGCAACACTGTGCATCGTGTGGCTCATTTTAACATATCTGTCATCAACTCCAGTATCTAACAACAAACAGGCAGCTCTAAGATTATCAATCAATGAAAGCACAGTATTCCTTGCTCTTTTCAATGTAAAAGCATCTCGAAACAAACCCAATCCCGTGCCAATTTTGAACAAGTAGTCGGTAGAGATTTTATCTCCTGCGCTAGTACACACAGCACAAAGCAGAAACAAGGATTTGGCATCCTCATTGCCCACAAATTCATAACTCCGCTTCAAAATATGCTGCACTTCGTTATCCACCCCTTTGAAATTCTTCAAATCTTCCAATATGTTTTGCCAGAATGAAATGTTCTTGTTTTGTTTGACCGCATTTCCAATTGCTTTGATTGCCAATGGCAATCCTGCACATCTTTTAACAATCTCACCAGCCAAATCTGATATTGTCAAGTCTCCTACTATGGACTCAAATAAATTCTTGGATTCTGGGAAACTCAAAGCTTGAACTGGGAAATTGTTTTCAGGGTCTGCATAATTTCCAACCACTTCTTTACTTCTTGAAATGAGCAATATTTTCAATCGCCCACTTTCATTTACTGCTTTTGCTTCAAAGCCCAAAGGAATGCCGATGACATTCAAGTTTGTTGTTACCCAAACATGATCCAATATAACCAGAATTCTTCTCGTCTGTCTCTTCAAACTATCAAGCAATCTGGCAGCCCTTTCTTTCACGTCCGTCTCTGTCAATTGCCATCCGAGTTGCCTGGCAATTTCTTCTTGAATTCTTTCGACGTTCTTCAGAGACTTTGTTACCTCCACCATAACCGCCGCATCAAATAGCTTATCTTCCATGGCCACCGACGCCACTTTCTCCACCAGCGTTGTTTTGCCCACGCCGGCAATCCCATGGACCCCAATCACGTAGACATTACCATCCTTTAACGCCTTTATAATCTTCTCTTCAACAGACTTTCTTGAATCAAACGCTTTGTAGTTTGTATCATGTAACGATCGGCTCATATCCAAATCACGACGCTGCAAGTAAAGATGTTCGAAATTCACCTTTTGTTGGACGAGATGTTCTCCAGCCAATTTTGCCGTCTCAGCTTCCTTACTCACCTTGTTACATCTCAGCAGATTACGAAAGAAGCCTATGAAACATCCTTTCTCAGCTTCGTCTTTGACGGATTTCTCTTCTTTTTCTATGAAAGCATTTGCTTCCGAAATCCATGTCCCCACATGTTTTTTTCTCTCCAGATACCCAAATTTTTCTTCCCCTTCTTTGACAGAACTCTCTACGTCTTCTTTCTCCTTCTTCAGCTTCGCAAGTTCTTCTTCCAGCCCCTTCACCCTTTTCCTATACTGGACAGCATGACGAATCTCCTCCACAACCGGTTCCAGCACCGGTTCCAAGAGTTTTGATGCACAGGAGATGGCTTCGTCTTCTACTTTCTGCATTTTTCACCCTTGTGTTTTTGAGTTCAGAGCAAGTGCACCTCTGAGAGCTTGACAATGGGTTACACTTGAATGAATGGCGAACCAAGAAGGAGGAGCTTATGTTAAGTCCAAGCCATGCTGGGGGCGCACGTCGTTGACCTCCTCTCCAAAATTGTAGATGAAAGAGATGAGCGAGTTATTTCTTTGGGAAATTTTAAAAATTAGGCAAAATTAAAGGGGTCTAAGCGAAATTGCCCAAAAAATTCAGGTTTAAGCAAAAATGCCCAGGTTTTGTGAAATGACGAAAATGCCCCCATATATAAACACAGCAAATTTTTACTGTACAATTCAAAGAAAATTCAAATTTTTAACGCATCCCACGGCAATCCCACGGCGAACGTCATTTTCGTCGATTTGCTTGCTTTCCGGCAACCGAAAATGGAAAATAATGTTATCACATCTCTCGTAATCTTGTTTGGATCAAGTTATTGCTCGTATTGTTGAGATTTGATTGAGAATTTTCGGTTTGAAATTTTAGGGTTTACGGTTTGAACAATGCTTAAAATGTTTTGATTCTTGGTTGTTTTTGTTGAATTAATTGAGGGGTTTTGTGTTATACAACGTGTAGATTCGATTTATGTAAAAATCGGTGGCTAAAACGACCAAAATTTGGCCGAAAATGATGCCGAAGAGATCGACAGTCCGACTGTGAACAGTGTCTCCCACGTCAAAATCAATAATCCCACGTTCAGCCTAATTTAGGGGGGTAATTTAGCTTTTTAAAACAATTGGGGTGATGTGGGAAATCCCTAGCCCACGTGGGGTTTTTTCGAAATTTAACAAGTCAACGCGAGTTTTGCGAAATTACGAAAATGTCCATATATATAACACAGGAAAAAATTACTATTTCCCACGTTAATATTAGCGAATTTACTGTGCATTTCTCTAAAATTTCAAAACATTTTTCACGTCCCACGTTCATCCCACGGGAGATCTGATTTCCGTCGATTTCCGTCAATTTTCTTGATTTCCGGCACCCACAAATGGGAAAGAAGGTTAGTATATCTCCCTTAATCTTGTTTGGATCAAATTATTGCTCATATTATTGAGATTTGAATGAGAATTTTCGGTTTGAAATTTTAGGGTTTACGGTTTGAATAATGCTTAAAATGTTTTGATTCTTGGTTGTTTTTGTTGAATTGATTGAGGGGTTTTGTGTTAGACAACGTGCATATTTGATTTATGTGAAAATCGGAGGCTGAAACGACCAAAATTTGGCCGAAAATGACTGCCGAAGAGATCGGCAGTCCGACGTGGGAACAGTGTTTCCCACGTCAAAATCGTGCATCCCACGGGAGATCTGATTAGCTGTTTTTGGGGGGGAAAAGTAGTTTTTTTAAAATATTGGGAAGCTGGAGAAATTCCGTAGAACACAGTGGACCTTTAAGAATTTCAGTTTTCATGAGGGGGTAAATTGAGATTTTTCTTATCTAGGGTTTTTGATTGTGTACTTTTCGAATTTTATATCCGTTTTTTCTGTTATAGGGTTTTTCAACTTTTAGAATTCGAATTTCAATTCCGTTTTTTCGAATTTCATCGTTTTACGAGATATGGACTCGTATTTTTCAGATTTTCGAAGGATTTTTCGATTGTTCTCATTCTAGGGTTTTTCAACGTTTAGAATTCGAATTTCAATTCCGTTTTTTCGGATTTCATCGTTTTACGAGATATGGACTCGTATTTTTCAGATTTCCGAAGGATTTTTCGATTGTTCCCATTCCAGGGTTTTTCAACTTTTAGAATTCGAATTTTAATTCCGTTTTTTCGAATTTCATCGTTTTACGAGATATGGACTCGTATTTTTCAGATTTTCGAAGGATTTTTCGATTGTTCCCATTCTAGGGTTTTTCAACTTTTAGAATTCGAATTTCAATTCTGTTTTTTCGAATTTCATCGTTTTACGAGATATGGACGCGTATTTTTCAGATTTCCGAAGGATTTTTCGATTGTTCCCATTCTAGGGTTTTTCAACTTTTAGAATTCGAATTTCAATTCTGTTTTTTCGAATTTCATCGTTTTACGAGATATAGACTCGTATTTTTCAGATTTCCGAAGGATTTTTTGATTGTTCCCATTCTAGGGTTTTTCAACTTTTAGAATTCGAATTTCAATTCCGTTTTTTCGAATTTCATCGTTTTACGAGATATAGACTCGTATTTTTCAGATTTCCGAAGGATTTTTTGATTGTTCCCATTCTAGGGTTTTTCAACTTTTAGAATTCGAATTTCAATTCTGTTTTTTCGAATTTCATCATTTTACGAGATATAGACTCGTATTTTTCAGATTTCTGAAGGATTTTTCCATTGTTCACATTCTAGGTTTTTCAACTTTTAAAACGGTGAAATCTGAAAAAACAGAACTGAAATTCAAATTCTAAAAGTTGAAAAACCCTAGAATGACAACAGTCGGAAAATCCTTCGGAAATCTGAAAAATACGAGTCGATATCTCGTCAAACGGTGAAATTTGAAAAAACTGAATTAAAATTCAAATTCTAAAAGTTGAAAAACCCTAGAATGGCAACAATCGAAAAATCCTTAAGAAATCTGAAATATACGGGTCGATATCTCGTAAAACGGTGAAATCCGAAAAAATGAAACTGAAATTCAAATTCTAAAAGTTGAAAAACCCTAGAATGGCAACAAACAGAAAATCCTTCGGAAATCTGAAAAATACGAATCGATATCTCGTCAAACGGTAAAATTCGAAAAAACTGAATTAAAATTCGAATTCTAAAAGTTGAAAAACCCTAGAATGACAACAATCGAAAAATCCTTCAGAAATTTGAAATATACGGGTCGATATCTCATAAAATGGTGAAATCCGAAAAAACGAAACTAAAATTCAAATTCTAAAAGTTGAAAAACCCTAGAATGGCAACAAACAGAAAATCCTTCGAAAATCTGAAAAATACGAATCGATATCTCGTCAAACGGTGAAATTCGAAAAAACTGAATTAAAATTCGAATTCTAAAAGTTGAAAAACCCTAGAATGGCAACAATCGAAAAATCTTTCAGAAATCTGAAAAATACGGGTCGATATCTCGTAAAACGGTGAAATTTGAAAAAACGAAACTGAAATTCAAATTCTAAAAGTTGAAAAACCCTAGAATAGCAACAAACAGAAAATCCTTCGGAAATCTAAAAAATACGAGTTGATATCTCGTCAAACGGTGAAATTCAAAAAAACTGAATTAAAATTCGAATTCTAAAAGTTGAAAAACCCTAGAATGGCAACAATCGAAAAATCCTTCAGAAATCTGAAAAATACGAGTCGATATCTCGTAAAACGGTGAAATTTGAAAAAACGGAACTGAAATTCAAATTCTAAAAGTTGAAAAACCCTATAATGGCAACAAACAGAAAATCCTTCGGAAATCTGAAAAATACGAGTCGATATCTCGTCAAACGGTGAAATTCAAAAAAATTTAACTAAAATTCGAATTCTAAAAGTTGAAAAACCCTAGAATGGCAACAATCGAAAAATCCTTTAGAAATCTGAAAAAAACGAGTCGATATTTCGTAAAACGGTGAAATCCGAAAAAATGAAACTGAAATTCGAATTCTAAAAGTTGAAAAACCCTAGAACGGCAACAAACAAAAAATCCTTTGGAAATCTGAAAAATATGAGTCGATATCTCGTAAAACGATGAAATCCGAAAAAACGGAACTGAAATTCGAATTGTAAAAGTTGAAAAACCCTAGAATGACAACAAACAGAAAATCCTTCAGAAATCTGAAAAATACGAATCGATATATCGTAAAACGGTGAAATTCGAAAAGACGGAACTGAAATTCGAATTCTAAAAGTTGAAAAATGAAAATGCCTTTACAATGTAAAATATCCAAAAACCCCTCATATTTATCTAAAATTATTTTAACCCCCATAATGAGTGAGGGGAGTTATATAAATGAAGGGAAGGGTAATTTTGACATTTTAAAAAAAGTTTGAAATAAATAAATAAATATCAAAATGCCTTTATAATATAAAATATCCAAAAACCTCTCATATTTATCTAAAATGACATTAAAACCCCATAGTAAGTGGGAGAGTTATATAAATATGAGGGGAAGGGTAGTTTTGATATTAAAAAAAAGTCATAGGCATTTTTTTTTTGGAACAGTGATTTTGCGCATTTTGGCTTGAAAATAGTGATTTTGGCTATTTTTGCTTAATGGGAGGGCATTTTGGCCATTTTTTAAAATTTCCCTATTTCTTTTTGGCCCAAGTAGTAAAAAAAAAAAATTAAAGCTTTCAGACATTGGGTGCTAGGCGAATAATCCGAGTCATTTTAATATTAACATAAACTTAGTTGGCGGTACACCATTTAAAATTGATAACGATGCCTTCAAAATTTATTTTAAATTAATTTGATATTATTTAAAATAAAATTAAATAGTATTAGAGTTTATACGATAATAATTTAATATGATTCAAATTAATTTAAATATTATAAAAATTATAATATTATAAAAATATTAAAGAATAATATTAACCGCAATTAAAATTTTTATAAATTCATATAATTGTATATTTTTATCATTATAATTATTGTTTATTTTTATTTAAATTATTTAAATTATTATTAAATAATAAAAATTTGATTTGGTTATTTAGATTATAAATGTGTTTTAAAAGTTTTACTCATATTATAATTATATGTTATATCTTTAGAGTAAAAATTTAAAATTTTTACATATTACATATAGTTGTATCTTTTTAATAATTATAGTTTTTTATATTATTTTTTATTTTTATTTAAATATTTTATTTGATTATTAAAGAGTAAGAATTTAATTTAGTTAGTCAGTTTATTGACGTATTTTAAAAGTCGTAGGTTGTAAATTTTTAGTTGGTTTGTTGATAAGACAAAATATTATATTTTGTGTTTTATTAACAGTAAGTTATGATAATTTGGTGAAAAAATTAAAATGATAAAAATATTTTTGAAGAGTAAAAATAATAGATAAGTTTGGGTCGGATCGGATCAATTCAAATATTGAAAGGTTAAGTTAAAATTAAAAAATTTCGATATTGAGATTGAGATTGAGATTGAGATTGAGATGCTCTCCGGAGTCAAGATTCAAATCTCATACATGTTAAGATTTAAATTTTGAATTACCTGATAAAGTTATCATGTGATATTCGACAATTCTTCCATGTGTAAATTGATTCAATTGCTTTGGCAATATAAATATGTTGGAAATCTCATCTTTTCGTGACACAGCTTCACATGCATTTACGGAACTTACATGGTTTGGACGCCTCGATTTTCCCAAATTTGGGATCTTGAGCCGATAAAAAATGGCTTATACTTCCACCGGGCTGGGCTCCTTTCACGGTGCCAGCCTGCCGGCACGACTGAAGATGATATTATATTATATCTTGTCATGCAAGCAGCTCAAATCTACAGTATCATTCATTAATACTGATTGAGATCCGCGAGACGACGCACATGAATATGCTGGAAATACAGGCAACAATTGTAGGAAAATTATGTTGACTTAAGTCAGATTTTCCCTAAATTCAGAGATTTTGTCCCCAAATTAAGGGATTTCTTATCCCTAACCTATTTTAGTTCCGACTTTGTAAGATTGATCCCTAGTTTGAGCTCCTTATCTCTTATTTCAAATATAATATCAAGGTTTTGGGAATCTGATTTTGGATATAGATAGTTTTGATTATTGATCTTGATCGAATTAATTGGCTCATTTTCACTTGTTGATTCAATTGAAGTTTTAATTTTGTATAAAAATCTAAAAAAAATTATGTTTGATTATATGTGATTTATACACTAGATTTTATTATATGTATAATTTTCAATTTAAAACTAGCAAAACACGTGTTTAAATACTATTACGAGTGATTTACACGGATTTTATTCTATACATAATTTTTAATTAAAACCGTACAAAACACGTGTTAAAATACTATTACAAATTAATTATATAACATAATTATTACAGCACAAATTAAAACAATAATCAAACCTATTACATTAAACAAAATACATGAACAGATTAAAGTTTAAGCAAAACACAAACTCAATATATGCATTCAACATAACATTACGAATGGAGTAGAGATGCATACAATTACAAATCCGTAACAACAACAATAACAAATATTGATGCATGTTGTCGTCACCCATGCCAAGTGTTTGCTTCATAAAAATTACCCAATCATGATATAGTGATAAAATTACAAATCCGTAACAATAATATTAATCAACCATGTCAATAGTTTGATTCATAAAAATGAAAATTACAATAACAGTAATAGCCTGAACTTGCAAATTCGTTGTTGCTCTTAAAGAAGAAAAATTGGTGACAAAAGGCTTTTTGTAATTCATCAGCGTCAATCGTCGTTTGAACCTATGAATTCGTTGACAACCATCATTGTCAATTGTTGAAAATTAGCCGCACTTAAACTTGCACAACGTTAGCAACAATCGTCTATTTGTAATTCATTATCATCAATTGTCGTCCAATGTCATCGAGCACCATCCTCACACGTCGTCGCCAATTGGCGAACCAAGTCTTCAAACAACTTTGGCAATTAGGCACAGTAGCCTAACAATTGCATTAATAAAACAATAATTAACTAATACATTTATAATTATTCTCGGCGTGCTTTCATCGTTTGAAAGTATTGCATAATGACTTCATTATCAATACTATTAAATACATCTTTCTCTATATATACAACTAAGCTATAATTTAACCATTGATCACTCATTCTATTTCGCAAACAAGTCTTCACAAGATTCATTGCTAAAAAGCTGTGACAACAAGTAAAATCAATATTAATTTCACCAACAAATAAACTAGTGGAAACACTTTATCCTTCTCAGTTTTAACCATCAATCTTGCAAGATCTCCAATCCCATTCAATCCAAAAAAATTGACATCAGAACGCATATCCAAAATATAAACATCAAGTTGAGAATCAAGTGTCATGAATTATAAGTCAGAAAAATCTTATGGATAAAGTTCAACAAGACGCATCAATTTTTTTTTATCAAAGGCAACAAAATTCCCATTTGGACATAAGCATGCCAAACAAATAAGCAATTTCATGTTTACTTCATTGAAACGATTATTCAACTCCTAAAGTTGCATATCAAACACACTATAAAATACTTCAATGCGGTAATAGTGCACGTTTGTGATATCTTAAGTCTTGCATTGTGATTGCCCTTGAATAAAATATTTATCATCCATATTTGGAACATCAATGTCATGGTTCATACAAAAAGAACAAACTTTGTATAGTAAACTCTCTCATCCAGTATCCTTCATCACTTGCAAAGCTTGATTACACGCTTCAACCAAATCTATAGTATTTACAATATCTTGATATTTTCTTTGTAGTGCTTGAAAAAGTTCATTTGTAAAGCCAAGTACATCCTTCATCAGAAAAAGAATAAATATAAAGTCAAATGATTGCATCTATTTCAATATATTTTTTGCATGAAATCTTTGCTCAGAGTTTATCTCATCCTTTGCCACAATTTCAAGAACATCAATAATGGATGAAAACAACAAGATTATGCTCATCAATGAACCACAGTGCGAGCCCTAACGTGTATCACCAACACGTTTCAAATTTGACTCTTGCTTAAGACCTTTTTCACTTGAAAGTTCACCATTAGAAAGAGTCTCAATAACTTTACAAGTTTGCTTATCTCTAAGAATATCATAACATTTTGATGAAACACCGATAATATTAACTATAATCGCCATAATATTAAAGAGGTCATTAACATCATCTTAGTTTTTTGCTAAAGCCACAAGAGCTAATTGAAGTCGATGGGCAAAATTATGAATATAATAAGCATATTTATTCTTTTTTAAAATAAATGTCTTCAAACCATTAAATTCTCCTTGCATATAAGTAGCCCCATTATAACCTCGTCCTAGTACTATAGAAAAACTAAACCTATGCCTAAAAAAAATTTGTCAAGTGATGTCTTAAGTGAGTGAGTTGTAGAACTAGTAACATGTTTAGCACCCATAAAACGCTCTAAAACAAGTCCATTCTTGTTAACATAACGCAAGACAATAGTCATTTGTTCCTTTGTAGAGATATCATGAGACTCATTAATCAGTTTAGAGAATAAAAAATCCTCTAAATCTTGAATGATAACACTTACAATTTCATGTGAAACAACACGTACAATATCTTTATGAATCTTAGGTGATGTTAATTTGAGATTATCAATAGCATTTTTGAAAGCAACATCATAGACATCTTTATATTAGCAGGAAATCGTAGAATCTCAAGAAAAATTCCCTTGATTGTTTGAATTATAAGATTCATCGTGACCACAAAATGCTAGTCCTTATCTTAGAAGAAAATGGACACAGTCAACTGTAGCATTTAAACAAGTGTGATACTCAATGCATGCTTTAGAAGAATGTTTATAAAAAAATGTTTAAATATGTTGCTCTTGATTCAATAATGATTCACACATTCTTCGAGCTTACTTATGAGCACTATTAGCACTTTCAAAATGAATATTCAATTTTTCTTTCTTTTTCCAATTTGAAAACTCCTGACCAACAAGGCGATCATCACTATCTTTATCACCAACACCTGGCCTTTTGGTTAGCTCGATAGATTTTTTTTAAAAATTTTTTATACAAAACGATGTCGTTTTGATCAATATATATTAAAAACGATATCGTTTTGATAACGAAAAATGAGTCGAGCCGAACTCGAGCCCAAAATGAGTCAGTCTTAACCGAGCTCGAGTCGAGCTCAAGCCGAACTCGAGCCACTCATATATGAACCGAGCTGAGCTCAAACTGGCTACAAGCCGAGCTTGGCTCGGTTCGAATCCAGTCCTAAGGGGGCATTATACATTACACTGCCTGCAGTAGGGCACGTCAGCAATAGAACACGTCCGTAGTAGGACATAAACCCCTAGTAGGGTCTGCTCGTAGTAGAGCTCAATTCAGATCTAAAAATGGTTTGGTGTAGTGAGAGAAAAGAAGAGAGTTTAAGCTTAGAAAAATGTCAAATCCCTATAGTTAGCTTCTAGAAAGTATGAAATAGACACCAAATGGGACAAAGTATGACCTAAATAGTAAAGAATGAACTAGATTATCCTTTTGATTTCTTATGAAGGTTATGATGTGGGGTTGAGTCTCGAAAGTGAGTTAAAATAGGAAATAAGATAGTTTATTTAATTCTTTCCTTTTACTAAGTGTTCTTATCTCTCACTTTCTTTCCTTTCATGATTACAGGTACTGGTGATTGAGGTAGTTGCAAGGCAGGGTCAGGTAAGCGAAGATAGACCTAGGCTGGGGCTGGTTACCTATGGTTTTGTTACATAGATATAATACTGTTGATTTTTGACCCTATTCAAATAGTTGTATAGTTGTATCTAGGGGCATGTATATGATTACTCCATGATCTTAGATGTTTAAGATGAGTTTTTATATTGGATATATATATCTTTTGTTCGCTTCCAGATTTTCAGTTTTCTTAGACTAATTTCTAAATACTTTTAGTGATGCGTTTAGTTTAAATTATTTAAAAAAAAATAATAATAAACGCTTCAGATATTAATTCGTAACATTTCTCCTTTGGTAGATAATACTTTTAGGGAGGGATGTTACATGTTGTTTGTTATGTGATCAGATTCGACTTCTATGTTAAAGCCATACCTAGACAATTAGTTTGGTTCATTCTCCATAATCCACTTATGAGCATTTTCATCTACTTGCCTCACTTCAGATAAGGCATCCAAGAAGTCAATTTTATTTGTTGCTTTACAAAATGTCCATCATAGATTTTTTAGGTGTATCTTAGGAATTTTTTTTCTAAAATTAGCATTAACATGCCAAGCACAAAACCTACTCGTAGCACTAGACCACTAACTTTATAATGCATTTGTTATCCCTTTTTGTCTATCACTCATGAAAGTGATAGACTCAATATCCCCAAGAAAATCATGTAATAATTTGATGAAGAAGCCCAAGTGTCCTTGTTTTCAACTTCACATATGCAAATTACCAAAGGGAAAATCCCACAATTGACATCAATAATAACAACAAATAGAATAACTCCCCCAAAATGGCTTTTCAGATGACAACCATCAATCCCAACAAAATGTCTACAACCTTTAAGAAATCCTTTCTTTTGTGCAGCAAAACTCAAAAAATACCTATGAAATCTAGGGCTAGATGAAATTTCTTCTCTAATTGCTTTCAGGACAACCATGGACCTTGGATTAGTCAACAATAACATGTTTGTGTACTTGTATAACCAATTGAAGAGATCAACATGCTTTTTCACTGTCATTCTAGTGGCCATTTTCTTAGCCCTATAAAGTTTTCTTTGGTGAATTTTAAGAAAATGCTTTCGATCTAACTACTTAACTAAAGACTTTATGCTTGACCATTTTCAAGACCTTATAAAACTGTTCGTATTTTTAGCAATCCAAGCAACACTTGCATTAGGGTTGTTTTGCACCCTAAGACAAGTGTGTGTGTCTTCATATTTATGTTTATGAAAAGATTGTTCATCTATCATCGTTACAACATACAAATGAAAGGGACAACATATTGTTCTACATACAACTTTGACCCTCCTTTCATTGTACACTTTCCTCAACCCAAACCCTCTTTAAATGGTATAATCTTTCAACACTTTTCTAAAATTTTGTACACTCTCAAAAACTTAGCCCACCTCTAAAATGATCTTCCCATCAGCACCATGTTTAAAAGTCTTACTCTTCATATAACTAGCCATCTTACTGGTAGCAACCTCATCTTCATTGGATGTATAATAATTAACATCTTCATTGTCAGATTCATAACTTGAAAACACTTCACTATCACCATTATTATACTTAGTTTTGAATATCGATATTCTGATAATGAGTTATACTTATGTGATTAAGTTATTTTGAATTAAAGATATACTAATACTTAATCATAATTTTGAGATATGATAGTATGTTTGTACGATTGACTATACTAATTGTGAGTGGAGATACAATAGTTTGTACATAGTAGTTTGTATGATTGTCTATACTAATGGTGCGTCTGGTTCTAGTAATATTTTATTACTAAAAAAAAATTATTAGATATAAATTATTATTATATTTGATAAAATTTAGTAAAAATTTATAAATATAAATAATTATTATATTTGGTTAGAGTTAATAAAAGAATATTAAGATATAATTTTACTTAAATACCCTTGAACATAATTATTCTAAGATATTTCTCATGTTACTTGTTGTATCAATTAAATATGAAGTTATTTTTGTTCTAAAAAATTAATAAATAAGAGATTTAATTATAATAACATCAATATTATCTAATAATCTTTTAATATCTAAGGTAGGAGTAGTAAGAATTACCTCTTATATTACCTATTACATCACCATTGATAATAAAAAATTATTTATAAACTAAATAAAATAACGTAATTAATAAAAAATAGATAATTAAAGTAATGTTTTAATACCAATAAATGTCCTTTGGGCACCACATATATACGCTGATACTAATAAATGCAACCTCCATCTCGACGCTTATCTTCTAGAAGAGGTTATTTGACTCTACATCATGCTCCTAATGACATCTCGGATGATGGAACTTTAGGTTCGAACCGTTTCGATTAGGATCCTTTTGTCTCTTGGATGCAGCCTACGTAATTTGGGTATGCTGACGACTCCCCTGCAAAATTTCTGCAAACTTCGACAATCAGTAAGAGTTACTTCTTCCAAACATGGGAATCTGAAGGCAACATTAGCGGAGCAGAAGTATGACAAGCTTGGCAAACTGTGCAGCTCCAAAATTTTCAGTCGGCTGAAAACAATGTCTTCTTCTGTTTCTGCTACTTCATTGTCTGATACTATTACCTCCATCAAAGCACTGCACTCTCTTATTCTCATTGTGGTGAGGTTCACTAAGCTTCTAGCTGTTGAGCAGGTTGAAATCTTTGCCAATCTGCAACATTTCCATACATCCAAACTTGCTATATATTTGAAAGATCCTGAGGATGGCATCAAGGATGGCAAATGATCACATGACCATACTTCCAAAACCTTAAGCTTTGGAAGCAACAGCTTCCCCTGGGAACTCGTCCATATGTGTTGCAGATGAGGAAGAGAATCCAGCTTCAAGATTGTTATTGGCAAGGGTTTCACTTTCACACACTGCTTATTCTCATCAAGTTCTTCACTAGGAAACAGCTCAATGAAATTACTTCTGGCTACAACTAGTGTTCTCAGCTTGCGAAACCTACCAAGAAAATGTAGCGGAAAGACCGGTGATTCATCATGAAAGCAGGCCACCTGAAGATGTTCAAGTTTGTGAAACATATTTGCAGAAAAATGGTGGCAGCCTGAGCTTATCAATTCGATATCATCGTTGTTTAAAGATAATTTATCCAAGTTCAGATTGGATATCACCTGCAAATCCCAGGTGGGCATTCAATAATGTTCTTTTTCATATTCTGCAAACAAAGCAAAGAAAAGCAATAAAATCTCTAAAATCAAAAGTGCATACCTTTCCAGGGGAAAACAAGGGATGTTGAGTTAGGTTTTCGGATTGGGTGATAAGCTTATGACAATGATAAACGACCAAGCATTTTAGCAATGGCGACTCTGTTGTGTGTGTTCCCGGATAGAAACTTTTGAGTTCTGGTAAATCCACAAGTTCCAAGGAATTCAATTGTGGAAATTCAAACTTTGGGGCAGCTTTTACTTTCTCCATGGAGACAATTTCCTCCAACCCAGATGAGATTATCTCAATCTCCTTAAGTTTCCAGAGGCCTGCAGCTATAGAAACTGGAACGAGGTTTTTCATACTCCAACATTCTGTAACCCTTACGATTTCGAGATTTTCAAAGGTTTGAAGTCTTTGTGGATTCTTAGATAATCTTGTGAGAGTATCGGGAGGAACAAAACTGGTTAATTTTCCACAGAATTCAACTCTCAATACCTTTAGTCTGCAAAAAGAATCAACATGGAGATTATTGTGCCATATCAACTGGATGCTATCCAAGTGTAAGAGTATCATCTTCTCCAAGCTTGGACAATGAACCTGTACAACATGAAGCAGAAGATTAATAAGATCAATGTCCATGTATTGTGTTAAGGTGAACTTCTGTGAAAAAAAATTTACCGTTTCATCAAAGAGAGGATGCAAAACTGTAGTGTCATTCTCTGAGTTCATTTCTTCGTCTTCTTTCCGGGAGAAGAATGTCTTCAAACTTTGACAACCCTCAATGTGAATTGCATTCAAGGAGGGGAATTCAACAACATAAGATGGAAACATAAATTTCAAAGTATGACATTCTTTCACAGTCAACCTTAAAAGTTTTGGGAACACCACCTGCAGGCACAATTATTGTTTCCGTGAAAAAAAGACTTCAAAATGTATCAAAACATCTGAAAAGTAAAAAGAAACAGTAAAACCAAAAAAAAAACCTTTTGATCATCATGGTCTGTAGATTCTTCAATTTCTTTATCACCGAAAATCTCTCTAAGGTTCTTGCAGTCAGTGACTTCAAGTTCCAGGAGATGTGAAAGGTTTTTTGCCATGGAGATGGAGAAAACATGCTCTAACTCATCACATCGTTTAATTATTATGGTGCTCAATTTGGAAAAAGAATCTGCATAAAGTCGGCCTTCACATATCTTCTTCAACTTCATCAATCTATGGAGAAAAATTGACTCTAGCACAGGAAAGGCAGTGTGACAATGAGCCTTCTCTGTGTTGAAAATATACAAAAGATCTCCACTATTCCGAACAGAAAGATACTTCAACTCTGGGAAACCTTTCTCTGAGTGGAGAGCATCAACTATGTCTTCAACCCCGCTCAGTTGATCCAAGTTAAGATCTTCAACTTTGTCAAACAAAATGTCAATCCCAGAAGTCCCCAAGAAACTATGACCATTGCTGAGTTTCAATGTTCTTGCTGTTGTGTACTTGCCATACCATTCCCATTTTTCTCCAATAAGTATCTTGTACCTTTCCAGCTTTTCAGGGTCAAACAAATTCCTTGGCATAATCTTCGCATTCGGAATATGTATGTATAAACAATACAGGAGATGCAATTCCTTCAACTCAGCAAGACTAGCATTACTTCCTTGTTGATTACAATCTCCTTCAACCTCCCACTGATGAAAGCTGTTAGCCACATACAGGTCTTCCAATCGGGTCAGCCTTGATATGACATTTGGTTTAATTTGATTGAGTTTTGGACAGTTACTCAAATCCAGGGACTTCAACTTGCTCAAATCTCCAATTTCTCCTGGTAAAATTTCAAAATCACAGTATGAAAATTTCAGAATTATCAGTTCCTTCAGCTCCCCGATTATTCCTATATCATTCAGCCTGCATCTCTTCAAACACAATGTTCGGAGTTTCTTCAGGCAAGAAAGAAGTGAAGGCTCTGATGGAACGTTAATGCCACCCAGATATAAAACTTGCAATTCTTTTGCCCCCTGAAAGAAATTGTTGGGTATATTTAGAAAACAATCTTGATTTTCATCTTCATCTTTATCTTTCGATAAGAGCAAAAGCAGCTTCAGTTTTCGACATTCCAACCTTTCAGGAAGCTCATTGATGTCTCCATTAATCAGAGACAGATAAGTTAAATCTTCAGACATTTTACTTTCCAAGATCTCTCTGGAATTAGCCCCTTCTGGAATACTGACGTTGATCTTACCCATTTCCTCTGCAATTGACACACCAACACTGTGCATTGTATGGCTCATTTTAACAAATCTGTCATCAACCCCAGTATCTGAGAACAAACAAGAAGCTCTGAGATTATCAATCAATGAAAGCACAGTGTTCCTTGCTCTTTTCAATGTGAAAACATCTCGAAACAAGCCCAATCCCATGCCAATTTTGAACAAGTAATCCGTAGAGATTTTATCTCCTGCACTAGTACACACAGCACAAAGCAGAAACAAGGATTTGGCATCCTCATTTTCCACAAATTCATAACTCAGCTTCAAAATATGCTGCACTTCGTTATCTACCCCTTTGAAATTCTTCAAATCTTCCAAGATGTTTTGGCAGAATGAAATGTTCTTATTCTGTTTCAGTGCATTTCCAATTGCTTTAATTGCCAATGGCAATCCTGCACATCTTCTAACTATCTCGTCTGCCGAACATGACACTGCCAAGTCGCCCACTATTGACTCAAATAAACTCTTGGATTCTGGGAAACTCAAAGCTTCAACTGGGAAATTGTTTTCAGGATCTGCATAATTTCCAACCACTTCTTTACTTCTTGAAATGAGCAGTATTTTCAATCGCCCACTTTCATTTACTGCTTTAGCTTCAAAGCCAGAAGGAATGCCGATGACATTCAAGTTTGTTGTTTCCCAAACATGATCCAATATAACCAGAATTCTTCTCTTCTGTCTCTTCAAACTATCAAGCAATCTGGCAGCCCTTTCTTTCACGTCCGTCTCTGTCAATTGCCATCCAAGTTGTCCGGCAATTTCTTCTTGAATTCTTTCGACGTTCTTCAGAGAATTTGTTACATCCACCATAACCGCCGCATCAAACAGCTTATCTTCCATGGCCACCGATGCCACTTTCTCCACCAGCGTTGTTTTGCCCACGCCAGCAATCCCATGGACCCCAATCACGTAGACATTACCATCCTTCAACACCTTTATAATCTTCTCTTCAACAGACTTTCTTGAATCAAACGCTTTGTAGTTCGTATCATGTAACGATCGGCTCATATCCAAATCACGACGCTGCAAATAAAGATGTTCGAAATTCACCTTTTGTTGGACGAGACCTTCTCCATCCAATTTTGCCGTCTCAGCTTCCTTACTCACCTTGTTACATCTCAGCAGATTACGAAAGAAGCCTATGAAACATCCTTTCTCAGCTTCCTCTTTGACGGATTTCTCCTCTTTTTCTATGAAAGCGTTTGCATCGGAAATCCACGTCGCCACATATTTTTTTCTCTCTAGATACCCAAATTTTTCTTCCCCTTCTTTAACAGAACTCTCCACGTCTTCTTTCTCCTTCTTCAGCTTCGCAAGTTCTTCTTCCAGCCCCTTCACCCTTTTCCTATACTGGACAGCATGACGAATCTCCTCCACAACCGGTTCCAGCACCGGTTCCAAGAGTTTTGATGCACAGGAGATGGCTTCGTCTTCCACTTTCTGCATTTTTCACCCTTGTTTTTTTGTGTTCAGAGCAAGTGCACCGCTGAGAACTTGACAATGGATTACAGTTCATTGAACGGCGAAAAAAGACGAATGAGGGCCTTATGTTATCCAACTCATGCCGGGGCTCATGAAGTTGACAGCCTCCCCAAAATTTTAGATGAAAGGACGAGCGAGTTATCTTTTTGGCCCCAGTAGTTAAAAAAATTATTTCAAGGAGGGAATCTTTAGAACTTTAGGCGGCGTCAGCTTGCATTATCTGTCATCGAATGAGAGTGACATTAAATCTATTGTACCATTCATTAATAGTGTCTAAGACAGGATCAAATCCTTTATATTTCAAGATTTAAATTTGGGATATTAAATTTTTTACTTTAATTGAGGCTCATTTATTCATTTTTATTATATTTTTCATACTCAAAACACTTTTGCCACTTTAGGTGTGTTCTTATCTTCTAGTGCGTTCTGCGCCGTCGGCGGCCTAAAATGAAAATCAAAGGCGCATTAGTTGTGCCTACTGCCTCCCGGGGCTAGGCGTAACCTTGAAAAATCAGATATAATAACACTGTTTTCTTTATATATTACAGAGAGAACATATATAGATATTTGATATTAATATTTGAAACAAAGTTTAAATATGTGTTAGATAAGAGCAAGTGAATTTAAAAATTTTTGAGTTTAAATTTTTTAGATTAAATTTAAAAAATTTTAAACTTACTTGATCTTATCTTCCTAAATTATGATTAGCATTAATCTAATATTGAAGTAGCACATAGAAAAATAATCCAATAAGTCACTTGTGAAGAGCATGCAGTCTAAAAGAAGGCCTTAGCGTGAGACATATAAAAAATATAAAATATGCAAAGAAGCAAAGAATATATTCTTTGTGAAGAATATATTCTTAAGGAGTATGCATAATACATTCTGCAAGCTTGCTTACTTCCATGTGTTCGTTCACTGAGTGTACATACATATTTTGCATCCTTTTACAAATATTTTCTACAAAAACATATTTGTTTGCTTTCTTGTGAAAAGATCCTCATATAATAATATAGCATAAGCGTATTAGACATATATAGTATAAGAGACCATCAAATTGTTTTCATGTGTGCAAAGAAAATTCAGTGAACAACTTTATTGATCATCGGTTTATGATGAAACTTCTTCGATTAACAACAACGACGCAATGACAAGACAACTGGTGAGATTTCCTGTTATTTTTATAAAATGGAAGCAAAGGGAAGTGAAAGAACAAGTTGGCAGTAGCGCCGCTCGGGGTTGACATCAACGCTAACCCTTTCTACCACCAATTTACTATATCCATTTTTTTATAAAATGTTACTCAAGTTGGTTGGTTGAGTAGAATTTATTTTAAGTATACTAGTGACGGAAAATTATCAAGTATAGGTCATTGACTTTAAATTTTTTAAAATTATCAAGCATAAAATTATTTAATCTCTTATCCATCCTTGAGTTGAGAGATTGAAAATTATGAAGTATGTTGGTGATTGAGTTTAAATTTTTTAGATTAGCATAGGTGAAATGACATTTACACTTAAGTATGCTAATCTAAAACTAGGGTTGTAATTAGTTTATTTGAAAATATTATAAACACCCATTAGGAAGATAAATGAAGTAAAAAAAATAATCTCATATCAAATTTAATATTTTTCATGTATAGTTTATATGTCATGAAAACATTCATTTTAAAATATAACTTTAAGCCCATTATTAATTTTGAAAAACAGAGGAGTCAATTGAATTAGTTAACGTCAAACATATTAATTTAATGATAATCCAATTTGTTTGATTAATCTTTGATTAATGATTATCTTTGATTATTCTTTCATTAATATAATAAACGAGTTAATATATTTTTTAGGTATTTGCAATCAACTATTAGAAGGGGGCATACAAATTCCATGAGGCATACAAATTTCAAGTGCACATGTTGCTTCAGAAAAAAGATGGACACTGTGACTATAATTAAGAACAAACTAACGCTTACTCAAAGAACTATTTTTCAGACAACCTGTTTCGAATGCTTTTTAGATTTGGCAGAGCGAAGGTTTAGTGTTGTTTTGATGCAGGTGATGTTATTTCGTATGATTAACAGTAGAGATCCAATGAGAGAAATATGGTTCAAATTAAATGGTCTTAAGTTTCGATTCAAACCCTATTACGTTTGTGCTAGTTAATGGTTTGATATTTTGGAAGGACTCGAAGGTGTCCAACTATGTTTGTTGTAAGGGACGCCTCGATTGAGAAAGGAATACTCCCTCTGTATTAACAGGTTATTATCCTATGAAGAAATTGAGCAAGCAGTTGGTGATCAAATTTGGGAAGACGATGACGAGAATGTTGTAAAGTTTGCGGCATTGTTTTTTATATCTACGAGACTATTAAGGGTGGACAACAAAATAAAAGTACTTGATTGTTTTTTGTATTTAGCCGACAATTTAGTCGATACCTATGAGGGATGGTAACATGGAACAAAACAATTGATTCAAAGCAGAAAGACACTCGTAGCAAATATCAGTATTGTGTACAACACTAACAACCCTACATGAGTCCACTTTTATTGCTTACAATGTTTTGGATACTCGATTGCTTTTAAGGTAAGTATCACATAATGGATGAAGTTAACATTTATACTGACGATTATAAATACTAACCATAAATGTTATGCATTGTGCAGTATTGAATTTATGAAACGATTCACAATCTATTACCTTATGTCTATTTGGAAGCAAATGATTAGGTCTCTTATATGTTGAAATGGAAGACATGATGACATATCAATACTTTGGGATGCTCCTTCGATAAATTGCTCATTGGTAGATTAATATTTTATCATTCCTTTTTTTATTTCATTAATTTTTATAAATTTTCTTAATGTTCAAGAAGGGGATTACAACTACATTGTGTCCAGTTGAGATTAAGTGAGAGTTCGAATGGTACATATGGGCTATAAAGTTTATAGGAGAATAAGCACCATAGGCATTATCAGATGACAAGTCTACAGATTTGGACGATAATAATGATACCTTGTCAATTCGTCCTATTGCCTTTCAGTTAGCCTCCATAAGGTCTTTGTGGTCCTCAACTGCTGGGTATTAACTCCCTTATATCCCCATGACATCCCTCTCAGCACAAGTTTCCTCTACCTATATAGCTAGCCCCTAAGTCTCCACTGCTTCTATATAGATATCCTCATCACGAGGCCTCAACCCTTTGTTCCTAACACTTTTTGTATTAGATAGACATCCCCTCCATAATTGTCATACTTTTTCACCACATACCCGCAAGAGTTATAAAGGCCTCTCATTAGGGGTAGATACGAGCCAAGCCAAGCTCGAACACTGTTAGCTCACTTTCAGTTAAGCTTGATTTTCAGCTTGCTTAAGACTCGTAGAGCTCGTCAAAACATACATTCGTGTTCGGCTTGCACCTAACTCGGGCTCGTATCTATTAGCTCGGGTTTGGGCTTGTATTCTAGGCTTGTCAACAGTTAAAGTACATATAAATTTCTCATATATTGCATCCTATTATCATCATTTATCATAAAGTTAATTAGAAACACAATGCTGTCATGTGCCTTCTATTTAATAGAAAAATTAACCAACCATTAACTGAGTTTTATTCACATCATCCCATGAAAAATTTATGTCAACATTTTTAATAGAAAAATTAAAAGTTAGATCCACTTAATTTTAAAAAATAAATATTAGTTTATTTGATATAAAAAATAATGGTATCTGAGGTAAAATTTGCAGAGTGATCCTTATAAGAGTAGAGCAAAGCAACATGTTAAGTATTTACCATTAATTCAATATCAATATATTATAAGGTTAGATATAATTATTGATATTCAAATTAACACTTGTTATAAATACACATAATTTTATTGATTTAAGGGTTGAATAACAAAAAAAACTTGAAGCTCAAAAATGTCAATTAAAGAGAGCCCATTTGATACAACACAACAATTGTAGAGAAAGGCACATAAATGAGAGGGTCTTCTAGCTAGGCTGCTCAAAGTTTTGATATAGATAAAGCAGCAAAATCTTTTGTCAAAAGCCAACCAAAATTGAATAAGCAACAAGAGTTTCATAAGCTCTCACTTAATAACCTAAAAGAATTGGCACACATCATAAAGCTCTTTTTATTTTTCACTTAGGCATGCAATTTATTGTCTTGGTGTAAATTAAGGAATCATCTTATAACATTGATTCTTCATAATTCATGATATTTTCAATTTGATTGATTGCATCAAAACTATACAAATTACAAAAACAAACCTCAATGGGCTATCAGTAGATGTAAAGGAGTAAATTTGGTTCTCCCATTACAGTTCCCTGATAAAAGAAGAATTCAATGGTAAGATAAAGCCAATGCATTTAGGTTTTCAAAAGCGGTGTTTTGTTTTGAAAAAATTAATCTCCAAAAAATGCCAATGCATCAATAGTAACTGTTTCTTCACATACATCAGAGAAATTAAATAGTACTGTGATATGCTTTCCAATCAAAAATAAAGAAATGAAGAAAGAAGCATTGAGAAATAATAACGAACCACAAATCGAGCTTGCCAAACACTATTTTTCTTGTCCCGCGTAACATGAAAATGTTGCACCAAGATAATAAATTGCAAGCCTAAATGAAAAATAAAAAGAGCTTTAGAATTAACTTGCCTCACTGCATCAAAATTAACATACCAGAATGTCAAAGCAATTATATTTACCATTCACAAGATAATGAGAATTAAAATAAATTTCATAGTAGTATCAGGAGAAATTCTTCATTCCATAACATCAACAAGAAAATGAATAGCATGTAAAAGCAATTACATAATTTTAATCATGAGACATATATGAACATAATTTGTTCTTACTTGTATGAGAACACTACATTACCTCCAATATGTGACTATTTAAATGTCTAGTAATATGTCAATCTTAGTCTCTTCATCCTCAATCTTCAAGAAAGCACATGACATGGTTTATTAAATCAATTATAATATCATAAATAAATAAGTATACAAAGTTAAAGTTATACCTGTATTGGTTTTTTCACTCGATATTTGGCTTGAATCCAGTCACCTCCACACATAAGCATACTTACAGTTTTTGGTGCTAGAGATACCTTATACGAGTCAATCACTTTACCCCCAACACTAAAAGCACTTTCTGAAGCAACAATAGAGATCGAAACTGTAAGAATCTCAGCCGCCATACATGACAAGACTGGAAACTTGGTTTGATTAATAGACCACCAATAAAATACATTAAATTTTTTTGTCTCTACGCCCTCTGATGTCTCAGACTCAAATACATTGGATTTGAGGTACATTGTCAACTCTAACTTTCCCGCGACTTCAGCTTGACTTTTCTTACGATGTGCTTGCCATTGCAACACAATATCAGAATCATCTATCATTCCATAGGAAGATATGAAACTAATATGTATTCCTACAATATTTTTTTATTAAAAATATGTGATTATAAATTAATCTAAAACTTTAAGAATTATGATATGACAATTAATATTAATGTATAATGAAATTATATACTTAAGATAGATGATCCCATCTGTGATGTAAGGGCGAGGGATAGGTTGTCTATTGATAAAAGTTCCACATACTTATAATATAACTCTTCCAATGTGTGGCGTAGGTTGTTAAACTCAACCCCCGCATCATATTCCCCATATAAAACAGGATAAGCAAAGTTTATAAACTCTAATTTATACCTACAATAACGAGAAATTAACTTAGATCACTAGTAATAACAATATACCAATAATCAAGATAGTTACCTCGAATCTATAATGATTGCGATTGCCATGAGTAGGTTAACCCCTCCCCAATATTTGTCAAACTTTACCATAATCAATCTAACCATTGAGGCCATGACAAAATCAAATTCTCTATCTTTTAACAATTTTTTTACTCTGAAAACCTCTATAAAATACAAGTTAGTTGTTGGATAGTCAGTTCCTGATACAATCTTGCTTACATTATTAAAAACTCTCAAAAAGTCACAAACTCTGACCAATTTGTTCCATTCAATCTCATTTGGTAAATATTGCAAATAGTTTCCATCTTTAGCTCCGTATTGTGGCTATATTTCTCAAAAAATCATTGCCACATTCAATATATTATATGTGCTATTCCATCTAGTGGGACAATCCAAAACCAATTTCCTTTCTTTAATCCCACAAATTTTAGCAATGCTTGCAAAGTCTCGTTGTCTAACCTCACTTGCACACACATATTTCACATTGTCCCTTACTTTATCAATAATATCCTTAATTTCAGTAATACCATCTTGAACAAGAAGATTGATGATGTGAGCCGTACACCTAATGTGGAATAAATTTCCCCTAGAAACTAGAGATCTATCCATCTTAAAATCTTTCTTCAATGATTTGATACACTTGTCATTCATTGATGCATTGTCTATAGTGATAGTGAACACTTGTTAACATAGTATTAAGACACGTATAAATTATAAGTGTTGTCATTTATCATTGATAAGCAAAATAAACAAATTTCACCTTACCTTATTCTGAATACCCCAATTTTCAAAGCAATTGTATAAAGTCTGTGCAATAGTTTCCCCATTTCTTGAAGGAGGCATATGGACAAAGCTGATTATGCATTTATTTAATGTCTATTCTTGATCCACCCAATATGCAGTTATAACCATATATTCAATGTTTTGTGCATCTGACTTCCATAAATTAGTTGTCACACTTATCTTTCTTAACTTTTTAAAAAATTTCTTCAATTGTTTGGCTTCAGCTTGTACAACTCGATCACAGTTAGATTTTACTTGTTCTCTGTCTATTCTCTCATATAGTGGTTGTAGAATACTACAAAAATAATTGAAGCCAATATGTTCAACAAAAGAGAATGGCAATTCATCAATCAGAATCATGTGAGCTAATGTCTCGTGGATCTGCATATTGAATCACGATAATAGTTAATTATTTTAACAAAAATTAGTATGAAATTGATAGAAAATAACCAAACAAGTTACTTAAATATTTAGAACATACCATATCATGATTGTATTTTGCGTTCGGTCTCACGATGGGTAGAGTGAGAGGGCCTGGGCAATTTCCTTCTATTGGTTAAAAGTTCAACAACATTTATCCCTTTGAAGAACTCTGTTTCCCCACTACCTTTTTTCGCTTGGCATATTGTCCTATATGAGGAAAAAGGTGTGTTGTTGCATGTGTTTTCTGTAGTTTTAACCTTTTGTTACAGAACTTACATACAGCAAATCATACATCCTTTACCATTATAATCATGTCTTTAGGAAAACACTCCCAAATAACAAAGGTCTTTTTTTCCTGCTAGATGGGATAACCAAGGGACTAGGTGAGCTAGATTTTCCTTCAGACATTATATCTTCCCACTCACCAACATCTTCTTCAGACTTTTCATAATCTTCTATAAATGTAGTTTCTACTTTTGTATTCTCGACAGAATCACACAAATGAGATCCCTGAATTGCTATTCTCTTCCTTTTTACTAACCTTGATGAACGAGAACTTTTCTTTCTAGTTGCAGTTGATAAATAAGAGGAACCTCGACTAATATTTTTTTGGTGCATCTACATTCAAAACATACGTAATTTAGTAGCAAAATCAGTTATATCACAATGAATAATATAATGAGTACCATAAGAAATTCAATTAAGCTAAAATAAATTAAATTTGCAAGGAATTTGACATGCTTAACCCCTTTTCTAATTGCTAAATTATACAACTCGATCTTTAAGAAAACACATGACATACTAAATTAAATTTGCAAGAATTATAGAAAGAAGTATTGCCTATTCTATCACATAAAATTATTACAAGGCAAGTTAATGCAGAATTTATTCTTTTTGCTTTTGTTTTGCAGGATTTAAATCAGCCCATTAACCTAAGTGTTTATGACTTTTACATTTCCTTGAACTTGTTACCAGCTTCAATTCAAGTAAGCATTATTCGTTTTGGCTCTAGTAACTATATATGCTCGTTTTAGCTTTAATTCACAAAGATGCTGAGTAGAGAACCTGACTTTATTAGATTATAAATCTACTTCAATACTTAAAAAAAGCATGACAAAGGACACAAAAAAAAGCAATAGTTTAATGTTATGCACAACTAAGATGGGGTGGTAGAGGCCATTGTGGCAGACTGCCCTATTTGAGATTATGAAGCTAACCACACCCAAATTCCAAAACAACCCATTTTCTAACTGTTATCTATCCACAAAAGGCAAAATTATGGTCTAGTAATAAATTTTTCCTTGACTTTACATGTTGAATGCATAAGAAATGACATCATATCCGTTTTAGAAAATTATATAAAGCTTCTAATAAACCCTACCAAAGAAGTAGAAAAATAGGTAAGTTATAGAAAAAAACATATAACTTTCAGAAATAAATCTTGTAGACGGCTGAACAACGTTGCAATCGTAGTGGCTAAACAGTGTTTCAACTGTGTGTGAACAAATAGAGGAGTGGCAGCGTAGTTTAGTTTTGAGTTTATTTTCAGTAGAGAAGAAACAACAATATAATAAATGGAAACTAATTTGGTGTGATTTTGGGTTTACTTTAGTTTAATTGCTCCCAAACAACAACGTTTTTTTCTTTCAACAGAAGCCAACAAAGCAAGTTTTTTTTAAGTAGTTGCATAATAAAAAACCAACTCAAAAGGCCAGTAGCCGAATATAATATAATACCACCAGCTTATTAATACCGAGCTTAACTCGGCTCGTTAAGCCAGTCAAGCCGAGCATTCCCCTGTTTAGGTTTGGGCTCGTGTTTGTTTCTTTATTTTTGCTTCAACTCATGTTCATATTCGTGTTCACTTATAATAGGCTTGTTTCGGGCCCATTTGAGCTAGAAAAAGCTCACCTCGAATCTAGCCCTACCTCTTATAATGTATATGTATCCCCTTCATGAATGTCTATCTCCTATGCCTCTTATCCTCGAAAGTATCAGAGGGCCTCCCTTGTAAGACACTCAATTTATGAGACTTTATACAACGATCTACCATATGACCATCTTTAACAACTCTTAATGAAGCATGCAAAAGTCATCGGCTCGCAAATGCAACAACAACTCAATCAATAGGCTGTGATGATAGGGTTCGAATGATAGTAACATGCATTAATGTTTCGTGGAGAGATGTAGAGGCAAACATCAATGCTTTGTGAGGAGATACATAAGTAGTGATAGTAGCAAACATCAGTGTTTCATAAGTAGATACAAAAGTAGACATTAATGTTTTATGGGGAGATACAAGAGCAGTGGCAATAATAGACATTGATGCTTCGTAGGGAAATATAAGAACTCTAGTCCTCTTTAAAGCATCAAATCACGAGACTTAAAGATTCATATGTTTAGACATCAAGATCATTACAAGTTATTTTCTACAATACTTTTTTTCATTAAATCAATTAGTTATGTTATAGAATATTGACAACCATAATTTTTTTCTAGTTGGATAACTCATCGGACGATAATATGCAACAACAAGAAGAGGACCTATTGGTGACTATTGAGAAGTTATTGACTACCAAAAGTGTCAACATTTGGATGTGTGTTACAAAAAAGAAAGCAATTGGTAAGTCCTTTCACAAATTTAATGAAGGCAAGAAAGAACAAACAACATATACCTGAAAATCATCATATAAACTCACAATTGGTTGAGAATTACTCAAAGTTCTTACAGTCAATATGTCTTCCTATAGGCATCGCACGAAACTACCACCAATGTGAGCAAACCCTGGTGAACCCAAATTGTAACATAGGAGCAATGGTTGGAAAACATAATATGCACCATTCCTTTGTCTTCGTTCATATTGGTTATCACTTTCAACTTATGGTCTAACTTATTTGTTTACATAACATATCAAAGCTTTCATGGAATTGTTTTGTAAATCTTTTTGAGATAGTAACTAGACAATAGTTTTGACCTAGTTCATTACACATCTCCCACAATGTTACAATGAGTTCAAATGTTTGGGTGCAAATATTGATGGTCTTCATTTTTTCTAGATCAAATTAATAGCGTTTTACGTATACAATCCAATGAATGATTTTAGCCATAGAGCAATGTCAACAAAGTGGTTTACAAATGTAAGTTGTTTAAGATTTTCAATTATCGATAACTGTACTTATTTCTCTTCATTAGTTGGCAAGTATTCATTCCCTTCAACTTCAACAACCAATACTAGGTGTGTGACATATTAGATATCAATGACTGAAAGTTGTATGAATATGACTTTGCCAAATATACCATTAGCTTAGAGATAATGAAGAGGTTGATAATGCCATACAAGAAATTGACATATCTAATAAAGGTAAACAATTGTTTATACATCAAAGGGAATCCAACAACCAAAGACTCCACCAACATTAAAATACAAGTGTGTTCGTGATATGCTAAAACAAGATGTAGCAAGCAAAGACTATGGCTTTTTTTGCTTATTTTTACAGAGTACATTGCCCAAGATCGTCCATTTAACTTCACATCGAAATATTCTATGAGGCTAAGAAGGCACGTGGCCATGACCATATTCCAAATAAGGGCCTTTAGTAAGTATTTAGGGTTTAGGGTTTGTTTTTGTTCCCAGACTTTACTTAATTTGTTGTATTTATTAAATTCAATTAGATTATCAAAATACAGGTTTCGAGGATTTCACTTAAGGTATGGGTGGGCATGCATATAAATTGACTTTCATTTTATTATCGTTTTAGTGATGTATTTGCATTTTCTATTATAGCTTCCTTTTGATTATTCTTTAATGCTTATTCATGGAATGAAATGAATTAAGAAAATATGTTAATACAAAATACATAGTGTGTGATACAATGAAATCCAATATATACATAAAATAAATAATATTCTATTTTGTTGTTTTGAGCCACTGCCATCGTATACATACAAGAGCCTAAAAATAAAAAATTAATATATTAAAATTTACACAAAACCCAACAGATAAATTAAAAAAGCAATATATATACACTTAAAATTACAGTATGAGACAATAAAGAAAATCAACCATAATAATCTATTTGGCCATATGGGTTACACCATAACTATGATGACCTCATCCTCGTCTGTTACCTGATACACAGGACAAGCCAATCACTGGCATCGGAGTTGGACTTATACAGTTTAAGCGATTATGGTCAAGTTGATGACATCGACTACAGTTTTGTGGATAAACTTCCTTTCATTGTGAAAGTCTTCTTGCATAGTTGGAAGGACGACCAAACAATCATTGTTCCATCACTAAAGGATAAATCACAAACACATTTGATGGTTCCCAAATTGACTGATCCCCTAATGGATTAACATTTTCTTTATACATCCCTCGTAAAAAATTCATTGAGTAATATGCATTGACCCATCATACACAGTCCGAGAGGTTATTGTACCTTGTAATAGTAGTGGTGTGTGCACATGGAATTTAGGAAAGTTAAAATTTCCCACAGTCACAAGTTTGTTAGAGAATATTCACGATGAAGACCTGTTGTCGTGAATTATGGACTTCGTATTGTTGCATATTGATTGGTTTAACCACCATATTGGCATATTTGAGCACAAATCCAACAAGCTTGTCCTCAATCCATATTGTTAATGGGTGATATTTTTCACCTATAAAAACAACTAATAAATGCAATGAAAAAAAAGAAACCATCAAACCAATTTTAGTCATATGTATTAGCAATGTTTCATCTATTGAAAAACCAATATTGTATTGTGTTTCTCAAAAACTCAACTAATATAGTGACAGACAAAACGCAAATAGTCTATGTCAAAGCATTGAAAGACTCAACAATATTAGTCATTATGATGTTGTACTGTCATCCTCCAAAGTAGGCACGTCTTTTTCTCTCATACTTAATATTAGTCAAATAAGTTGCCGCACGAGATTTACTTAAGCAATTTTACTTATGGTAACTTGGAAATCCCTAAGGCGATATGCCTTAGCGGCTTTCCAAAATAATTTTTCAATATGTTTAGTTTTTTTTTAACTATGTACACATATTACCTTTATATGATAATTACAAAACCCATGACGGGCATGAGGTAGTATGTTCGCCACCAACATAATTATTGAATGACAACGATTAGAAATAATAGTCAAATTTAGCAAATCACTAATGCACATGTATAAATATGTCAAAAAGGAGGTCCACACATCAATTCCCTCATTGTGCCCACTACCGAAGACAAGCGAGTAAATTTGATTATTAGCATCCTTCGCAACAACAATGAAAAGAGACCCAAGATACTTTCTTTTTAAATGTGAAGCATCAATGTATATTATCAGGTGATAAAATTGTTGGAACCTTCTTATTGAACAACCCATACACATGAAGAAAAACCTGAACCTATTTTTCGGATTGACATCAATAAGTGTCACGATTCCCAAGTTTTTAAGCATTAAATTGTGACAATGTTTGCACAATAACATGAAAGACTTTTCAGGAGATTCTCGTAATACATTTAATGCATATGTTTTGGCACGCCATGCTTGCATGTAGGAAATGTTGATTTTGTATGATCAACTACAAACATTGGTTTAAGTATGTTCTCCAACGACTCTGCCCCAACTCGTCTATGATGTGGTAATATTTGATCTCATGGAGAAGTGTATGTGTCATTCATACGTTATAACACTCAATAGTCTCCATCTTTCTCTCTCGTTGCTTATGCCCACCATTTACATTGTGGATGTATACACTTAATCTCATACTGTATATTATCAAAGTGATTGAATTTTTATTAAATTCTTGTCTCTAATGCATATGTTCAAAATAATGTTTTCAATTCTGCTTTCAAATTATAAAAACTCATCACTTGTAATTGGTTGTCCCTTCGAGTCACTTGATTACTAATACCTACATTCTTAGCATCAATAGTAAGCTCAGAAACCCATTGAAACAAATTTTGATAATGGACGTGACTTAGATATGCTCTAATATTTATAGAGCTATGATATCTCGTGTTATATTCCATGCCCTTATTATAAGCAGGACTTTGACTTTTACCAATGTCCTGCTTAGAACACTGTACATATCCTTATCAAACCTCGAAAATTCATCATCATCCTCATTACCCTCAGTTTCAAAATCCTTAGCCATGTCATCATCATTATCTTCATCCACATTGTCATCATTATCATCATCATTATAATTCCCACCAAACTCTTGGAAACTTTACAGTTGTGCCTACTCATTTATTGGATAATTCTTTATTTCTTCCTCATGAACATCTTCGGCTTCTTAATTGTCTCTTCCATCAGTTAGACTCTCAATAACATAGAGTTTGGTCAATCCTTGTAAACTTCTTGCTTCAACCATCAAATACTCTAGATCAACATTGTCTACAATCTCCATTGGACCCACATCACCTAGGATAAATACGTGCATATTTGATTGGCATCAATCGAGTCTTAGACAATAGCTTATTTTTACTATGAATCCTTCAAAATCAACACTTGCATCAATGCACATCCCTCTCTCATTCCTACCAACATATCTCATCACTTGAAATCCGTTGCCTTCCATAGCGAATCTTTAATGCAACTTTTTCCATCTTGCCTTAAAATAAACCTAAAAACATAAAAATACTTGTGTTTAAACCTTGGGCATTATAAGGCATGCAATGGATTGGTGTTGACATTAAACAATTGTGCTTAAACAACTTTTTCCATGTGGAACCAGAGGGGGTTGGTGTTAATGTCAAGCCTTGGCGTTAACATCGACACCAACCTGTTCTTTATTTTTTTTTTATCTAAACCTGAATTTTCATATTTTTTAACCATTAATACAATATTAAACAATACAATAATATGAAATCACAATATTAAACAATCTAACAAAATAAAATCACAATAAAATTATATTTCACATGACTTATAAATATGAATTTACCTTATATTATTTGATTTTTAATTGTTAAACAAGAAAACACATAACATAAAAGCTGGAATCAAACTAATTTGAATTTGGATAATTTTGTTGTGAAATCTTTGCAACAATTTTTGTCTCTCCCTCTATTGTGTCCAAGTTGAATCTTTTATAATGGTTAATGATTTCTTTTTCTGAATTTCTCTCACATGTTTTATTGTTCAATCATAAGTGTCTTTTCTATTTAAAAATCATCCTCTTTTAAATTTTTTTAATGTTACAGAGATTCTCTCTCTTGCTGAAAGGCTAAGAAAAAAGAGAGAGTATACTGTTGTTGTTTTTTTTTTTTTGCATAGATTGCATCAACGAAAGTATTTTAAGAAAATGTATTACTATTGTGGTATTTTTATTTAGGGTCTAAAATAAGTGATATATATGTATACGTAGTTTAAAAAGAGGATAAAAAATTTAACATCCCTTTAAATTTTGAATTACATTGCAGAGTTATCATGTGATATTCGACCATTCTTCCTTGTGTAAATTGATTCAATTGCTGTGGTAAAATGAATATGCAAGTTTTGAACATTCACTTTCTATCCACCAATCATCCTCTCTTTCTATTAGTTGTAAGACGCTCAAAGCCCGTCAAAACCATTTCTTAGAAACTTTCTCTATGATATAAATCCATAAACCCTTATCATATTCGACTTTTCATTATAATATATCGTGATTCATGACGGGATTCTAATCAAAATAAGGATTAGGTTCAGAGGCCGGTTTCTTTCCCCAACAGTTTATAACTTTATATTATAAATCATTGATTGCCCATTAATGATTAAGAGGAGAAGGAGCTTCACATGCATTTACGGGACCTACATGGTTTGGACGCCACGATTTTTCCAAATTTGGGATCGTCAGCCGGTATAAAATGGCTCATACTTTCCACCAGGGTGGGCTCCTTTCATAGTGTCAGCCTGCCAGCACGACTGAAAATGATATTATATTATATCATTTCATGCAAGCTGCTCAAATCTACAGTATCATCGTCAGTACCGATTGAGAGACAACGCATATGAATATGCCGGAAACACAGACAACAACTGTAGGAAAATTAGGTTGAATAGTATATTAGGTGGATGGGGCTAGGTGACAAAGTCAAGATTTTCCCTAAATTCAGAGATTTTCTTTTCCCAGTTTTCCCAAGGTGTCTTTAGTGCACCTTTTCTTAACTATAGTGGCCAGTAGTCTATTCATTTATTATATAACATTTATGGTATAATCGAGATAAGAAATAATAAAATTTATAAAATTTATAAAATTAATATAAAATAATAAATATATTATACAAAATAATATATATTTTATAATATGATATAAAATATTGATATAAATTAATATATATATATATTTTTAAAATAGATATATAATAAAAACATATATAAAAAATTTTAAATTTTTAAAAATATTTTTAATAATATTTTTAAAATTTAAAAATATTATTATTTTATTAATATTTTATTATATTATTTTATAAAAAGATGTATCATATAATAAAATACTTCATACAGAATATAAAAAATTTAGTTTTTAATACACCCTGCGATAAGAATTCAACTACTATGTTCTCAATCACTTGGAGAAGTTTCCTATCTTTGTTCATTCAGTAAAATTAAACGGTATAAAACCGCTCCATCTTCTTTCAAGTCCAATGTTGCTGCATCAAATAAGCCACCGCCGTGACTTTACTCAACAAATTCTCCACCACAGACGGCATTATGAGGAGGAGACTGGCAGCAAAATTGAGTCAATTAAAAGAGACTGTATTTTCCTCTAGTATGGATTATGCAGAAAAATGGATGAGTTTGGTAAACGACTCCATCTCCCATTTGCAGAATCAGATATTGCTTTCAGCTCTCATTGATTTCTTGATGGAGACATTTCTTTTTTTTATTATTTCTTCTCATGAAGATTCAAGAATGGCTGCTACGAACTAAATTCAAGCAGCATTAATCTTTGCCTCCTTCACAACGAACCCGAATCCACCACTCTCACTCTCTCCCCTCATCAGCCCGCAAAATCTTATCATGCTTGTCGTTTCTTTGCCATTGCCAAGGAAGGGGCTTCACATGCATTGACCGGGACCTACCACCAACGATTTTTCCAAATTTGGTTGAATTCGGATCGTCTACCAATATGAAATAATGGCTCCCCACCAGGGTGGGCTCCTTTTGGTGGTGTCTGCCTGCTAGCATTTACCATCAAAGGATGTTCCGTTTGGATACCAAAATTAAAAAATTATTTTTAAAATATATTATTTGAAAAATTATTTTATATAAATTATTATTTTATTTAATAAAATTTAATAAAATAGATAAATTTAAATAATTATTATATTTGGTTAAAGGTAATAAAAAAATTAATATATAATTTTACTTAAATACGCTTAAATAAAATTATTTTAAAAGATTTTTTATTTTATTTATTATATTCATCAAAAATAAGATTTTTTTGTCTTAAAAAATAAATAAATATATAGTTATAATAAAATTAAGATTATTTTGATAATCTTTTAATATCTAAGATAGAGACGGTAATCAGATTATTCTTTATATTACATATGATATCATCATTGGTAATAAAAGATTATCGAAATCTTTTATTATTTATAAACAAAAAAAAATAATGTAAATAATAAAAAATAGATTGTCTGAGTAATCTTTTAATTCTTTGAACAAAATGACCTCTAACAGTCATCTTCGTAGATCCAGACTGAAAGTGATGCTAGATTCTTCATTTTTATTTAGAATTTTCCTACAAAAACTAGGTATAATCACCATCCATAATTAATCATGAATCTTAAGGAGAAATTGATGTGCACTACAAAGGCAACAATTCAATTGCTGAAGATACACATGCAACACTTGAAACACCTTAAAGAATGTACAAGTTTATTGAATTTTGGTTGATGTAATGGTATAATTAGAGGTGGATTCCATCTAGATTTAACCAAGTGAGTTTGAGCTCGGAGTGAAGTTGTAGTGTTTTGCTCGAACTCAAGCTCATTTGAACTAGTGTACATTATCAAAGTAACCATTGTTACTAAAAGGATGAACAAAATAACTTATCTTCAGCCAAACTAAAGTTCTATCCCAAAATTGATTTATTCAAGATACGTTGTGAATTTGATCCAAGTCAATTTAAAACAAATACCCTTAAATATAAGAATAATGCTATGTGTATAATGTTTTTACATAATTTTGTATACAAATAATAACATGTTATCATGTAATTGAATAGTTAAAATTAAAGATAAAATAATACATAATCACATGATGACATATCATTATTTATATATAAAATTATGTATAAAAATTATGCAATAGTATTATTGTAAATATAATGGTGTTATATTGTTATAAAACAAACTACAAAACATTTAAATCAAAGGGATAAAGGTGACAATTCAAATGAATGAAATAATAGTTATTACCAGGTCGATAATATTATTACTAGACTTATATTATGAATTACAATTACAAATGATCACAACTACTCGTGGGCTACTTGTAGCCCAATTCATTATTATCGAATTTGAGGCAAACTCGAGTTTCCTATTGCTCATCTTAGTGAACTCACAAGCTCCCAGTTCAAGTATAATAATATTGGGCACCCTAAAAATTTTAAAATCTTATATTTACACCCTTTAAATCTCACTCTATTACTTTGAATATATAAATAATTGATAAACTTATAAGTTATAAGATTTAACAGTAATTTCTTAAGTTATGTTTGAGCCAAGCTTGAGTCCTTACTTTAAGTCTTGAGCTTGAGCTAGCAACACATGAGCTTATTGAGCTTCAAACTCAAACCCAAGCCTTATGCCTACTCCATCAAGCCAAGCTCTTGAATAGACATGTCAATTGGGTCATGTCCTGCCCAAGACTATTGTATGTCAATGGGCCAACACAACCCGACCCATCATTGTTAAAAAATTAAAAAAATAAATAAATGACAATGGGTTTCTACAAGAAGCAAAAGCCAACTTCCTGCCACGACTTCTGCTTGTGGCAGAGTTGTTTTATTTTTTTCTTTAAACAATCAAAATCTTCTTCATTTTTTAATTTTACTTACAAATCTCTCCACCTCAATTCTTTTATTATATTCTCAATCTTATTTTCTTTCATCAATTCTCTTTTGAAAATTATCTGAATTTTCAAACAATAATTCTTTATGTTTATAATTTTGTTTTCATTTCAATTTTATCATTACAAAAGATTACAAATGATCTAATGTCAAATTAATTCAATCAATTTAGATAAATGGTATGATATATATATTCTATTTATGTTTGTAATTATACAATATGTAATTTAATTTATTTGTATTATATTATAATATTTTTTATCATGTAACCAAAGTATTTCTCTATCACAAATGAAATATTATAAATAAAATATTTGGGGGACTATGCTTAGTTTTAATAATTGAAAAATAATTTGTATTTAAAATTTTCAATTATTTTTTTAAATTTGTTTAAACAGACCAACCGAATTAAGGTTTAGCCCGACCCTATATGTATAGGGTCGAGCCTTGGACCTCACAAATTTTATGGCTCAGCTCAACTCAAAGACCCATCCCACTGTGTAAGCCTAAGGCTTGGCCCATGGACATGTCTACTCTCAAGCAAAACAATTTTTGGTTCTTTGCACCCCTAACATTTGCATAAAGCAAAAGCATCAACAAAATCTTAATTCAATCTCAAATCCTATCCACATGAATTTAGTATAATATACAAGAAGATCTACACACAAATGGTTAACTAACTACCATTGAATTGAGCATCCAATTTTAAATATCAAATTAATTATCTTAACAACATGCTTTAATGTAATTAAATATTACTTTATCCTTAATTCAAAATCATCTAATTATATGATAACATATTATACATAACTGAATGCTCAAAATTAGATACGCATAATTTTATTTAATTGAATATGAGCCTCTATGTTCATAAAGTCACCTAGAGTCCTGGTCACGGTTCATGAACCGGCAGTTTCGGTTTGAAACCGCTGGTTCACAATTTGAAAAAATAAAGACCTTGAATCGAAACCGTAATAGGACGGTTCAGAACCGACGGTTCTGGTTCATGACCCCGGTTAGGAACCGACTGTTCCGGTTTGAAACTAACATTGAACCGTCAATTCTAATATATGATCTTGATTTAATTTTTAAATTATTAATTACAATAATTGAAAATTAAAAGAAATGTTTGGACTTAATTTTTCAATTAAGCTTCCTACGTATCTTCTTGGGGTTTAGAAGAATCAAAGTCTACGTAGTTCTTTTACCTTTCCATATTTAATAGGTGGCAGTAGTCCCTTACCTTATCATTCACCTCCACTATATTGACTATTATTTCCTGTCATCGAACTATTCGTAATTAAATCAAGCGATTCTTCATTGAAGTCCACTTTTATTTCTTGTTGGCGTAATTCAGCTCTTGTTCAATCGTCCACGCATATTTGGGCTTCAATAGATTCGAGAGCCAAACTTGATCACCTCTCATCCAATATATTACTCCCTTCACTAAAAGCTTATTCTACTGCGACAGTTGATACTGATGTTGTCAGGACTTGTTTAGCAATAGCTGCTAATGTTGGAAAAGTTGATGCATGTCGACTCCACCATTCTAGAACTAGAAAGTCTTTACTTATATTGTTGTCATCAAACTCAAAAATAGTAGTTAAATAAATATCAAGCTCCGAGGTGGAGCCTAATGTTCCTCTTGGTCTTTTACCCCTTTGCATCATAATATGATCATCATAACTCATATTTTGGGTTGATGATGGGGCAATAGGTGGTAGAGAGGAAGAAGAATCACCTTGGTTACCATAAATTAATGAATATTCAACATAAATTTCTTTAATTAAATTCATAATGTTAATTATAGTTAATGAAATATTAATTTTATCCTCACTATCTAATTGCAAACATTCATAATATAATGTCAAATAATCTATGACACCATCTAATTTAAATCTAGGATAAAAAAAATGCAATAAGAAAAAGTTATGGAATTGTTTTATAGTAAGTTAACCATTTTATTTTCATTAAAAAAATAGTTTTTTGTAGAGTAATATCTTGTTCGGCCTCTTGTAAAGCCCCAATAATATTAATTGTTTCATTTAAAAACAAATGAGAAGTGAGATAATAAACCCCACTTAAAGTATAAGTTGCATTATTAAAATTTCTTAATATATTTAAAATTGTTTTATAAAACTCCCAATGTTGGGAATATAATGTAACTTGTGGCACATGTTGTGAAATAAATGAGCATAATAAATCCTTATAATCAAAAGACTCATTGAGTAATTCATATGTTGAATTCCAACAAGTCGGCATGTCTTTAGAAAATCTTTTTGGTCTTCTATTATGTTATTTACAAAATTTATCTCATTCTTTCATAGTTTGGGGATGTGTCCATAAAAATGAAATTGTTGTTTTTATTGGACTAATATAATTATTAAGATAATGTAAACCATCTTGTACACATTAATTTAATACATGACATGCATATCTAATATGAAAAAATCTACCACCTAAATTAGGTTTACAAATATTAATTAAATAATTTATTGATGCAGTATTTGAACGTGCATTATTAAATGAAATTGAAAAAAATTTATAAAGTAATTTATATTCTTCTAATATTCCTTTAATTATTCTATAAATATTATCGGCTGTATGTCGGTCATCAAACACCTTAAATGCTAAAATTCTTTTTTGTAATTGAAAATTGTCATCTATCCAATAACAGGTTATACCCATATAAGAGTGAACTTGCCAATGGTCACTCCAAATATCACTACATATAGATACACGCCCATCAAAATTTGTAAAAAATTGAATTAATTCTCTTTTTTGTTTTTTATATAAACTAAATAATGCTCTTTTTAATGTGTTTCTTGGAATAGTTTTATGTGCAGGATTTAATGCAGTTTTACAATAATTATTAAAACCTAAATTTTCACCAAAATTAAATGCTAAATGATCTATTGCTACCATTTTTGTAAATTCTTATTTACTTTTATTATCATTATACATAAATGAAGATTTATGTGTAGAACCATACCCGTTATTTGTGTTTGGCCTCGACTTTGCCCCATTTTTTTCAGATGTTTTGACTCCAAGTGTCTTTTAAACGTCCTGTATCCACCTCTTTGTTTGAATTTATAAATTTGCAAGCAACATCAAAATTACTATTTTCCTTTTGTATTTTCTTAAAATGAATCTTGAAAATATCGGATGTAGGAATTTTTTGAGAGTGTTGTTCCATCTCTATCTGTTGTTGATGTTGTTGTTGTTACTCCACCTCTACATATTGGCTTTCACTTTCTTGTGTTGAAAAATCATATATAAATTGATTTTCATTCACATTTGATATATATGAATATTGACCAAATCTTCTATTACCAGAAGAATTTTCACTACTTGCCATTTTTTATAATAAATAAAATTAATTATATAAATAAATTATATGATTAATTATGAAAGATAATAAATAAATAATAAATAAAATTAATTATGAAAATAAATTCTATAATTAATTATGAATTGTATAATAAAAATAGAAATTAGAATTAATAAAAAATTAAGAAAGAATTTAATTAAATTTGATTGAATTGAAAGATTGAGAGAGTATTAAGAATTGAAAGAATGAGAATGAGAGTTTGAAGGATTGAGTGAGAGAGTGGAGAGATTAAAATTTTAATGAGTATATATATAGGAAAAAAAATTTTAAAAAAATTTTAAAAAATAAGGGGTGAAAATGAGATTAAGAACTTTTGCAGGGGACCGTTGGTCCCCTACAATTTTCAAATGTGCAGGGGACTATTGTCCCCTGCGCAGGGAACCGTTGGTTCCTTTAATAAATTTAAAAAAATAAAAAAAATTTAAAATTTTCGGTTCAGCATAGTAAATCGCTGGTTTACATGTCGGCTCACAAACCAGATGTGAACCAGCGGTTTCACGATTCAAAATTAGGTAAACCAAAACCGAACCACTAAAATATGGTTTCGGTTCCGATTCAGTCCGGTTACGGTTCTGGTTTTATCTGGGCCAGTTCACCGGCCAAACCGGCCCGTGGCCAGGTCTAACCTAGATACAAACATATAATATGTATTCTTATTCCCTCACAAAAGCAAACAAACTTTTTCCTTTAGCAGCCCACCTTAAAAAATACACAGAACTAGAAAGATCCATATAAGCTGAAGAATTAGGGGCATGCCATTTCATTCCAATGCACTGACTTATTCAGTCGAAAAACTGAAAATAAAATATTTTGTTTAAAAAACAAATCAATCTCGTTTTATTAGAAAACTTAAAAAATAAGTTTGCAGTTTGTTCTGATTTCATACTCACCCAAACTAAATTATAAACCGTAAATTGTTTTTTACTGAAATTTTCAAATCAAACTAAACTGTTCTTCAACCCATACTGAATCAAACGACAATTTTGGAACAATTTGGTCCTATTTTAATTTAGACCAATTTATACATAACTTTAGGCTTTAGTTGTTGAGGCCGGACCCACTTGAAACTCCAACTTTGTGTTCAAATCCAGTTTTGGCAAGGAAACTTGGGCCGATGGAGCAACCAAAATTAAGAAGAGTCTGACCGAGAGCCGGGAACTGTTTTCTCTGTGAAGTGAGGCTGATTGTGCTAAAATTTAGTGTTTGTATACTGTAATCAAAGCTCTCTAAACCTTTGGATTTTTGCTGCCTATCCGTCTATGTTCACTGTGTCAAAGTGCTGGCCTGTGGAAACTCGGACACTGAATTTGTCGGAGGACAACTTCATGAATAAAGACTTCGTTCTAATTGAGAAAATCTATCAGGTTGACCATTGAAAAAAATGTTATTGCTGTAGGAATCTTCCCACCCAAGTTATTGAAACTCAGGTCCAGGGACTCCAAACCAGACATTTCAGTAATGGTGATTAGAATCTCACCAGAGAGATGATTGTGTGACAGACTGAGCATTAGAAGGCCTATTTCTGAAGGAATATTTCTTGTAAGAGATTTGGCAGATAAATCTATGCCCTTCATGTTTATATATGAGTGTGGTTAAAAATCCAACTAGCCCTTTAGTTTTATCAATTTGCAGTTAAGGCCACTCCATTTATAAGATAACATCTTAGTGTCTTAAATTTGGCAAACTTGCAGTTTCACCCTTGTATACTAATAGCTTAAGAACACCACAATCCTGAAGTTTCAGAATGAATACTGGAAGTTGATTGCTTGCTAAATTCAATATATTGTTGGTCCAGCGAATGAGTGTCCGGACAAGTTGTTGCCAGATAAAGTCAAGAATCTTACATGGGTATTAGATCTATAATTTGGGATGGTTCGTCCCAAAAGACATGCATTTAAGTCCAAGTGCCCAGGTTGAAAGCTTGGTGGAAATGGATTTTGATCAACTTTCACTGTCAACCACTGAATCACAAAGCTATCCTTTCTATATTATTAGAGTTACTGATCGAGGATGTAATCCATTAATGTTGTTGGAATTGATTATGAGATACTTGAGCCTGGAAAGCGGCTGATGCTACCTGGTAAGTTTCCCAAGAGATGGTTACTTGCCAAAGCAAGAACCAGGAGAGAGGATATGTTACAGATTTTGAACTGGGAATGAATTTTTGCAAAGAATTCTGCCTCATGCAGAGTAACTTTGGGGTTTTCAATTTGGATATCCCAGGTGCAAAACTGTGGGCTGCTCCAGGCCCACAGGCCATGACAGGTCCTTGGGCCGGCCTAGTACAGTCCATTAAAAAAGAATTAAAAATTTAAAAAAATCATACTCGCAGGCTGCCTCAGTCTATCCTTTAGGTGTACAATCCATTGCTATGTTTATTTGTATCTATAAAAAGTATTTTTGTTTCTTTTGATGTGTTTATCTTAAAAATTAACAGTTATCCTTTTTCAATTTAAAAGACAAATAGTTATCCTTTTAGAATAAATGGGATAGAGAATAGCCATTCACTCTTAAAAAAAAAAAAAACAGAGAGAAGAAAAGGGGAATATAAAGATAGTTACCCAAATAAAATTAATTGTGATTTATAAGGCCAAAAGGGTAAATTTGTAAATGAATATTATTGTCAAGTTCATTATCATTATTATTATCATTTTGAACTTTATCTGTTAATAGTATATTATTAAGGAGCAATACTAGGTATATATCTACAGAGTACTTTATTTGTTTAATTGAAAATTATTTAAGTACATAATGATATACATTAAATATATATTTATTTGTATATTTAAAATAAGTATGTATAATTTTATTAATTAGTTAAAAAGGTTTTTTTTTTTTTCTTAATGCAAATCTTGGAAAAACAAATCAAATACTTTAATTAATTCGAACGAACAAATTAAATGGAAAACATTTTCTAATAAAATAACATAACCTAAATTTTTTTTAATTCATTTTTCAATCAATAATAAACTAATTTTAACTCAATATACACAATATTCGTATCGAAGAAATTCTCTTAAAACCAATTCCAATTGAAAAACACAAACCCTTCATCAAGACAATCACAAAAGACTCTAAAATAAAACAATAAACACATAATACTAATTTTGCTTTAGTGAATGACTATTTTTTACTAAAAATTCTTTGAATTCATCCCGCATAAAGTTTGAATATGATTAACTTTAGTCAAAACCTCCTTTATACATTAAGAAAAATTAAAATTTGCGCAACCTTATACTTTGAGTGTGGGATAAAATCATATAAATCTTCTGGAACTTGGTTAATTTAATTAATTTCCCACTATATAATATTATTAAAGCAATAAAATTATGTACTCTCATTTTAAATATTTAATTAGATATTTAAATAATATATTATTATTTAATTTAATAATATTAAATAATCAAAATCAAATATATATATATATATATATATATATATATATATATATATATATATATATATATATATATATATATATATATATATATATATATATATATGTATGTATTTATTTCATGAAAATGAAATTGCCATGAAAGACCGTAATTGGAATTCAGTATTGGCACGACATAAGCGTATAATGATACAAGGAAGAAAGATAGAGGAATTAGAAAAATGTTACACGTACAAAGTTGATAAATTTGAGTAAAGACAAAAGGGTAAATTTTTAAAGGAACATTATTGTAAAGTCATTATCGTTTTTATTATTATTTCGAATTGAACTCCTTATCTTTTACAATAAAATTATGTGTATCTATTTTGAGTACACAAATGTATATACATTTATATGTATCATCATGTGATTGAATGATTTTAAATTAAGAATAAAACAATAACCAATCATATAATGACACATATGAGTGTGTATATATTTGTGTACCCAAAGTAGGTACACATAGTATTACTCTATCTTTTAATAGTATATTATTATAAAGTCATTTTCATCCCTAATAAGTTTTCATATTTTCTCTTAGGCCAAAAAAATATTCCCACCCAAGGTTTGTTGAACTAACAAATTCCTACCTTTTAAATCTTTAAAGCCAAATTTCTACCATCATCCACTTTTGTTAGTGAATTTTATTTAGTGAAAAGGTAAAAAAGTTATTTTACATAAATTTTTCTGATTTTCTCTCACTTTTTCTATCTTCTTTTTTTCTCTTTATTCTTTTTATTTTTTTTTTCCTCTTGATTTTATCTATTTTCCCTTTTCAAAAGTTTAAGGGGGTAAACTACAATTTTTGAGGAATATTAAGGGTATTAATAAAAAATTTTTTGCTGGTTTTGAAAATTTGAACAAATTTCAAGGTTGTTTTTGAAATGTTTAGAATTTTAATATATTTTTCAATAGTTTAAAAATAACAGTTACACTATACACTCAAAAAACTTACCAAATATAACATTTTAAAGTTGGTTAGAGTTTGATTTTTTTTAAGAATCTTTATGCTAAATTGTAAAACTAGTAAGAATATATTGATAATTTGACATTTATATCAAGTGTTAATAGTAGTTTTGTAATTTCAATAAAAAGGTAAACAACTATTTCTATAAAAATCGAACAAAATTACAATCAGAAGTTGATGATAAATATGAATTTGGTCTTTTGAAATTTAAAAGATGAGAATTTGTCAATTTATCAAATCTTTGGTGGGGAAGAGTCATTTGGCCTATCCCTTATGTCCCCCTATTTACCTTACTTTCTAGATTTATAATTAGTTTAAAAAAATATTATACATACCTACTTTATATACATAAATATATACATACTTATATGTGTCATCATCTGTTTGTGTATTATTTTATTATTAATTCAAAATCACTCAATTATGTGATAATACATATAAGTGTATATATATTTGTATACTTAAAATAGGTACACATAATTTTATTAAACAGAGAGAGAGAGAGAATGTGATTGAGATTGAGTGATTGAGATTGAGTGATTAATATCCAAAAAGTCTAAACGTGTGAATGCTTCCCATATATAGGCCAATGTATTTATGATATTTTTATATATGATTCCTCATATAGCTTTGAAAATATTAATGTCTTTTTCATAAATATATTAATATATTTTAAGACTTTATTGTTGATTTTACAAGATTCTTTTGATCAAATTTCAATAAAAAATTTATGAATACTAACTTTTTCGGCTTTAAATACAAACCCAAATTCTAATTATCATTGACGTAAAAAAAAAAAAAATTGTCTTATTCATATTATAAGTAAAATAGGCAAAACAATATTAAGTTTTAATATATATAAAAAATATAATTTTATCCAAAATAGAAATAATAAGTGTTTTAATTAAATTCAAAAAAAAAAAAAGAGAAAAAGAAAAACACCCTCATTTCTTTTTATTTTGATTATTTTTTAGTATATTTTCAGGTTTTCCCTTCCATCTTACTTTCTTCAACTTTTGACTTGTAATATCATTTATCTAAATCTAACGTCAAATTTTTCATTTGTAATTGAATACACAGACGTGCACGACTCAATGTGCGATCATACATCACTTTAAAATTGTATACATAACATATCATTTATTTAACTAATGTGACATTGGATAAATGGACAAATACCTTTTATATATGGTTGTTCATTAGCTTAAAATTTCACATTTTACACTTGAAACAATTTTTAATTTTTGCTATATACATTTATAACCATAAATACATATAAAAAGACAGTATTATACTTGAGTTGTATCTAAAGATATTACATAGTATGTGTGAAGAGTATAGGTTGACACATTTTTGTTGAAGCTACGATAAAAAGATTAATGAGTTAAAAGTAGTTGAAATATATTAAAAATAATCTAAGTTGATATAATATAAGTAGATGAAATGCTATTTATTATTGATAGAGTTATATGTTGTTGACAAAACTAACAAACATGTACTCATTATTAGTTGTTGACATAATTACATACTATTAACAAGACCCATTACTTGTTGTTAACAAAGTTACTCGCTATTGAAAAACCCAACTAATAGCTACTTATTATCTGCTGTTGAGAAAACTTTATCGTGTCAATGATAAGAGAAACTTTTCATTTCTCTCATTCTAGATTAAAGAGTGGGGTTTTTAACTTCTTTGCTTATCTTCCTCCTCAAAAATATATTATAAAATCTAGTGGCTTAAATCATAAATCATGTGTTTCTTTAAAATGTTTCTCCAATCAAAATTGTTTTTAACACGAATTTCCGACTTGTCAAAACCTAATTGTCTAACACAAATCATCAATCACACGAATGCAAATCTTGTAATTATTTTTTTGGTATCAAGAAGTCCAAATATGTGATTTCATCATAACGATTAGTCAATTAAGCTATGATATTATTATGCTTTGTAAGTATTCCATGTAGGCTAGAGATATGTAACACTCTTAAACAAAATATGCAGTGTACAGAGAGATGATATTATAAGATTGATTAAATAATCTATAAATTTATAAGTGATTGAAAAACTAATAAAAAGAACTATGATAAATAGTATGTCTGAAACAACAATGATTCCAATTGTTAAACACCCAAAATGCCCTTTAATAGTTTCAAAAATAATAATTATATACTCAAACAGCTTATCAAAATGTAACATTTTAAAGGCGGTTAGAATTTAATATCTTTTAAAAGTTTTAGTGATAAATTTGAAAATTAGTAAAGATATATTAGTAATTTAATATTTATATTAAGTGTTAATAGTAGTTATTTAATTTCACTAAAAAAGTAAAATAATTATTTCTATAAAAAAAATTACGAATTCACTAAGAAAGGTAGATAATGGGTGGGAATTTGATTTTTTAAAATTTAAAGGTGGGACTTTGTTAATTCATCAAACCTTGGGTGGGACACAGTTATTTGCCTAATCATATAGCTTTAAAATTATTGATGTCTTTTTTCATAAATATATTAATAATATTATTAAATATTAAGAGTTTATTGTTCACTCTGAAAGATTCTTTTGAATTAAAAAGTTTGTGAATAGTAACTATTTATGATTTTAAATATCCATAAAATTAAGCGTATATACTTTTGAATATTATAATTTTGAATTAAAGATAAAATAATATTCAATCACATAATGACATATTAGTTGTATATTTAATTATGTATTTAAAAGTGTATACACATAAGATTACTCTTAATTAGTGTTATTAAAACCAGATTGGACTAATCGGTTCAATTATGAACTAGCTCCTAGTCCGGTTCGATTTGTCAAAAAAAGTTTGGTGTAAAAAATTAAAGTGATAATGAATAACATTAAATGAGTATGGTTGATTAATTGGTTGAAAGTTAAATAGTTATCATTAAAAATAAACAAATATTAATTAGAGAGAGAAAAGTTATTGAAAATAAACAAATATTAATTAGACAGAATAATTGGATAGAATTGATTTTGGTGGGTTGAAATAAATTAATTATTTATACATATGTTTTTAATATGAGAAAATTAGAGGAGTGATATTAGATCATTTTGTTTAAATACATATTATTTAAGTTAAAAAAATGTGATAAATATTTGATAGTATTAAAAAACACATTATAATTTCATAATCTTTATGTTAAATTTTAAAACTGGTAAAAATATATTGATAATTTGACATTTATATCAAGTGTTAATAGTAGTTTTGTAATTCCAATAAAAGGGTAAACAACCATTTCTATAAAAATTGAACAGAATTACCATCAGAAGTTGATGATAGATATGAATTTGGCCTTTTAAAATTCAAAAGATGAGAATTTGTCGATTTATCAAACCTTGGGTGGGAAATAATCATTTGACCTATCCTTTATGCCACCCTATCTACCTTACTTTCTAGAGTTGTAATTAGTTTAAAAAAATACTATGTATATCCATTTTAGGTATATAAATATATACATATTTATATATGTCATCATGTGATTGGATGATTTTGAATTAAGAATAAAATAATAACCAATCATATGATGACACATATGAGTGTGTATATATTTGTGTACCTAAAGTGGGTATATATAGCATTGCTCATAAATATATACATATTTATATATGTCATCACATAATTATGTATTACTTTATCATTAATTCAAAATCATTCTTATGTGATGACATATATAAATACTTATATATTTATGTACTCAAAATAGGTACATATAATTTTATAGAAAAGGAAGAAAAAGAGATTGTGATTGAGTCATTAGTATCCCAAAAGTCCAAACATGTGAATGCATATATATGCCAATCTATTTATGATATTTTCATATATGATTCCTCATATTGCTTTGAAAATATTGATGTCTTTTTCATAAATATATTAATACATTTTTGGACTTTTTTGCTGATTTTACATGATTGTTTTGACCAAACTGGAATGAAAAATTTGTGGATACTAACTTTTTCGGCTTTAAATATAAACACCGACGCTTAAATTCAATGATTCAAACAAGTGACCTTGCAAACCCAAATTCTAATTATTATTGATGTAAAAGGGTTAAAAAAAAAAAAATTTGTCTTATTTATATTATAAGTAAAATAGGCAAAATAATATTTAGTTTTAATATATATAAAAAAATATAATTTTATCCAAAATAGAAATAATAAGTCTTTTAATTAAATTTTTTTTATTATATCAATCATATAAAAATGTAAATTAAGAAAATAAAATAGAAATTGTTAAACAAAATAGATAGGTGTACTTTATTAGAAAAATTATTTTTACACTCTACCATTTTTTACATTATCATGTCAAAAAAAACAAAAAAACAAAAACACCCTTATTTCTTTTTATATTTGATTATTTTTTAGTATATTTTCAAGTTTGCCGTTCCATCTTACTTTATTCAACTTTTTGACTTGTAATATCACTTGTCTAAACCTAACATCAATTTTTCTATCTATAATTGGAAACATAGATGTGCACCTTTTTATGTGCGATCATACATCACTTTAAAATTGTATGCATAATACATTATTTATTCAACTGATGTGATATTGATGAACAGACAAACACCCTTTCTTATACAGTTGTTCGTTAGCTTAAAATTTCATAGTTTACACTTGAAACAATTTCTAACTTATGCCACATAGATTTATAATCATAAATATATAAAAAAAGACAATATAACACTTGAGTTGTACCTATAAATGTTACATGGTATGTGTGAAGAGTATAGGTTAAGACATTTTTGTTGAAACTACGACAAAGAGATAGATAAGTTAAAAGTAGTTGAAATATATTAAAAATAATCTAAGTTGATATAATAAAAGAAGATGAAATGGTTCCATTTAATTGAAATCGCACCATCCAAGAGAGATTTCCACTTAATCACTCTATTTTGATGCAATTTTAGTTAGAATTGCATTAGAATGATGCGGTTCTCATGTGATTTTAGTTAGAATTTTGATTAAATCGTATCAAAACAATGTAAAGTTAAAAAGAATCACACCATTTTGATACGATTTTAATCAGAATTGCTTTAGTCCAGTGCAATTAAAGAGTAATGATAGTGAACATTTGACTATGACTGTTTTAAATGTAACTTTTTTTTTTTTAATAAATTGAGGTTGAAATATGTTTAATAAAGTTTGAGGACAAGAGTAATAAAAATTATTTTTCATTTTTTTAGTGTCATTCTAAAAATTAACAAACTTTACTGATAGTATTTAATGGAACGTGAAAAATATCATTTTTTTCAATTTCAAAGCTAGTAATTTACTGTTTTAATATAATTCATATGATAAATTATTTTCTTCCTAAGATAGACAAAACAATAATTAATTTTAATATATATATATATATATATATATATATATATATATAAATTAAATATAATTTTCACAAAAATATAATTTTATCCAAAAATTAAAATAATAAGTGTTTTAATTAGAGAAAAAATTTATTGTAAATTTTTGTTAATGATATAGTAATTAAAACAATCATACAAACATGTAAATTACAAATTTAGAAAATAAAATAAAAAATTGTTCATTAAATTTTGTTGAGTTTTGGGCCTATACTAAGACTAATTCAAGTCTGATCTATAATTTTAAAACATGCAAAAACATCGTTATAATCTTTTACAAGTTTGAAAACCTAACAAATACATCCCTTTCTATAGTGAATTTTTGGCTCCATCAAGCATGAGGCTTAAACAATTGATGTTCAAGTATGAGCTTGATAATTTAATGAACAATTTTTAGGTTTACTTGAGACCCAAATTTTGTTCAACCCAAAATTAATATTTTCAAATTGAATAATTAGATTTCACGCTTACTCGATCCAATTGGCAGGTCTCCTGATGATTTAAGTAATTGAATGTATTAAAAAATAATATTAGTCGATATAAGAAAAGAAGATGAAATGCTACTCGGCATAGCTATTTGTTGTTGACGAAACTAAAGGGCACCATCTTGGTTACCTATGATTGACATGACTACCTAATGTTGATAAGAATTAATGGACAATTACTTGTTACCCATTGTTAACAAAGTTACCCGCGGTTTATAAACTATCAAACAACTACTTGTTATTCGTTGCTGATGAACCTCTATCATTTCATTGACTAGAGAATTCAGTCTAGATTAAAAAGTAACTTTTTTGTTCAACTCTTCCTCTATAATACATTAACTAATCTAGTGGCTTAAATTATCAATCATGTGTTTATTTAAAAAGTTTCTATGGTCAAAATTGTTTTTGACAGAGATTTCCTACTTGTCAAAAATTAATTGTTTAACACAAATCATTGATCACAAAAATCCAAACTTTGTACCTGTATTTTATGGTATCAAGAAGTCCAAATGTATGGTTTCATCATAAATATAAGTCACCTAAGCTATGATATTGCTATGTTTTAACACAAAGCACAAAAAAGATAATATTACAAGATTGTTTAAATAGTTTATGAGGTTTTAAGTGGATTACAAAGATTAAAAAAAATTATGATGAATTATGTATCTAAAATAACAGGGATTGTAATTATTAGACGAAATGTTATAATATATGAGTTTACAGTTGATTTCATTTACCTCCTTTAAGCATAGTTTAATATTGGAAAAGTTAAAGATTATGTATCTGATTTTGATGGGTGTTGTTATAGTTAAAAAAACTAGGGTTATATAACTCAAGGTAGATGATTGATTAGTTGTTCAACTTTTAGCATTTTTTAGGGTTCATTAAAAGGGTTTGACACAAAAAATGTTTTTCCCTCAACTTTTGGGAAACTAACAATCAATTCTTAGGAGGCATTTTGGTTGATTGAATATAGATATTTTTTATATAATTAGACATGTCAAAGAGGTTGAGTTAGATTGTACCTTTGAAAAAGTATTGTCTTTGTAGTGTGGGCCCTATGACCTTGTTAAGGGTCATAGAATTCATTACCCAAACTGGTATGATGTGACCCATATTTTATTCTTAGAAAAAAAATTAACTTTTAAAACATAAATAATTTATAATATAACAGAGCGACAACAAAAACATGTAAATAAAGACCCATAAAGACAGGACTCATGGGGCGTTGGATCATGCCCCAAGCCTCATGTTGCCTGAAAGACCCGTCTTTTGGTCAATGGATGATAATTTAAAATACAAGAACTCATGTTATAAACTTTTTTTTTTTAACTATACTAAAATAATTAAACACATAAACACAAATAGTTTAACTATAAGAAGCATCTAAATTAATTCCAAATCCTAGTAAATTAAGAATCTATGAAATAATTTTATTAAATCAAAAAATCCAAATTAAAAAAAAAAAAACTCTTTATTACAATAATTAAATCAAAATAAGAATTTTGACATGTTTAATTAAACATTAATGAATCAATTATTTAAAAAATCCAAATATGTGATTTCATCATAAAGATTAGTCGATTAAGCTATGATGTTATTATGCTTTGTAAGTATTCCATGTAGGCTAAAGATATGTAACACTCTTAAACAAAATATGCAATGTATGGAGAGATGATATTATAAGATTGATTAAATAATCTATAAATTTATAAGTGATTGCAAGACCAATAAAAAAAACTATGATAAATAGTATGTCTAAAACAACAATGATTTCAATTGTTAAACACCCAAAATGCCCTTTAATAGTTTCAAAAAATAATTACATACTCAAACCACTTATCAAAATGTAACATTTTAAATGTGGTTAGAATTTAATATCTTTTAAAAGTTTTAGTGATAAATTTGGAAATTAGTAAAGATATATTAGTAATTTGATATTTATATTAAGTGTTAATAGTAGTTATTTAATTTCAATAAAAAAGTAAAATAATTATTTCTATAAAAAAAATTACGAATTCACTAAGAAAAGTAGATAATGGGTGGGAATTTGATTTTTTAAAATTTAAAGGTGGGACTTTGTCAATTCATCAAACCTTGGGTGGGACATAGTTATTTGCCTAATCATATAGCTTTAAAATTATTGATGTCTTTTTTCATAAATATATTAATAATATTATTAAATATTAAGAGTTTATTGTTCGCTCTACTAGATTCTTTTGAATTAAAAATTTGTGAATAGTAACTATTTATGATTTTAAATATCCATAAAATTAAGTGTATATACTTTTGAATATTATAATTTTGAATTAAAGATAAAATAATATTCAATCACATAATAACATATTAGTTGTATATTTAGTTATGTATTTAAAAGTGTATACATATAATATTACTCTTAAATATATATACTCTTAATTAGTGTTATTAAAACCAGATTGAATTGATCGGTTCAATTATGAACTAGCTCCTAGTCCGGTTTGATTTGTCAAAAAAAGTTTGGTGTAAAAAATTACAGTGATAATGAATAACATTAAATGAGTATGGTTGACTAATTGGTTGAAAGTTAAATAGTTATCATTAAAAATAAACAAATATTAATTAGAAAGAGAAAAGTTATTGAAAATAAACAAATATTAATTAGACAGAATAATTGGATAGAATTGATTTTGGTGGGGTTGAAATAAATTAATTATTTATACATATGTTTTTAATATGAGAAAATTAGAGGAGTGATATTAGATCATTTTGATTAAATACATATTATTTAAGTTAAAAAAAATGTGATAAATATTTGATAGTATTAAAAAACACATTATAATTTCATAATCTTTATGTTAAATTTTAAAACTGGTAAAAATATATTGATAATTTGACATTTATATCAAGTGTTAATAGTAGTTTTGTAATTTCGATAAAAGGGTAAACAACCGTTTCTATAAAAATTGAACAAAATCACTATCAGAAGTTGATGACAGATATGAATTTGGCCTTTTAAAATTTAAAAAATGAGAATTTTTTGATTTATCAAACCTTAGGTGGGGAATAAACATTTGGCCTATCCTTTATGTTGCCTTATCTACCTTACTTTCTAGAGTTGCAATTAGTTTAAAAAAATACTATGTATAACCACTTCAGGCGTATAAATTTATATATATATTTATATATGTTATCATATAATTGTGTATTATTTTATTATTAATTAAAAAATATTCAATTATATGATGACACATATAAATGTGTATATATTTATATACTTAAAATAAATACATATAGTTTTATAGAAAATGAAGAAAAAGAGATTGTGATTGAGTGATTAGTATCCAAAAAGTCTACACATGTGAAAGCATCCCATGTATATGCCAATCTATTTATGATATTTTCATATATGATTCCTCATATTGCTTTGAAAATATTGATGTCTTTTTCATAAATATATTAATACATTTTTGGACTTTTTCGCTTATTTTACATGATTGTTTTGACCAAATTTGAATGAAAAATTTGTGGATACTAACTTTTTCGGCTTTAAATATAAACACCGACGCTTAAATTCAATGATTCAAACCCAAATTCTAATTATTATTGATGTAAAAGGGTAAAAAAAAAAGAAACAATTTTTGTCTTATTTATATTATAAGTAAAATAGGCAAAATAATATTTAGTTTTAATATATATAAAAAATATAATTTTATCCAAAATAGAAATAATAAGTGTTTTAATTAATTTTTTTTATTATATCAATCATATAAAAATGTAAATTAAGAAAATAAAATAAAAATTGTTAAACAAAATAGATAGGTGTACTTTATTAGAAAAATTATTTTTACACTCTACCCTTTTTTACATTATCATGTCAAAAACAAAAAAAAAAACAAAAACACCCTTATTTCTTTTTATATTTAATTATATTTTAGTATATTTTCAAGTTTGTCGTTTCATCTTACTTTTTGACTTGTAATATCACTTGTCTAAACCTAATATCAATTTTTCTATCTATAATTGGAAACACAGATGTGCACCTTTTTATGTGCGATCATACATCACTTTAAAATTGTCTGCATAATACATTATTTATTCAACTGATGTGATAGTGATGAACAGACAAACACCCTTTCTTATACAGTTGTTCATTAGCATAAAATTTCATATTTTACACTAGAAACAATTTCTAACTTATGTCACATACATTTATAATCATAAATGCATATAAAAGGCAATATTACACTTGAGTTGTACCTATAAATGTTACATGGTATATGTGAAGAGTATAGGTTGAGACATTTTTGTTGAAACTACGATAAAGAGATAGATGAGTTAAAAGTAGTTGAAATATATTAAAAATAATCTAAGTTGATATAATAAAAGAAGATGAAATGGTTCCATTTAATTGAAATCGCACCATTCTAGAGAGATTTCCACTTAATCACTCTATTTTGATGCAATATTAGCTAGAATTGCATCAGAATGATGCAGTTCTCATGTTATTTTAGTTAGAATTTTGATTGAATCATATCAAAACAATGTAAAGTTAAAAAGAATCACACTATTTTGATACGATTTTAATCAGAATTGCTTTAGTCCAGTGCAATTAAAGAGTAATGATAGTGAACATTTGACTATAACTGTTTTAAATGTAACTTTTTTTTTTTTTAATAAATTGAGGTTGAAATGTGTTTAATAAAGTTTGAGGACAAGAATAATAAAAATTATTTTTCATTTTTTTAGTGTATTCTAAAAATTAACAAACTTTACTGATAGTATTTAATGAAACGTGAAAAATATCATTTTTTTCAATTTCAAAGCTAGTAATTTACCGTTTTAATATAATTCATATGATAAATTATTTTCTTCCTAAGATAGACAAAACAATAATTAATTTTAATATATATAAAAAAATTAAATATAATTTTCACAAAAATATAATTTTATCCAAAAATTAAAATAATAAGTGTTTTTAATTAGAGAAAAAATTTATTGTAAATTTTTGTTAATGATATAGCAATTAAAACAATCATACAAACATGTAAATTACAAATTTAGAAAATAAAATAAAAAATTGTTCATTAAATTTTGTTGAGTTTTGGGCCTATAGTAAGACTAATTCAAGCCTAATCTATAATTTTAAAATATGCAAAAACATCATTATAATCTTTTATAGGTTTGAAAACCTAACAAATACATCCCTTTCTATAGTGAATTTTTGGCTCCATCAAGCATGAGGCTTAAACAATTGATGTTCAAGTATGAGCTTGATAATTTAATGAACAATTTTTAGGTTTACTTGAGACCCAAATTTTGCTCAACCCAAAATTAAGATTTTCAAATTGAATAATTAGATTTCACGCTTACTCGATCCAATTGGCGGGTCTCCTGATGAGTTAAGTAATTGAATGTATTAAAAAATAATATTAGTCGATATAAGCAAAGAAGATGAAATGCTAGTCGGCATAGCTATTTGTTGTTGACGAAACTGACCGGCACCATCTTGGTTACCTATGGTTGACATGGCTACCTAATGTTGATAAGAATTAATGGACAATTACTTGTTATGCATTGTTAACAAAGTTACCCGCTGTTAATAAACTATCAAACAACTACTCGTTATTCGTTGCTGATGAACCTCTATCATTTCATTGACTAGAGAATTCAGTCTAGATTAAAAAGTTAACTTTTTTGTTCAACTCTTCCTCTAAAATACATTAACTAATCTAGTGGCTTAAATTATCAATCATGTGTTTATTTAAAAAGTTTCTATGGTCAAAATTGTTTTTGACAGAGATTTCCAACTTGTCAAAAAGTAATTGTTTAACACAAATCATCAATCACAGAAATCCAAGCTTTGTACTTGTATTTTATGGTATCCAGAAGTCCAAATATATGATTTCATCATAAATATAAGTCACTTAAGCTATGATATTGCTATGTTTTAACACAAAGCACAAAAAAGATAATATTACAAGATTGTTTAAATAGTTTATGAGGTTTTAAGTGGATTACAGAGATTAAAAAAAATTATGATGAATTATGTATCTAAAATAACAAGGATTGTAATTATTAGACGAAATGTTATAATATGTGAGTTTACAGTTGATTTCATTTACCTCCTTTAAACATAGTTTAATATTGGAAAAGTCAAAGATTATGTATTTGATTTTGATGGGTGTTGTTATAGTTAAAAAAACTAGGGTTACATAACTCAAGATAGATGATTGATTAGTTGTTCAACTTTTGGGAAACTAACAAATCAATTCTTAGGAGGCATTTTGGTTGATTGAATATAGATATTTTTTATATAATTAGACATGTCAAAGAGGTTGAGTCAGATTGTACCTTTGAAAAAGTATTGTCTTTGTAGTGTGGGCCTTGTGACCTTGTTAAGGGTCTTAGAATCCATTACGCAAGTTGGTATGAGGCGACCCATATTTTATCCTTAGAAAAAAAAAATTAACTTTTAAAACATAAATAATTTATAATATAACGAAACAACAACAAAAACATGTAAATTGACCACTAAAGACCCATGAAGACAGGACTCATAGGGCGTTGGATCATGCCCCAAGCCTCATGTTGCCCGAAAGACCCGTCTTTTGGTCAATGGATGATAATTTGAAATACAAGAACTCATGTTATAAACTTTTTTTTTAACTATACTAAAATAATTAAACACATAAACACAAATAATTTAACTATAATAAGCATCTAAATTAACTCCAAATCCTAGTTCCAAATCCTAGTAAATTAAGAATCTATGAAATAATTTTATTAAATCAAAAAATCCAAATTAAAAAAAACTCTTTATTACAATAATTAAATCAAAATAAGAATTTTGACATGTTTAATTAAACATTAATGAATCATTATTTAAAACTCCATAACAATCAACTTCAAATAAACTCAATGACACTAAGAAATTTAATTAAATTAAACTTTCTACAAATAGTAAACTTGACTCCAATGATTTGCCACATTAATATACTGCCTCATGCCACATCACCTTGCCATGTTGCCACATCATCGCGCTACACAAACTATGTCGTTCATGTCATCCATTCTTTATCTTTCTTATTATGAATTCTCAACGTCACAAGTATCTTCGCCTTACCACTTTTTTGTCATGATTTTTTTTTCCTTTTATTCACTTTTTCCACTTACCTTTTTTTTTTTTTTGGTCCTCTTTTTTTCATGTCTTAATCTTATTTGTCCTTCACAAATTGAATGACTTGTTCCCTTCTTATTTGTCTTTAATGGCCCTTATTTTTCTTTTTCAATGACTTTTATTGTTTTTTTCTATAGCATTATTTGGTCATCAACTGATCAAACCAAGTTGGCTATTATGGCTTGGATTTGAGCTCTAATTGGCCTTTTATTTATGTTTGGTTTTACTCAAATTTACTCTTAATTAAGACACATTTATCAAATTACTAAAAAGTCTCAAATACCATAAAACAATAAAGTTGAAAAATAAAAAGCAAAACATTAGCTTTTAACACTCTTTAATAAAAAAAAAATGTATGATTAATAATTTTTATCAATATATTAATTTAGTTTATACGATAAATTTGTACTAAATATAATAATTAACCTCTATACTAGAAAAAACAAAATTTCCCATATTTATATATTTAAATTAATTTGATTTAACTGAATCAAATTGATTGGTGGAATCAGGTGAATTATATTAGGTCATAATTTAATTGATGGATCGAAGCGAATTATCAATGTTATCCATCTACAATTGAAGACTAAGGATCAAGCTGAGGACATATAAACATGATTAGGCTAAAATCTTATATTGTTTAATATTATCTAATAAATTTATTTAATACACCCCTGTTAAAATTTTAACGACTAGTAACATATTACGGATTTGCTTGATCAATCAAATTGACCCTCTAACAATTAAGATGTGGTTTGGGTCTAAAAACAATTATCGGATATTCTTAATAGATAGTTTGAATAATAAAAAAGAAAAATATGTGTATAAAAGATTTTAAGTTCAAATATCCTCTTATTATGTATTAAAATTAAACTCTTAATTTAAATGATTCAATAATTATGATGTCAATTATTGAATTTAAAATTTGTTTTGCCCGTATAATTAATTTAATTTTAGAAAAATAATTTAATTTAAATGAAATTCTTTAATAGAAAAAAAATTGCCGGATAATATAATATATAATAATATTCAATAAAAATAAAATAATAAGGGACATATATTTTTTTATTTGTTTAAGTAGGAAAAACAGGAAATTACTTATTTGACAAAGCTTCTGTGAATCATTCTACAAAATCCATGAAAACACTCTCTTTCTTACTAAATAAGGCACTCTTTTTCTTGTTCTTCTTTTTCCTCTTGTTCTTCACCTGCTTCGTTAACTCTTCTTTACATTAATAATTTATTTACTCTCTAAAATTTTACATTTTTATTTTTTTTGGTTTCCTTTTTTCTTCATTTTCACTCTGCTTCTAGCTCTACTTTTGCAAGCACCTCGCCATTTATCTTTTTCTTATCCTTAAATGGATCCCGAGCGCGCCTCGCAGCCCCACGACTCTCGACTGGTAATTTTTTTCTTTTTTTTCGTTTTTTTGATGTTTTGTACGATTCTTTTATTGGTTTTTTTTTTTTGGGTTTTGTTTTTGTTTTCGGGGCTAATTTCACACATGAGAGTGATTCTTTGGTGTTTAATTTTCCGGGTTTGTTTCTGTTTTGTGGGTTGTTTGATTCCTAGCTGTATTTGTTCTTTCATGTTTGGATTTTTATGGGGTGATGTTAACGTAAGTGGATGTGAATCACTGTAACGTTAGCGAAATTAACGGTTTTGGCAATTTGATTGTGGAAGAAATGATGGAATTTGATTGATATATGCTCACGTTATAGTTTTAATAACGTAGATGCGTGATTATCAGTTTAGTTATATTATTTGATGTTGCCTGGACATGGGAAAATGAATTGTCTTGTAATATTATTGGATAGTACCGTATAATTTGCCCAATTACGTATTGGCCCGGTACTGTATTGTGATCATCTTGCTTTTTTAATTATGTGTACACGTGATTTTAGTTTTTATCCTAATGTTGTACTTTAAATGACGTAGGAAGCTTGATCAATGGTTTAGTCAGGTTTTCTAAAGTTGATATGATATTAGTAAATTTTATTGATTGTACAGTAACCTTACCGGGGTGATAGCTTGCAGTGCCCACTTTGCTTTAGTGCTTTTGTAATCATGTTTATTTATGATCTAACTTTGGAATTGTATGTGGGATATTTGCAATGTGTGAGTTTATGAGTGGTTTTGATACTTGGGTGATGTGATAGAAGTAAGAACAGAATATGATCATGAATTATGATTATCATCGGAGTAATAAATTTAACATTGATATGTTGTTGGCAAATGTTATTGAACTGTCCAGTTATGAAGGCCTGTATCATTATGTTCTCCCTTTGCTTTAGTGTTTTTGCAATTATGTGTATATGTGATATGACCATGGATTTGCTTTTTGGCATATTCAGTCTCATAGTGTGAGTTTATGAGTGGTTTTGGTACTGCAGTGATGGTAAAAATTGTAACTTGTTTGAGGCTTTTGTTTTACTTGCAGAGATTTTATAAGAGTACTCTACTCTTGACTTACCAGAGTTTTGGTGTTGTGTATGGAGATTTAAGCATATCACCTATTTATGTTTACCAGAGCACATTTTCTGGAAATCTGAGGTTTCACGAGGAAGAAGATGTAATTTTTGGGGTACTTTCCTTGGTTTTCTGGACTTTGACTCTAATCCCTCTCGGCAAGTACATTATAACTGTATTAGGAGCAGATGATAATGGTGAAGGTGCTTCCGACAGACCTGCATGTTTATCACCTTATTTATTCAAAGATATATATGTCTGCTTGTTTTTGAATTCCTGAAGTGGCCTTGTTCATGCAGGCGGAACTTTTGCGTTGTATTCGTTACTTTGTCGGCACTCAAAGCTAGGTCTTTCTAGTGCTCCTCATGCAACAGCTGATGAATATTCTCCTTACAATTCTGAAACGCCCCTTAGGGAGACTAGGGGCAGTCTGCTTATAAAGGAGTACTTTGATAAACATTATAATTCACGTCTTATATTACTAGTGGTCGTGCTTCTTGGAACCAGCATGGTTATTGGTGATGGCGTTCTAACACCATCAATGTCTGGTAATATTTCTTTCCTACATTATGTGTATTTGCAATGTGAAGTTATTGTTTGGTTACGGTACACAGCATTATGGTATGGTTCTGTCCATAGGATCTATATCAATGATAAATTTATTAGCTACATCTCCATGCATTAGCTTCCAAGATTTGATCTGCTTTCTCTTTGTTGCATTTAATGTATATACAGTATATGTGCTTCTCTATGTATGTGTTTGTTCATGTGCATGTGTGTGTGACTGAGAGAGAATGAGGAATCTTTAGATGTGATGGGTTAAATAAGTAACATCCTTTTGGTTTTTTCTCGTTTTCATGTACACAGTCCTTTCTGCAGTTAATGGTGTAAAAGTGAAGGCCAAGGGACTGCATGAGAGTAAGTGAAAGTAGCATTTTGTATTTCTTATAAAAATGGTCAATTTTCTAATTTTCCCACGTAGTTGATGTGTGACACATGCACTGTTTCAATAGAAATTCCTATGGAATTGATTGCACATTAACTAATACAAGTTCATATAATTTCCTCTAGTATGAATTAATATTTTTAAAATGCTTCCTGTCACTCTTTACTAGTTGCTTTTTGTTAATATCATTTCTGTCATGCAGATTATACTGTGTTAATTTCTTGTCTGATTTTGGTGGCTCTGTTTGCACTTCAACATTTTGGGACGCATAGGGTTGGCTTTGTTTTTGCTCCTATCTTGATAGCTTGGCTCTTATGCATTAGTCTGGTTGGTTTATACAACATAATACGCTGGAACCATGGCATTTTCAGAGCTCTTTCACCATATTATGTATATGTTTTTTTCAAAAAGGCTGGAAAAGATGGATGGAGATCTCTTGGAGGAGTTGTTCTATGCATTACAGGTTTGTTGGTTTTGCATCTTGGTACCCCATTTTCAGTTCAAGTCTAGTTAAATGATAATTACTGAAAATCAGTCTTTGCTTATCAGGTGCAGAGGCCATGTTTGCTGATCTTGGTCATTTTTCTCAGCTTTCTATTAGGGTGAGCTCTCATTTTATTTGCTCTACTTTGTAAAAATTTGTGGATAAAAAAGAATGACCCAAGCATGGTACTTTCTAATTGGATATTCTGTGTGAATTCTAGAATGTATACCTTCTACATGAATACTTACATCTGTTTGTTAGTTGGTTGGATTTAAAGAAAATTTTTAGTTGTATCTAATAGAAAATATCTATTAGAGTAATTGTCTTGTTTATAAACTTTCTTATAGCATTGAGATTTTGGTTGGGAGAATGCATTTGCTATTGATTACACTTGATTAATTCTGGTAATTTTTTATTTCCTGTGATGATTTTTTTTTTGCCTCACAGATTGCATTTACTGTTGTTGTTTACCCATGTTTAATTATTGCTTATATGGGTGAGGCTGCTTATTACACCAAGCACAGAGGGGACCTCGAGAGAAACTTCTTTAAAGCCATCCCTGGTAATATTTTACATCTTCAAGTAAGATACCAGCTTAACTTAAAAGTGGGTATAACTATAGTAAGACTATAAACATATTGCTCTGGTTTCACTGGGTATCTTACCCTCTACTCATATTTTTATGACAAAGGATGCCTATGATGGGACCTAGCTGCAGGCTCAGTGTTGTAAAATCTATCTTCAATTTTGTCTGGCTGAGAATATGATAAGATAGGTCTAGTTGACAGAAATTTGAGTTTCTTACTGTAATCTATCGGTGGCTCAAAAGTCTTTAGGCATAATCTCTAATTAATAGTTTTGGTATATGTGTTAGTTTAGAAGCTAATTTTTTATGGGTTAATTGGAGGGACAAATGAAGGAAAAATGTATCACAGTCCTTTAGCAGCCTTAATGTACCCGAGACTTGGAAGCCCTTATAATGGATAGACTTACTTTGCTATTGATTTTGGTGTGTTTCGGCTGAAGTGATCACTGTGTTTTCTATTCTGGATACAGCAGCATTTCCTCTGGGTATTTTTTCATGCTATTTCTTTTTTCTTTCCAGAGGTTGTATTTTGGCCAGTATTTGTCATTGCCACCCTTGCAACAGTTGTGGCAAGTCAGGCAATTATTTCTGCTACTTTCTCGATAATCAGCCAATGTAGAGCACTGAGGTGCTTCCCTCGTGTCAAAGTAATACACACATCAAGCCATATACATGGGCAGATCTATATACCAGAGGTGAACTGGATCTTGATGGTTTTGTGTATTGCTGTTGTTGTTGGCTTCAGAGACACAGAAATGATAGGGAATGCATATGGTACAAACTTTGTTGTCCTCTTTGCTCTCTGTTTTTCTTTATCCATTTCCTATCAAGTTAACATTTTGTTATTGCTTGTTTTTGCCAGGTCTTGCTGTCATCACGGTTATGTTTGTTACCACCTGCTTGATGTTTCTTGTAATTGTTATGGTTTGGAAGAGGAATGTCTTTGCTGCTCTTGCTTTTGTGGTTTTTTTTGGATCCTTCGAATTGCTGTATGTCGGTGCTTGCCTTGCCAAAGTCCACAAAGGGGGTTGGCTTCCGCTTACATTTTCCCTCATAGTTCTTTCTATTATGTGTATTTGGCACTATGGGACCTTAAAGAAACATTCCTTTGAGCAACATAACAAGGTATGCTTGGATATGATTCTAACCTTGGGACCCCATTGTGGTATCACTCGTGTTCCTGGCATTTGTTTAATCTACTCCAATGTGGTCTCAGGGGTCCCTCCAATGTTTGCCCACTTTGTTACCAACTTCCCTGCCTTCCACCAAATCCTTGTATTTGTTACTATTCACTCTTTCACGGTTCCAAAAGTTCCTGTTAGTCAGCAATTCTTGGTTAGCCGCATTGGCCCACCAGAGTCTTGTTTCTTTCAATGTGTTGTCCAGTATGGTTATAAGGATGCTAGGAAGGATGCCGATGCTTTTGAGAACCAGCTACTTGAAACCATAGCTGAGTTTCTGCGCAGAAGTGATCACTGTGATGCTGGAACTTCTGGGGTGATGACTGTAACTGATTCAAGCTCGGATGGGGATTCAGGTGGTGCAAGACAACAGAATAGAGCTCGTACTAGGACTAACCAGAAGAGAGTAAGATTTCGTGGTGTTGGATGCAGCAAGGAACTTGAGGAACTTGAGGATGCTAGGGAATCTGGTCTGGCATATATGATGGGCAACACTTGTATCCTGGCAACTGACACATCCTCATATATTAAGAAGTTTGTCATTAACATTATCTACGGGTTCTTAAGAAGGAACTGCCGAAGTCCAGCAACTGCACTTGGGGTACCCCACACCGCACTGATAGAAGTAGGAATGGCTTATCGGGTCTAGTCTCACAAAAAACCAGCAAGTTGGGCAATTGTCCGGATTCACTACAATTTGACATAGAACCTGACTCAAGTTTTTATGCTCTTTATAGGTAATCTATTCACTACAGTTTTACATAGAACCTGACTCAAGTTTTTATGCTCTTTATAGGTAATCACAAACAAGTTTATTTATCCATTGATGGCTGCAATTGTAGGAATATAAGAAGCTAAGACTAGGTTGACTCTAGTTATATTCTTTTCTTTCTTTTTATATACTTTCATATAAAATGCATTATTTTGTTCTGCTCAATTTTCTGCTGCTAAAAGCTGCACAAACAATGATGCTGTATACACAATGATATTATTTTTTATAGCAAAGCATAGAACAGCTTAACTGGATCAAGCCTATTCATGCCAGATTTAGGCTTTTCTATACTTTTTGCACACAGAAAAGAGATGAAGTATCAGTGGCACACGCAAACACAATCACTTTTCTCAACAAACCCAGAGGAGGAAACTAAAGAATGAAAGAATCAGAAGGCAGGCTTTGATGCTTGTACTTTTGCAGAGTTGTTGGGCTTGAAATGCGGCAAAGGAGGAGAAGCAGAAGGGGCTGAGCCAGGTGGAAGCACAGGAACCCGGAAAACCTGAGGGTTTGTTCGGACTTTCTGTCTCCCTCGGGCTCTCCCCAGGAAGTAGCAACCGAGCAATATGGAGAAGAAAATGAATGACAGAGATGACCACAGAATACCCATGTTGAAATCTTGGAGATTCCTCGGAAATCTGCCACTGTAAGAAAGAGAGATGGAGAGATGAGTGAATGTTGCAAGAAGTAAGATGGGAGTAGGGCTGGATTCGAGCCGAGCTCTCGGCCTCGGTTTACATATAGCTGAGTTCGAGTTCGTGAAAGCTAAACTTGAACTCGGTTTGAATTCGGTTCGGTTTATTTTTCGTTATTAAAACGACGTCGTTTTAATATATATTAGTCAAAACAATATCGTTTTAATACATATTGGTTAAAATGACGTCGTTTTGTATCAAAATTTTTAATTAAAAAATTTGACAGGTAACTCGAGCTTGATCAAGCTCATATACGGTGGGCTCATTTTGGGCTTATTCGAGTTAAGTTCGAACTTGAGTTTGAGCTTGAACAAGCTCAGTTCGAGTCTAACTCTAGATGGGAGGACTTTGTGTATACAAAACAAAGACAAAGTGGGGTGTTGTTTTGGTAAAAAATGGTATGACGGTCGGCTTAACGTTTATGGGGTAACAGTTACTTTTGTTGAGCCAATTATGTAGTGACAAGTGGCGTTCTACTAAATGAAGTGCTGGTGCTTAGGCTTCAATTTAAACCTTCAAGTTTAGGCAAGACACCTTTATATTTTTCATAATTTAACAAGTAGTGGGTCGGATCAGCTTTGGCACTGCCCACCGAGCCTAAGGGCCATGTTGGGACTTAGCCTGTACAATTGCGGGCTTTTGGGCTGGGCTTGACCTTTCGGTTGGGTGGGGCTGACCTGTTTATTTATTAAATTAAACAAAAATTTTAAATAAATATTTAAATTTACTAATATAAATTTCTTTTAAAATTAATACAATCGATGATCGTAAACTACAAGTCAATCCCCCAAATTATATTTTATTTAATTTTTAAATGATAAATTATTTTATATTACTAATTGTCCTATCTAATTAAATGATATTTGAACTGGGACAATTAAGACGTAATTATAAAAATTAAGTCCATTGCAGCCAAAGACAAAAAAAATAAACATTTATATTAGTAAATTTTCAAACAAGTCCATCGTAACCATACATCATTTGAAAAAATAAACATAATATGATTTGGAGGATTGATTGGTAATTTATGGTCTTTGATTTAATTGTATTAATTTGAAAAAAAAATTTATATTAGTAAATTTAAATATTTATTTAAAAAAATTTAAACCAAAGATAAAAGACATTAATACAAAAATTGAATGAATATAATGCAAAGAGAAATTGAATAAATAAAATATTGAATGTAAAATGGATTGAAAGAAGAGAATGTAGAGAGAGTAAAAAATTAGATTAGATTTGTGTGGTCCTGAGAGTAGAGTGAGTTTATATAAAAAAATAAAAAAAATAAATTCTTAGCAATAGGCTGCAGTCCAAAATTTTAAGGTTTTTTTTTTTTTAAATCTATTGTGAAAAACGCATAGGCAAAGCTAGACCGGTATGCATGTCTGATGCCTAGGTCCAAGGTCGACCATAAAGGCCTATGGGTCAGTCCACGATTTGTTATAGTGTTAGTTAGACCTTTATGAGCTAGGCCACTTTTTTGTGTTTTACTCGACCCATTTGATATGTCTAGTTTAAGCTTAATATGGGTGAAGAGTGCTATTAGAAATGAAGTTAAAGTGAGGGGTGTGTTTGTGAGGTATACACATTAAAATCATTGAGAATAAAGTTGCAATCGAGCTGAGCTAAGTATTGTTGGATTTGATCAAGTTTGATAGGGTAAATACATAGTTGAAAGAGTTGTAGGCTCGAGCTTGAACTCATAATAGAAATAACTAGCTTAAACTTGACGTGAAAGATTAAAATGAAGTCTTATAACGTATACATTTATTAATTAACTCACTTATTCGAAGTTTGATGTTTGGTTGTATATACAAATTTTAAAATTTTATAGGGTTAGATGAAATTTAGGAGCTAAATATAAGATTTTTGGGGGTGTAAGGATAAGATTTTAAAATTTTATGAGTTGTTGAATCACTTGCCTAACATGGAGAGCTTGTTGAACTGGGTAAAACCTTGTAGACTTGATTGATTGCGGTCATGGCAGTTGTGAGTTTTCTTTTTCACAGACAAGATCTAGACCGTTGATTATGCTGTCGCTTTGTTTTGCGCCAAATGAAAATGTAATTGTTTTGTGATTTTGGCTGAGGTGTAAGGCTGTGGTAGCGAAGCTTGTGACCGAGTTGTGTGTTTGTCACTTTGTCCCCATTGAAGGAGAACAAGCATCTATTTTTTAACATGTACTTTATTAAAACAACAAGTTTCCACTTTTAAAAATAGAAAAATGACAACACAAAATTTTTCATCAACCATATATTTTAGAAGGTATTTCAGTAATTTTTTATCTAATTTGAAAAAATTTGCACCCATTCTTTCTTTTTTACATTTCCTCTCTTCCTCTTCATCTTTCTTCACTCGGTGTTGCTCAGTGTAGCACCATCACCAGTTTTTCAATGTTATATATATATACTTTTAAATACATAATTATATATATAGATAATATGTCATTATATGATTAGATGTATTATCATATGATAAGTTATTTTAAATTAAAGATAAAAATAATATTTAATTATATAATAATATATTATTTAAATATCTAATTAAATACATAAAATTGGGTACTTATGAGATTGCTCATTCAATTATCATGTGACAAACAAAAAAAACCTCATTTGTTTTTGTCCTCCCCTCAAACAAATTTCAATAACTTTAATTTTTAAACTTTTGGGCTTGCAATTCACCTGCATACCTTTTAAATCTGACTGTTTTTTCCATCAAACCTAAGGTATTTTATGGTTATGACAAACATTGAAATAATAAAATAGGATGGTATGTGCCAAGAACATAAGTAAGTCGAGGTATATTTGTTGACGCTATGATAAAAAAACCTATGGGTAGGGTTGTCGATGGAGTCTAATAATTAGATCTTGATCTTGGTCTAGTCTTCAAGTCAACCTACCCGGGTCTAATATTTTTTAATTTTTTAAGTCTAATTTGTGTAAACCTGACAAATAGTTTTTGTTTAAACTTGTTCATTTTTTTAGTTTTAGGCCTATACGGAGCCTAATTAGTATAACTATAAAACCTGCAAAAACATCCTTAAGATCTCTTATAGAATTGAAAACCTAACAAATATATCCTTTTTTATTGTGAGTTTTCGGCTCCATCTATCACACAAAACCAGCAAGTCAGGCAACTGTCCGGATTCACTACAATTTTACATAGAACCTGACTCCAGTTTTTATGCTCTTTATAGGTAATCACAAACAAGTTTATTATTTATCCATGGATGGCTGCAATTGTAGGAATATAAGAAGCTGGAACTAGGTTGACTGTAGTTACATCTTTTCTTTCTTTTTATAAACGTTTATATGAAATGCATTATTTTGTTCTGCTCAATTTTCTGCTGCTAAAAGCTGCACAAACAATGATGCTGCATACACAATGATATTAATTTGTATTGCAAAACATAGAACAGATTTACTGGATCAGTCTTATTCAGGCCAGATTTAGGCTTTTTCTACTTTTTGCACACAGAAAGAGATGAAGTATCAGTGGCACACGCAAACACAATCACTGTTCTCTACAAACCCAGAGGAGGAAACTAAAGAATGAAAGAATCAGAAGGCAGGCGCTTCGAAGCTTAAACTTTTTCAGAATTGTCAAGCTTGAAATGCTGCGGAGGAGGAGGAGAAGCAGAAGGGGCTGAGCCGGGTGGAGGAATAGGAACCCCGAAAACCTGAGGGTTTGTTCGGATATCTTGTCTCCCTCTGGCTCTTCCCAGGAAGTAGCAACCGAGACCGAGCAATATGGAGAAGAAAATGAATGGCAGAGATATCACCACCACCATACCCATGTTGAAATCTTGGAGATTCTTCAAAAATCTGCTACTGTAAGAAAGAGAGAGATGAAGAGACAAGTGAATATTGCATAGAGTAAGATGGAAGGACTTTGTGTATATAAAGCAAACACAAAGTGGGGTATTGTTTTGAAAAAAATGTTGCAACGGTCGGCTTAACGTTCACGGGGTAACGGCTACTTTTGTTGAGCCAATTATGTAGTGACAAGTGGCGTTCTACTAAATGTAGTACATGTGCTTAGGGATTTGGGCTGGCTTCCATAATTGAACTTGGAAGTTTGCAGATGCTTCTTCATAAATTGTGACTATAAGAGTGTAATAACAATTTAACCCTTCAAGTTTAGGCAAGCCTTCCAGAGGCTCCTACAAACATATTTTCAAAACAAATGTAACCCTCCAAGGTTTGGTTTGAAAACTTCGACTCTAATGCATGTTTGGCTCAGATAAGTTGAACTCAATCTAAAACTTTTAAGTTCGAAGGTTTGCTAGTAATTCTACATTAGAACTTTTCTATTGTGATGATTCTTCTTCTTCTTCCTCGATAATTGTTTTTTTATCTAATGACTCGTCATCTTCTCTAGCATAAATCATTATTCACTATTTGAAATGTTTAAATTTGAACTCAAACTCACCCTTTCAAATTTAAGCCAAGGTTGAATTGACTTTTGTTCAAATTTGGTTTGACTCAAATTTTCCTTTACTTGTGATATAATTAATAACTCTAAATCCATATCGGTAGTCTCCTAAAGTTTAACATTTAATTTTAACAAAATCAGGTTACAAGAGTAAATTCACCTTAATTTTTATAATTATCAAGAATTAACCAATTGCATCCCTAAATCATGTAAATTGAACTTTTTTTAAGGAAAACTTTCTAAACTACCAAGTAGACCCCTAATAAATATAAGAGTTAAACTAAATTTGACAAACCACAATAAATTGCCTAATTATACATGGAACTTACTAATTTGCCCCAAAGTTTTAAAAAAAATCCTAAAGCTTATAAATCTATAACCCAAAATCACAAATGCTGGGTTTAAAAGGATTTTTTTAACTTGAAAATTTTAAGTTAACTTACAAAACTAATAAACTAAAAAAGAAAAAAAAAAATCTAAAACCTAACAAACATTTCCTAAGTTCAATATTTTAGATTTGTATTAATTTTTTAAGTTTTGTACAGTAATTTTTAAAATATTTTCTATTTAATTTATAATTTTTATTTTTATATAACTCTTATTCGTTTCATTGTACCAGATCATCTTCTTTTTTTTAGAATTTTATTTATTTATTAGTTGTTTTTTTTCTTTCTCTTATAAAAACTTGCAATATTTTACATAATTTAACAATTGTTTAAGCTTAATATGGGTGAAGGGAGCTATTAGAAATAAAGTTAAAGTGAGGGGGTATGTTGTAGGTGAACGCATTAAGATAGTTGAGAATAAAGCTACAATCGAACTAAGTTAAGTTTTGTTTGATTGGATCATAGTTTGATAGGGTAGATGCATGGTTGGAGGAGTTGTAGGCTCGAGCTTGAGTTTGTAATAGAAATAGCTAGCTTGAGCTTGACGTGAAAAATTAAAGTGAAACTTATATTTATTAATTACCTCATATATTCAAAGTTTGATGTTTGGTTGTATATGCAAAGTTTAAAAGTTAATATGGTCAGATGAAAATTAGGAGGTAAATATTAGATTTTGGGGTGTAAGTACGAGATTTTAAAATTTTAAGTGATTATTGATATTATATGGCTTGTCTAAGCTCGTGATCCCATCGCGTTGAGTAACAACCTATTTGAACTTGACTTGAGTAAATATTCGTGCCATTCGAGTTTGAGCTGAGCTTAATAATAACTGAGTTGAGCCTGACTTGACACATGTTGAATCGATCACATATGACTTATGAGTGACTTGATTCATTTACAACTCTAGTTGAGAGTAATTACCAATATTATAAACAGGTTAAGACTTACTATTAGTATTACAAGGGGTTATCGTATTTGGTCAAATCTAGAGGTTTAAATACTACTTGCTTCCAGATAATGACACTATAATTATGGAATTACAACATGATGAATGATAATATGAGAAATAAAAATAGAAGGAAATGGAATTAGAGTCAAATTTGATTTAGGCTAAGTTTGAACAAGACAACTTAACATCAACTCGAATCCAAAAAATTAGCTCGAGATCAATTTAAGATTGACCAGCTATGGTTCAAGCTTGGCTAAAAAGTAATTTTACTTTGGATATGACCTGAGTTGACTTGATGTAACACTTTTAGACAAATCCTACATAGTCAAATAAAGGGAAAGATGTTAGGTTTGGATGTGTATTTCACATTGATTGGGGATGCTAAGATATGATTAGATAAATAACTTATGAGCTTTTTAAGTTGTTAGAGTTGCAAAACTCAAAAGTAAAACTATAATATATTATATATTCAGAGTAGATAATATTTTGATAGTAGGTCAAACTATTGGACCAAAAATGCTACAAATGGTATCTGAGTCACTCTGCATGTCTTCTTAAGTGATGGTGAAACAAAGCTCAATGAGGACGAAGATAAATGTTGGGTTTGGATGTGAGATGAGATGTTGGCCACAATGAGGACAAGAAGAGATGTTGAGTTTGGATGTTCATCTCATATTGCTTGGAGATGCTAATATATGACTGATTAAATAACTTGTGAATTCTTTAAATTATAAAGTCCAAATTACAAATGGTATCTGAGCCATTCTGTATGTCTTCTTAAGCGATGGTGAGATAAACATCAATGAGGATAAGAAAAGATGTTGGGTTTGGGTGTGAGATGAGATGTTGGCCTTAATGAGGGGAAAAGATGTTGAGTTTAGATGTTTATCTCATATCGTTTGAGGATGCTAATATATGACTGATTAAATAACCTATAAACTCTTTAAACTACAAAGTCCAAAAACAAAATTGTGATAACTTGTATATCCAAAGTGAACAATATCTTAACAGTAGGTCAAACTACTAGACCAAAGATATTACCCTTTGTTTCCTTTTTATAAGTAAGAGGCTCTAGAAGTTTAATCTGATTTCTCTCACTTAAGAGGTGAGACTTTCGAGCATCAAACTTAGTGTAGGATTCTTAATACCTCTAAATAATCATGCGTGCAATTTCAATAAAACTTACCCATTACTAATTTTAGTTAATAAATACTACTAGAGAGCGTCCATGACAATATAAAAGATTAAAAAAAATGACCTCCCAATGGCTTCAATGGCAAACAAGCCTATAAAAGTTCAAGTAAAACTTATCTGGATATATCAAATGATCATTGACAAGCAAAGATTACATTTTATGTAAGATCCATGACAACATCCAATAATTATTACTACTTATAAAAGGCTATAATATATTTGGGATCTTTTGTTAAATGAATACGTATTAATGCTAATGAAATACTATAATATATGTCTATATATACAAAATGTATATATTGTGTTACTATTGATGTGATTTTTCGTTACCAAATGATATACATATTTAATTTTTTTTGTACAAAATACACTATGGTAGCAACGATTTGAACTTGAGAAGACTTGAGTAAGTATTTTATGGTTGTTTGAGGGGATAAACTGAAATAGGTAAAAGAAAAAATGAGATAAATTGAAATCATTTCACAAGAAAAAAATGAAAATTAATAAACAAAATGAAAGAAAAATAAAAGAAATGACTAAGTAATATTTACCATGCTTTAAAAATTAGATCGAACCATCTGATCTAACTGGATAAATTGTCAACCACTAATAAAAACAATTTTGATTCGCTTGAAAATTGTTTTTGGGGTAGGACTAGATAGTTCAACAATAAGGCCAAGTAAAAAACCTTGTTTGACTTGATCAATAGAAAAAATCAATTTTTTAAAAATAAATTTTTAGAATTTGAACAGTAGCCCCTTTTTTTTTGGCGTGACCTACAAAGGTATTGTTGGACCCTAGTGTTTTAATAATGATAAAAAAGCATAAATTAAAATACTAATATGTGCAAAGAATGTGTTAAAACATTACAAAATTGATAAAGTATGAAATTTGTAGAACAAAAATCAGGAACAATTAGACTTCATGTGGAACACCTAACTCATAAGGAAAATGTAAGTGGACATCAAACCATGCATAAGTCATGCCTCACCTATGTAGCCTTTTGGAAATGTTGCTGAAATTTAAAGAAAATGTTGCCTTGCCAACCATGCACCACTTGATGCCAACCATGCAACATATGTCCAACTATACATTTAACTTTCTTATGCCCAGCTGTGAAAGATCATGCCAGAAATGCCTCTTCTCATGCCAACCACGCAACATCTTCCCAGTTCTTCTCTATCATGCCAAGAGACTTGTCTAGCCGTGCCAAGTAAGGTCAAGTCATGCCACTCCACTTCATGCTTTCCAGTCATGCTAAACAAGGTCCAACCATGATGCTTATGAATTCCAACCATGCACTTAATTATTCCAACCATGCAAAGAGCATGTCCAACCATGAAAATGAAGACTTCATCAAAGTCTTGTCCAGCCTTGCTTCAATTATGCCAACTATGCAATTTGTAAAATCAAGCCCGTACTTCAACCGTGCACAAGATGACATGCAAGTTGCTTAAGCTTATGGAATTCTTACAAAAACAAAGAAATGAAGCAAGCCGCTAATGCCAAGGAAGTGCCACCCATGCTCAGTGCATTTAAAGCCATTCATTAGGAACTCTAAATGAGGTTGACTTAGCTGTAAAAATTAGATGCTAACTATGCTATTTAAACATGCCAACCGTGCTTGTGGATTTTTAAGAGAAAGATTCACTTTCAGCAGAGAAATGACTATTTTTTCTAAGGTAACTCAACTCAATAGAAACATTGCAAAACATAGCCACTCAAACGCTATAAATTGAGAGCATTTCAATTGAAGAAGGGTTAGAGAAATATATTGTGAAAAAAAGTTGCTATTCTTCTTCATTTTTCTCTTTCACTTTCAATCTTTTATTAAGCCTAAACTCATACACTTGAGAGACTATTGTGCTTATTCTTTGTATCAGCCTTTTTAGAGGCATTTCCATCTAAATTTTTTGTATTCAAACTCTTTTAGGCAAAATACTAAATAAATAATTGTTATGGGCACAATGCCGCATGACATTGTTCACAATTTTTTTAAAAAATTTATTAATTATTTATTATTACTTGGGAAATCCAAAGGATTAACATGAGGAATCCAAAAGTAATAATAAATTATTATTAATGTTATGAAAAAGACTGAAAGATTAATGTTAAAAATATAAACTTATTAATTATTTATCATTAATTTTATAGGAAAAATCAAAAGATTAGTATAAGAAATCTAAAAGACATAACAAAAAAAAAAAAGATTAAAAAATTGAAAAAAATAAAAAAAAATATAATTAACGACAGACCCGCCAAATCCCATGGACTGCCTTGTTAAGGTCCCAACATGACATGACCCATTTTAGTGCGAGATGTGTTGCATGCTTTAGTGTTTTTAGGGGTCGACTCGGTATTACCGCAGACAAAATGATTTGCATTGAAACTAGTTTGATGCACTGTCACCTCTAATTTTAAGTATATGCCACCAAATTAAGTTCATTCTAGTATTAAAGTGATTTAGATATTATATATATATATATATATATTTTAAAAGGTTTAAACCATTGTACTCAAATTGTATATTAAAACTTAATTTTTCAACTTATGTATAATGTATTATATCATATGATGCTCCTTTTAAAAAATGAAATAGCAAAATATTAACAAAATAATAATTATAATTGACATATCATCATTTTGAATAATATCATAAACACCCTTAATATTAGAAAAATTTCATAAACACCTATACTGTATCATCATTTTCTCTAAAAAAATGTATATCAATCTGTATTGTAATATGTATTATAACATAAGATTAATTTATTGTATTGTATTAATTTAATATATCTTATAATATATATGATTTTTTACTTGTATTGTATCATATCGTAAGATATGTAAGCTATATTTTTTTAATTTAATTTAGTTTAATTTTAAACCTAAAATAATTTGATTTTAAAATTTTTAAAATTATTTTATTAGTTTAATCTTAAAAAATTCTTATAACGTCTTGTACTAGACGGCACATTGGACAAAGCAAAACATTGATATTTACTTCCTTTCTTTGGTGGCCTTGGGAAATCCAAAGAATTAACGTGGGAATCCAAAAGTATTTATTAATATTACGAAGAATTAAAAAGTAATAATAAATTATTATTAATGTTATGAAAAAACTGAAAGATTAATGTTAAAAATATAAACTTTTTAATTATTTATCATTAATTTTTTAAAAAATCAAAAGATTAGTATAAAAAATTTAAAAGATATAACAAAAAAAAAAAGAAAAAAAATTAAAAAAATATATAATTAACAGTGAACCCGCCAAAATCCCCTGAACTACTTTGTTAAGGGCCAACACAACACCACCCACTTCAGTGCAAGATGTGTCACATGCTTTAATGTTTTTGGAGGTCGACTTGGTATTACCATAGGCATAATGATTTGCATTGAAATTAGTTTGACCCACTGCCATTTCTAATTTTAAGTATGTATACCACCAAATTAAGTTTATTTTAGTATTAAAGTGATTTAGATTATATATTTAATGATAAATTATACAAAATTGAAAAAAAAGTTGAGCCCATCAACTCTCATGTATAAGACTCCCTCCATTACCCCTTTAACAACTCCTTGGAGGAAATTAGAGATATGTATAATTTGGTTTAAACTGTAAAATCGAATTAAATAGCTTAAATATTACAGTTTGGTTTGATTTGGGTTGACAATTTTTTAAACCGTTTTTCAGTTTCAATTGCGGTTTCAGTGATTTTAAAATGTTTAAACTATAGTAGTCGAATCGTATATTAAAAACTTAATTTTTTAAATTATGTATTATGGATCATATCACATGATGCGTTTTTTTAAAAGTAAAATAATAAAAAATTATGAATGACATATAATCATTTTGGCTAATATCATAAATACCCTTAATATTTGAAAATATTTCATAAATGTCCATATTGTATCATCATTTTCTTTAAAAAAAATATATCAATTTGTATAATAATATGTATCAAAGTGTAGAATTCATTTATTATATCATATTAATTTAATATATCTTATGATACATATGATTTTTTATTTGTATCGTATCGTATTATAAGATACGTATAATATATCATAGAATATTGATAACTATAATTCAAACCGTAATATAAACTAAATCAAATCGTATTTTTTAAATTTAATTTAATTTAATTAAAAATCTAAAGAAATTTGATTTTAAAATTTTTCAAACTATTTTATTAATTTAATTTGAAAAAATTTTATATCATGCTAAATCAGACGGCACACTAGATTGCAAAACATTGTTATTTACTTCCTTTCTTTGGTCGATTGGTGATGACTTTCGGCCGGCACAGTGACAAGCTGAGAATGAAAAGAATATTCTCTGTAACTTTTTCTAGAAAACCACGACAGTACGTGAAAAAAACGAAGTACTTACAATAAAAAATGGTTCAATGGGACTCGTTACGCAGGCAAAATATTTTTCCAGGTAAAATTCACACGGCATTAATTAGTAAAGACAAAAAGAAAAAGACAGTACATGTTCCAAAAATCGTGGAAAACTAAGAAAACCGAATGCTGTCACCTGTCAAAGAGGAAGTTCCAGGATGGTCTTTTTTTTTTCTTTTTTAAACTACTTCCAGCATAGGGTTTGAATTGAAGAAAACTTTCCTTCTTCACTTTTTCACCTTCAAAATTCTTTGAAAATCTGATTTCATATTTTTCTTTGAAGTAATCATGCATTTAAAACTACACCTGGCTACAATAATCTGGTAAAACTTCTATTTCCCGAATATGATTTATTTTTTTTGCCTTTTTTGTTTTATTTTTGAGAACTTGAGATGGTTAATGAATGCTGCTTCTTGATTTTATTTTGGAGCTGAATCTTTAGTCGGAATTAATGGCTACGTCTTCTTCTTCATCTGTTTCTTCGACAAATCTTCAAGCAAAGCACCACGTTTTCCTCAATTTCAGAGGCCCCGACTCTCGCCACAGTTTCACCAGTCATCTCCACGAAGCTCTGAGACAGAAAAAGATTATAACTTTCATTGATGATAAACTCAAGCTAGGAGATGAAATCTCACGCTCTCTTCTGAATGCGATCGAAGGATCGAAGATCGCGATTACCATTTTCTCAAAAGACTATGCGTCTTCGAAATGGTGTCTCGAAGAACTTGTGAAGATCATTGAATGCAAAAACATTCATGGACAGATCGTGATACCCGTTTTCTATCATGTTTGTCCGTCCGAGGTAAGGAATCAAACCGGGAGTTTCGGAGATGGACTTGCTAAGCTAGAAGAACGATTTAAGGAACAACCGGAGATGGTGCAGAGATGGAAGACTGCTCTGAGTCAAGCAGCCAATATATCTGGCTGTTCTTTGAATGACAATACGTAAGTTCCTACTGTCCCATAATTTCTTTGTACCAGGTGTTTTGGGTTGCGAAACTAAAAAGTAAAACCACTTGTAAGACAATATTTTGACGGTGGGTCAAGAATGTTACATTTTTCATATTAAACTTGAAATTGGAATTCAGTTTACATAAATTTTTATCGTTTTCCAGGTCTGAAGCTGAAATTGTGAAGAAGATTGTGGATAATACATTGAGGAGTTTGAGGAATATTATTTGTCCGAGTACTAACAAGAACTTGGTTGGAGTAGAATCAACCATGGAAGAATCGATTAAGTTGTTATTGAACAAAGATGTTTGCAGTTTGGGAATCTGGGGCATTGGCGGAATAGGCAAAACAACTATTGCTCGTGCTATATTCAACAAAATTTCGAATGAATTTGAAGGATTCTACTTCGCTGAAAATATTAGAGAAGAATCAAGAAATCCAAATGGGCTCGTTCACTTGCGAGAAAAACTTTTTTCTTCTATACTAGGAGATCAAAATCCCAACATGGGAAGGCTTGGTGCAATGAAGACTTTGATTGTTTTGGATGATGTCACAGATTTTCAGCAGATAGAAGATTTGATTGAAGATTATGAAAGTTTGGGTTTAGGAAGCCGGGTAATTATAACAACAAGAGATAAACAAGTGCTCGAGAATTGCAATGTGGATAAGATTTATGAAGTTAAGAAATTGTCTGATCCAGATGATCTACATCTTTTCAACCAGTATGCTTTCAAACAAAATCCCATCCCAGAAGGTTACTTGAAGCTCTCAATTAGGGTAGTAAATTATTCTCAAGGTCTTCCTTTATCTCTCAAAGTGTTGGGTTCATCTTTATTTAAAAAGAGCATACAAGTTTGGGAAAGCACAATAAGTAAACTAGAAGAAACTCCTCCTTTGAATGTTTACAATGTGTTAAAAGTAAGCTTTGATGGATTGGATGAAGAGGAGCAAGATATATTTTTAGATATTGCATGTTTTTTCAAGTGGAAGGACAAAGATATGGTGATGAAAATCTTGAAGGCAAGTGACTTGAAGGCAGAGTGTGGAATAAGTGTTCTTATTGATAAGTCTCTCATAACTATTTCATCAGATAATATGATAACCATGCATGATTTGCTTCAAGAAATGGGAAGGAAAATTGTTCGAGAAGAAAAGGATATTGGCAAACGAAGTCGATTGTGTCATCATAAGGATCTTTATCATGTCTTGACAAAAAATATGGTGAGAGGCAAAGATATAGCCTTTTGTCAATTTGGTTTTCCTTCATGCATTATATGAGGTTTTATAAAAGCATTCAATCCTAATTTTGCAAGATCTATACATAATATATAAAATACTGAATTAAAACTTTAGAGTTATATAAATACCTAAACGGTTATGTGTTTTGAATTTGCATGTATTGAAGTGATAGATTTTCTTTTCCTAAAGTCTCTTGAGTGATTGTTTTTATGGATAAAATTGTTTTATAGGTTTTGGAAGGGATTTAGTTAATATATAGTAAGGTTATTGGAGTTTCATCTAATGTCCAATAAACTTAAAGGTTCATATAAATATTATCTACCATGATCACATTTTTTAAGTGTATTACATTTGTCTTTATTATTCACTTAAACTTATCTATAAACTCTTATTGGATTTTTCAATTAGTTTTTTTTATTAAACACAAATCATAATTAATGTTAGTTTATGTCAGTAAATTTTTTGAACATATGAATGCTAACTTATAAGGCTTCATTTTGATTGTCAGGGTACTGAAATTGTTCGAGGCATATGCATGGACATGTTTCAAATAGGAGAAGTACACTTAAATCCTCTTGCTTTCTCAAATATGCATAGCTTGAAATTCTTGAAGGTCTATGGAGCTGTTAATAACAGGGTGCATGAATTTCAAGACTTGGAATTCGATTTCCTTGAGCTAAGATACATCTGTTGGCATAATTATCGGTGGAAATCTTTACCACGTAATTTTAATACGAAGAACCTGGTTGCTCTTGAGATGCGTTATTCTAATCTTAAAGAACTTTGGAGAATGGTTCAGGTATACATATCTTATATAACAATCTATCTGACACTTCTAGACAAATCTTATATTGAAAAAAAATGATAGATATATTGGGATTGTATATGTATCTCACATTGTTTAAAAATATTAAAATGAATTTAGTTTAATAGCTTGCGAGTTCATAAACTGAAGTGTTTTAAGTTAAAAATCTCAAAAACAAAACTATGCTAGACTATGTGTTCAATGTAGACAATATATGGGCTATTGAACCAAAAATGTTTGTATGCATATGATTTTCTAATTGGATTTTTTCCTTTCGTTTTTTGGTTGCAGCCTCTAATTAATTTAAAGTATATTGACCTGAGTTACTCAAAGCATCTGCGTAAGATTGCTGAAATCTCGCAGGCTTCAAATCTTGAAAGTTTGATTCTGGAAGGCTGTACAAGTTTGATTGAGATCATTTTCCCCTCAAGTAGGAAGCTCAATAACCTTATTACTCTGAATCTAAGAAATTGCAAGAGCCTCCAGGGTCTTCCACCGGGTATTCTTCAATCAAATTCTCTAAGATTTGTTAATCTTTCAGGTTGCTCAAATCTCAGAATAGCCCCAAGGATCTCATGTAACATAGAGCAACTATGTCTGGATGGAACTGCAATAGAGAAATTTTCCTCTACGGTTGAAGGTCCTTTTAGACTAGTTCAATTCACTCTTCAAAACTGTTCAAGGCTGGAGAGCCTCCCAACAAATTTTCATAAGTTTGAATCCCTCAAACATCTTTCCCTATCTTCTTGCACAAATCTTGAGGCCATTCCAGAGATCCCACATAAGATAGAAGAGATATATATTGATGGAATTGCAATACGAGAATTGCCCTCGTCAATTGAGTCTCTATCTAATCTACATACATTGAGTCTCAAGAATTGTTCAAGGATTGAGAGTCTTCCAGATGGCATCCTTAAGCTTAAATCTCTCAAGTATCTGTCTCTCTCCGGTTGCTCAAACATCAAGACAATTCCAAAGATCTCATGTAAGATGGAGGAATTATATTTAGATGAAACTGCAATTAAAGAATTGCCCTCCCTAATCGAGTGTCAATCCTGTCTGGTCACTTTGAGTATGAAAAATTGTTCAAATCTTGAGAATCTTCCCGGCGAATTCTGTAACCTGAAATCTCTCAAACATCTCTATATCTCTGGGTGTTGGAAACTCGACAGGCTGCCTGAGGACATTGGGAATCTGCAAAGTTTGGAGGTGTTTGGAGCTGATGGAATTGCTGCAACCGAATTACCATCGTCCATGAAAAGTTTGAGCAACATTCGTGAATTATCTTTTGAGAGATGTAAAGGGCAAGAGCTGATGCGTTCTCTTCCTCGTGTGTTATCAGGTTTGTCGTTTTTGAAGGAACTAAACCTGAATGAGTGCAATATCACAGAATTACCCAACAGTCTTGGCGATTTATCCTCCCTGAAGGATTTAAATCTTTCTGGAAACAATTTTAACAGCATTCCAACAACAATCATCAACCTTTCAAAGCTGTCGTCGCTTAACTTGAGCCACTGCAACATGCTTCAATCCTTGCCAAACCTTCCTGGTAACATACAACTTTTGGTAGCAGATAGCTGCAAATCTCTCCAAGCATTATCCGACTTGCCGATTCCAAGCCAAGGCTATTTCAACGGTAATCTCAGCTTCATAAATTGCTTCAATCTCGACTGGAGAATGCTCACAAACATTCTGGATTACGCTCTGTCAAATATGTATGAGAAAACCTCTTACACCCGCAGGAGTCCTACCAGTTACATGTGTTTCCGAGGAAGCGAAATTCCTGACTGGTTTAACGTTCAAAGTACTGCGTCATTTCTAGAGCTCCCAAAAGGCTCGTTGAGCCATAATTTCATTGTCTTCACCTTCTGCACAGTGTTATCATTCCAGGACTATAAAGCTGGTACGTTGGTTGTTGAGTGCGAGATGCTTCTGAAAAGCAAAGATGGCTTGAAGAAAATGGGATGCGGCAGCTTTTTAGCCTGGACCAAAGAGTATGCGCCGTCCAATGTGGAGTTTGATCATGTGTTTCTGGGATATGATGTTCAGGTGGATGATAAATCAGAATGGGAAGCTAACTCTGAGGCCATTATCAAGTTTCGTGTTACGGATTATCATCGGAGCCCTTTGGATGATTGCGTGGTGAAGAAGTGTGGCGTCCGTTTATTGTTGAGCCAGGAGTAATCAGTGAATGAATCCAGCTTGTGCTTGCTCTCCGACGAAGAAGATGAAGAAGACGAACCACAGTCCAAGAGATCGAAGCTTTTGGATTCCTTCTAAGTTGAATCCAGATCAAGGTAACATTTTTATTCAGGGTTCCAGGAGTTTTGTTCGCATTTTCATCCTTATGATTTGAAAGATTATTGAAATAAAGTTTGTGACAAAAAGTCGGGATTTACCTTTGCTGTCATATTTATATACTATAAGAAATAAAAAGGGTTGGATTTGGTTCGGTCCGAACTTGAATAAAATCCAACTCTGAATTGGTTTGAGATTGATGAGTTGAGATTTAAACTCAATCAAAACCTCAGTTTAACTTTGTATTTGTTCTAAAGTGGCTTCAACTTTGGATTTTTAATTCTTACACAAACTGTACTTCTAAATTTCCTCTGAAACCTTTTGTTATATTTTAAATATTTACTTGTTAGATGGAAATATAATATTCTACCAATGGCAGACTCAAAAATAAAATTTAGGGGATCAAAGTTGATTAAAAGTAAAATATAGGGAAGTCAATGAAGGAATAATAAAAATTAAAGGGGTCAAATAAAGAAGGAAGAGTAAAACCATTTTCGATTTAATCACTTTTGTAATCGAAATTGACCCGAGAACCCTATTTGAAAGAGCAATATTATGTATACATATTTTTGACTTTGAGTTCATAAATGGGTACACAAATAATGTATATGATGTTATTAGGTTTGAGTACATGATTAACTATATAGATGATATGTCATCATATGCTTAGGTAACTTTGAATTAAAGATAAAATAATACTCAATCATATGATGATATATCATCTATGTATGTAATTGTCTATTCAAATGTGTAAAGATATAATATTTCTCATCTAACATTATGTTAAGAATACTCGGTCTGGTTACATAAACAACTTATTCAAGCCCCATTGGTGCATCCGTTTAATCAAATATATATATATATATATATATAGTATTAATTTTTTGTACGTTGTGTATGACTGGTGTTTAATCTAAGTATACAATAGAATGTTTGATCCAAACGCTGAAATTTGATAGCTTGAAGATGGTTTTGGTATGTGTTGAGGTTGCTAAAATTTTTTCAATTGAAGTTTTTTAGCAGCCTGGTTTTTCCATGCATCTGAGTTGATCTTGATCCTTTATTTTCCGGGTAGATTGAATATGTTAACTGTTGTTATTTTTTCATTGTTTGTCATCGTGAAATAAAGATTATTTTTATTTTTTTATGTGGTTGTTTATTTTTATTTGTTTTTTAATGTTTGTGTCGAAGACATAGAGAGTAAGGTGCAGAATTTAAAGAAGGAATGTTGTGCTGGTGTTGGAAATAGCAAGGGGGTGAAGATGGTTATAGAATAGAAGTAAAGGAAGGAGACAGAGATGAGGATGAAAATGAGAATGAAAGAAAAGAAAACAGGTAAATAGTATTGGGTACCTGAAACCATAACTAATCAGATAGGTTTCATTTATATAGGTTCTAGTTTTAATTCTTATTCCTAAAACTTAAGAATTGTTTTTACATTTTTAACAAGTATTCAAACTCGTTTACCCATACACTAATTTGTGTCAACCGATCCAAACATAGTTCTAAAATTAACACTCTAACACAACCCTGCAGGCACAAAAAAACTTGGATTTTTTTTTAATAAAATTATGTGTATTCAAATAATATGGTTAAATGATTTTGAGTTTAAAAAAATAAAATGTAATCGCATAATACATCATTTAGATATTTAATTAAATACTTAAAATTTAGTATATATGGTTTTAAATACAATATATGTATATGATAAAAGAATTTAAGAAATCATATTCTTTATCAAAGAATTTATGTCTTACAATAATTAATATTTTTATGGAGAAATTGTCAAACAAATACAGTTGTTATCGTTCTTAAATCATCTCAATATAAGATGCTTATAAGATGAATATAATAACAATAAAAAGAAGCCAGTTGTTAATTATCATAACATAAACTTAATTCCATCTAGTGTTGAATTTGATCCGAATTGCTTGAACTTGAATTCAAGTATGGATTGAGTGAATCAAGTTAGAGCTAATGATTACAGTTATTTTCATTAAATAAGCTAAGCCAATCAAATATTTGATGTTATTATTATTGTTTTTTTTTTTTAAATATAATAAATATTGTTTGGGGTAAGGATTAGAGATGTGATATAATTTGGATATTAAGGATAGGTTTTGAAGAAGATGAAATCGAATTTGAGTATTAAAAATAAGAGGTAATTATCTAAATTTTCATTCAAAAAAATAGATTTATTTTGAATATTAAAATTTATGATAAAATTTTAATTGCCATTTTATATTTGGAAGAAGATTCGAACATTAAGGATAAGGTTATATTGCAATATTTGGACATTAAGGGTGACAATTTAAAGAAATTGAAAGTAAGTAGGAAAAATCATACAGAAATCCGGGATATTTCGAAGCCTGTAGCCCTTCTAGAATCACTCCTCTTTTGTCTAGAAGAGACAATAAGAGGAATATTGAGCTGGCTTCGATAAATGAACTTGGAAGTTTGTAGATGCTTCTTCATAAATTATGACTATAAGAGTATAATTCCAATTTAACCCTTCATGTTTAGGCAAGCCACCTTTAGTCCATAGGCTCTTACAAACATATTTTCCAAACAGAAACTTAACCCTCCAAGGTTTGAAAGCTTCGACTCTAATGCATGTTTGACTTAGACAAGTTAAACTCAATCTAAAACTTTAATTTAGTAGCTTAATTTGAGTTCGACGGTTTGCTAGTAATTCTACATTGAAACTTTTGTATTACGATGATTCTTCTTCTTCCCTAATAATTGTCTTTTTTTTTTGTCTGATGACTCATCGTCTTCTCTAGCATCATTCATTATTCACTATTTGAAATGGTTTAAACTTGAACTCAAGCTCACCCTTTCAAATTCAAGCTAAGGTTGAACTAACCTTTGTTCAAACTTGGTTTAACTTGAATTTACATTTACTTGTGATACAACTAATAACTTTAAATTCGTATCGATAGTCTCTTAAACTTTAACATTTAATGTTAAAAAAATTAGGTTACGAGAGTAAATTCACCTTAATTTTTATATTTATCAAGAATTAATCAATTACATCCCTAAATCATGTAAATTGAACTTATTTTCAGAACAATTTTCTAAACTACCAAGTAGACCCTAATAAATATCAGAGTTGAACTAAATTTGACAAACCACGATAAATTGCCTAATTATATATGGAACTTGATGATAACGTCGTTAATTGTTATTATTTTGATTTTTAATTCCCTTATGTTTTGTGTGGAAATTTAATTCAATATAATGAAATTACTTATCTTTTTGCATATAGGAAGCTTTGAGCATTTTTGAAGTAAGTTGGGCCAAAAAGATGAAAAATTGGAGCAGACCTGTTAATCTACAAATTCTGTGAGGCTGACTAGGTGTAGGCACGTGAAATGACAAAAGCAGAATTCGAAAATTAAACCTGGACGTCCAGATCAGCTGCAAAGGTCCACAAAATATCAAAATTTACTGCCTGGAAAAGGGATAATTACTAACTGGAAAAAGGGATTAATTAAGATAGATAAGGAAGAATATTTTTGGAGGAAGGATATACATTAAAATATATATCTTTTCCTTTCTTTTTGGGAAGATATGTATCACTTTTGCTTGGTTAGATTAGAAGATTAGGATTGACTTTTATTTTCCAGATATTAGTAGAGAAAAAATATATATACTTTTATTTTTATTCTGCTAAGAGATTATTCACCATTGTACTTGGAGGATTAGAGAGCTAAATATGGTTTACAGTGGCTGAATATTTTCTCTTGGTTGAAGGGATCTGAAACCATGGAACTATAATGATTGTGAGATTTATTTTTGTTCTTTAATGCATCTTTTTTATTATTCGAGTATTGATTATCTTTTTGAATTATTTTTTATGATTGCGTTGGTTGATTTCTAAGGCATGCGGTTAGTTTATCAATTAATATAATCTACTGCTAGTTTAAGTGTTGAATCCGTAATTGTTTAATCCATCTAATCGAAGTGACAACTAGGTTTATCGTTTGCTGCGTCAGAAACTATAAATCCTAGGAAAATAATCAACTGGATTAAATGCAATGTCGCACGTTTGTGTTGTCTTGCTTCATTGGTCTTTCTAATTTGTAATGCTATTGTTTAATTAAATTCGAGATCGTATCCAAATTATTAATCAATAAGAGTTAATTGGAATACATGTTTTTGATTAACTAATCATAAGGAAGGACAAGTAAATTTAATACCACAATGAATATTTGAATAATTAATTTGATATTTTTGGTTTTGATGATCAATCGTAGTTCCAATGGTGGATGTGACCATAGACCAAAGTTTGTTTAATTGATTATTTATTTTAGATTATTTCGCTGAATTTTTATTTATTATTTTTAATTAGAATTTGCATTCAATTCAAAACCCCCTTTATTTCCTTGTTTCAATTTATTTATGACGACATATTAATCAAAGCTCTTTGAGAGAATGATCCGTACTTTCATTTACTACAATTTTGTTATAGGAATTTAAGGTTTTAATTTGGGTGTCGACGACAGCATGTACCAAATTTTGGCACCGTTGCTGGGGAGTTTTTACTTTGTATGTTTGTTATGCGATCTTCGAAACAAGCTAACTTACAATTTGATCCAGAGATTGAAAAGACTGCAAAAGGGCTGAGAAAAGAAGCAAAAAGGAGACACCAAGTACACAGATCTGCTTGTGAAACAGAGGAAAACATGGCTGAAAATCAGACTTTAAGAAAGCTTGCTGCTCCAGATTTGAATCAACAACCACACTGCATTACTTTTCCTAATTCAGATGTTAATACTACATTTGAATTAAAATCTGGACTGATTCATCTTTTACCTATTTTTCGTGGCCTTGCAGGTGAAGATCCTCATAAAAATTTAAAGGAATTTCATATGGTGTGTATAGGTATGAAATTGAATGGAGTAACCGAAGAACAAATCAAAATGAGAGCTTTTCCGTTTTCTTTGAAAGATGATACGCAAGATTGGTTGTATTACCTACCTACTGGAAGTATCACCACTTGGCATGAGATGAAAAGACTATTTCTGAAAATTTTTTTTCTAGCATCAAGAACTGCTAGCATAAGGAAAGAAATCTGTGACATTAGGCAGCATAGTGGAGAGTCTTTATACGAATATTTGGAGCGCTTTAAAAAACTTTGTGCAAGCTGTCCACATCACTAAATTAGTGACCAGCTGCTTATTCAATATTCTACGAAGGACTCTTATCAAATGAGCGAAATATGATTGATGCAGCAAGTGGTAGAGCATTGGCTGACAAAACACCTAAAGTAGCCCAGAATTTAATTGCAAACATGGTTTCAAATTCACAACAATTTGGGAATAGATCGAACCATTCGTCTCGACATGTCAATGAGGTAAATGTCTCTTCTCTTGAAAGACGACTTGATGATCTAACTACTCTTGCACGTTAAATGGCTGTAGCAAAAATAGAGGCAGTAAAAGTTTATAAAATCTGTCCAGTAAGGGGGCATCCAACTGATATATGCTCAACACTTCAGGAGGACTGCTCTGAACAAACTAATGCAATAGGTGGATTTCTAGGACAACAACAACAAAATTATAATTATAATCCTTATTTGAATACTTATAACTCAGGTTGGAGAGATCACCCTAATCTTCATTATGGGAATGCACATACAAATCAGCCTTCGAATAACTTTTAGCCATACCAGTAGCCTTATATTCCTAGACAGTAGCAATCAACTCAAAATTCTGATTCAGGTACATCTATTAAAAATATTGTTAAAACTTTGGCTACTAGCATTGTGAAATTTCAGTAGGAAACTAGAAGCAGCATTCAAAATCTAGAAAATCAAGTGAGCTAGATGGCTACTGTAATTAGTAGGTTGGAAGCACAAAATTCAAGAAAATTGCTATCACAAACTATGGTGAACCCAAAGGAGAATGCTAGTGCCATAGTGTTGAGGTGTGGAAAAGAGTTGGAAATGCTGATTAAAGCACCACTTGCACCAACACAACAAGCAAAAAATAGAGAGGAATTGGTAGCAGAAAATAATTCTTCTGAAAATGAAGTGACAGGTAAATATCCTTTTTTCAATGAATATAAACCTGTTCTTCCTTTACATGAAACTTTCAAACTGAAGTACGAATGCAATGCAGACTTATATGAGACCTTTCGAAAGTGTGAAGTCAATATCCCACTTTTTGATGCAATCAAATAAGTGCCTCGCTTTTCTAAATTTTTGAAAGAGTTGTGTACATTGAAAAAGAAGCAAAAACTCAAAAGATGTGAAAAAATAAGGGTAAGAGAAAATGTTTCAGCCATAATTCGAAAGAGTCTTCTTGAAAAATATAAAGATCCAGGTATGTTTTACATCCCTTACACAATAGGTGGCACTAAAATTGAAAAGGCCATGTTAGATTTCAGAGCATCTATTAATGTAATGTCATATTCCATTTATTTTGCTCTTAATCTTGGACCTTTAGAAAAAATTGGTGTAGTTATTCAATTGGTCGATAGATCGAATGCATATCCTAAGGGGTTGATTAAAGATGTCCTTGTTCAGGTTAATGATAAATTAATTTTTCTTGTTGATTTTTATATTCTAGACATGAAAAATAATGATCAGTCTGCACCTATTTTGCTAGGAAGACCCTTTCTGAAAATAACTAAAACAAAAATTGATATTCATAAAGGCACACTGACCATAAAATTTGATGGTGAAACTGTCCAATTTAATATTTATGATGTTATGAAATATCTTGATGTGGATTTTCCTGTGTATTCAGTTGATTTAATTGATTCTCTAGCGTAGGATATTTTTGAACTTGATGATGAAGATGATTTGGAAGTGGCTAACCATGAAAATATTTTGAAAGAAAGAGATGAATTTACATTAAAGTCAAATGTGCAGAATACAGTGGCAGAAATGAATGAGTAGTGGGAGTTGAAAAATATAGGTAATGTATCTTATATTGCGCTGCCAGTGCCTAACAAAGAACTGGTACCTTCTATTTTGCAGGCACCAGAGCTGGAGCTGAAACCTCTTCCAAATCACCTTAAATATGTGTACCTTAGAGATGGGGAGACCTTACCAGTGATCATTTCCAACAAGTTAAATGAGTAGCAAGAAGAAAAACTGGTGTAGATTCTAAATAAGCACAAAATAGCTATAGGATAGACCTTTTACTGATATTAAAGGAATCAGTCCCTCTACTTGCATGCATCGAATTCTTCTTGAAAAAGGTGCTAAACTAATTCGACAGCCACAAAGGAGGCGAAACACGCCGATGATGGAAGTGGTAAAGAAGGAAATTTTGAAGTTGCTTTAAGCCGAAGTAATTTATCCAATTTCAGATAGTGAATAGGTCAGCCTTGTTCAAGTTGTACCAAAGAAGACCAACATCGTAGTGGTAAAAAATCAAAATAATGAATCGGTACCTACTCGAGTTCAAAATGAGTGGTGGGTTTGTATAGATTATAGGAAATTAAATGTTGTAACCTGTAAAGATCGTTTTCTGTTACCATTTATTGATCAAATGTTGGAAAGGCTAGCTGGCGGAGCTTACTATTGTTTTCTAGATGGCTTTTCAGGTTATTTTTAGATTGTAATTGCTCCAGAAGATCAGAAGAAAATGACTTTCACATGCCTATTTGGAACCTTTGCATATTGACGAATGCCATTCGAAGCTTGTAATGTGTCGACCACTTTTCAAAAGTGTATGGTCAGTATATTTTCAAATTATGTTGAACACATTATAGAAATTTTTATGGATGATTTTATTATTCATGGGGATTCATTTGATAATTGTTTGCACAATCTTGCACTTGTTTTACAAAGATGCATTGGAACAAACCTTATTTTAAATTTTGAAAAATGTCTTTTTATGGTTAAACAAGGTATAATTTTGGGGCATGTAGTTTTAGCTAGGGGTATAGAGGTAGATAAGGCTAAAATTGATATTATTCAATCTTTACCTTACTCCACTAGTGTGCAAAAAGTTCGTTCTTTCCTTGGCCATGCAGGTTTTTACCGATGCTTTATTAAAGATTTTTTGCGTATTACATTGCCATTGTGTAAGTTGCTGCAAAAAGATGTGGCTTTCAAGTTTGATGAAGGCTGTAAAAATGCATTTAACAAGTTGAAGTAGCTGTTGACTTCTGCACCAATAATCTAGCCACCTGATTAGAGTCTCCTATTTGAAATAATGTGTGACACAAGTGATTATGCTGTAGGAGTTATTTTGGGGCAGCGAGTTGGAAGGGTGCCACATGCTATATATTATGCCTCGATGACTTTAAATGATGCACATAAAAATTATTCAACCACTGAAAAAGAACTCTTGGCTGTTGTTTTTGCATTAGAAAAATTTCGCTCTTAACCGTTAGATATTTGATAACAAAGAAAGAGGCAAAACCAAAGCTTATAAGATGGATTCTTCTACTGAGTGAATTTGACCTGGAGATCAAGGATAAAATTGGACAAGAGAATCGTGTTGTTGACCATTTAAGCCGTCTAGTTCATGTAAAAACAGAGCATAATCTGTAGGAGCAATTTCTTGATGAGTAGTTATTTTTAGCAAGCTGCAGGCTGCCCTGGTACGTAAACATTGTGAATTATTTGGTTACTAACATACTGTCAGCTGATTTATCTAAGGCTTAAAGAGACAAATTGAAAAATGATGCAAAATATTATGTATGAGATGATCCATATTTATGGAAACATTGCGTTGATCAAGTTATAAGAAGGTGTATGCCTGAAACTAAAATTTCTTCTATTATTACCTTCTGCCATTCGTATACTTGTGAAAGCCATTTTGGAGCCAAAAGGACAACAAGAAAAATTCTGGATTATGGATTTTTTTGGCCAACTTTATTTCAAGACATATACTTTTTTTGCAAATCTTGTGAACGCTGTTAGAAAACAGGTAATATTTCACAGAAAAATGAAATGCCGCAAACTCTTATTTTAGTTTGTGAAATTTTTGATGTTTCGGGTATTAATTTCATGGGGCCTTTTCCATCTTCGTTTGGTTACATTTATATTTTAGGCCAAACGACTATTTCCCACCCAAACTATGCTGAATTCTCAAAATTCCCCCCATTGACTATGAAAATACCGTTTACGTATCTATGACCAATTAAATTTAATGGAACCCTAATCCTTGAAAATTTAATCTCATTTCCCCCCCTAAAAGTTTAAAAACTAACTTTTCTCCCCTAAACCAAGTTTGGAAAAATCACATTCCCCCCTTAGGGTGTAGTTTCCAAACCCTTTTACTTTCTTCGATGTTATCACCGATCGTCTCTCCCTCTTGACAGTTTCTCTTCCACCGACGACCCTCCTCAACTCCACCGCAACCTATCCGATGTCATCTCGTCTTCGTTTGGGAAGAGAAATCGTCTTCCCAAGCGATGACGACAAGATTGATCGATCTTGTCTTCCCAGATGAACTCATCTTTTCAATAGACGATGAGTCATCTCGTCTTCATCTAGGAAGACACTCGTCTTCCCAAACGAAGACGAGACGACACCGAATGGGTTGGGGTAGAGTTGAGGCAGGCCATCGGTGGAAGAGAAACCATCGAGAGGGAGAGACGACCGATGATGATGTAGGAGAAAGTGAAGGGGTTTGGAAACTAAACCCTAGGGGGGTAGATGTGATCTTTTCAAACTTGACTTAGGGGAGAAAATTTAGTTTTTTAAATTTGGGGGGGGGGGGGAATGAAATCATATTTAAATTTATTTTTAATGTTAAATATAAAATGATGATTTTACTCTTACTATCGTTAATTTTAACTGCTCATGAGCGATTTTACCCAACTGGATGAATTGTCAACCACTAATAAAAACAATTTTGATTCGCTTGAAAATCGTTTTTGGAGTAGGAATAGATAGTTCAACAATAAGGCCAAGTAAAACACTTTGTTTGACTTGGTCAATAGAAAAAATCAATTTTTTAAAAATAAATTTTTAGAATTTTAACAGTGGCCCCTTTTTTTTGGTGCAACCTACAAAGGTACTATTGGACCCTAGTGTTTTAATGATGATAAAAAGCATAAATTAAAATACTAATATGTGCAAAGAATGTGTTAAAACATTAAAAATTGACAAAGTATGAAATTTGCAAAATGAAAATCGGGACGACTTAGACTTCATGTGGAACACCTAACTCATAAGGAAAATGTAAGTGGACATCAAACCATGCATCAATCATGCCTCACTTATGTAGCCTTTTGCAAATGTTGCTGAAATTTAAAGAAAATGTTTCCTTGCCAACCATGCACCACTTGATGCCAACCATACAACATATGTCTAGCTATACACTTAACTTTTTTATGCCCAGCTGTGCAAGATCACGCCAGCAATGCCTCTTCTCATGCCAAGCATGCAACATCTTCCCAGTTCTGCTTTATCATGCCAAGAGACTTGTCTAGCCATGCCAAGTAAGGTCCAGCCATGCCACTCCACTTCATGCTTTCCAGTTGTGCCAAACAAGGTCCAACCATGATTCTTATGAATTCCAACCATGCACTTAATAATTCCAACCATGCAAAGAACATGTCCAACCATGAAAATGAAGACTTCATCAAAGTCTTGTCCAGCTTTGCTTCAATTATGCCAACTATGCTATTTGTAAAATCAAGCTCGTACTTCAACTGTGCACAAGATGACATGCAAGTTGTTTAAGCTTATGAAATTCTTACAAAAACAAAGAAAAGAAGCAAGTTGCTAATGCCAAGGAAGTGCCGCCTCGTGCTCAGTGCATTTAAAGCCATCCATTAGGAACTCTAAATGAGGTTGACTTAGTCGTAAAAATTAGATGCTAACTATGCTATTTAAACATGCCAACTGTGCTTGTGGATTTTTAAGAGAAAGATTCGCTTTCAACAGAGAAATGACTATTTTTTCTAAGGTAACTTAACTCAATAGAAACATTACAAAACATAGCCACTCAAACTCTATAAATTGAGAGCATTTCAATTGAAGAAGGGTTAGAGAAATATATTGTGAAAAAAAGTTGCTATTCTTCTTCATTTTTCTCCTTCACTTTCAATCTTTTATTAAGCCTAAACTCATACACTTGAGAGACTATTGTGCTTATTATTTGTATCAACCTTTGTAGAGGCATTTCTATCTAAATTTTTTGTATTCAAACTCTTTTAGGCAAAATACTAAATAAATAATTGTTCTGGGCACAATGCCGCATGACATTGTTCACAATTTTTTAAAAAATTTATTAATTATTTATTATTACTTGGGAAATCCAAAGGATTAACATGAGGAATCCAAAAGTAATAATAAATTATTATTAATGTTATGAAAAAGACTAAAAGATTAATGTTAAAAATATAAACTTATAAATTTTATAGGAAAAATCAAAAGATTAGTATAAGAAATCTAAAAGACATAACAAAAAAAAGATTAAAAAAAGTGAAAAAAATAAAAAAAATATAATTAACGACAGACCTGCCAAATCCTATGGACTGCCTTGTTAAGGGCCTAACATGACATGACCCATTTTAGTGCAAGATGTGCCGCATGCTTTAGTGTTTTTACGGGTCGACTTGGTATTATCACAGACATAATGATTTGCATTGAAACTAGTTTGATGCACTGTCGCCTCTAACTTTAAGTATATGCCACCAAATTAAGTTCATTCTAGTATTAAAGTGATTTAGATTATATATATATATATATATATATATATATATATATATATATGATTTTAAAAGGTTTAAACCATTGTACTCGAATGGTATATTAAAAACTTAATTTTTCAACTTATGTATAATGTATTATATCATATGATGCTCCTTTTAAAAAATGAAATAATAAAATATTAACAAAATAATAAAAAATTATAATTGACATATTATCATTTTGGATAATATCATAAACACCTTTAATATTAGAAAATATTTCATAAACACCCATATTGTATCATTATTTTCTCTAAAAATTACATATCAATCTGTATCGTAATATGTATCATAACGTAAGATTCATTTATTGTATCGTATTAATTTAATATATCTTATGATATATATGATTTTTTATTTATATTGTATCGTATCGTAAGAAATGCAAACTATATTTTTTTAATTTAATTTAGTTTAATTTTAAACCTAAAATAATTTGATTTGAAAATTTTTAAAATTATTTTATTAGTTTAATTCTAAAAAATCTTATCACGTCTTGTACCAGACGGCGCATTGGACAATGCAAAACATTGATATTTACTTCCTTTCTTTGGTGGCCTTGGGAAATCCAAAGAATTAACAAGGGATTTCAAAAGCATTTATTAATATTATGAAGAATTAAAAATTAATAATAAATTATTATTAATGTTATGAAAAAACTGAAAGATTAATGTTAAAAATATAAACTTATTAATTATTTATCATTAATCTTTTAGGAAAAATCAAAAGATTAGTATAAAAAATTTAAAAGATATAACAAAAAAAGATAAAAACTTGAAAAAAATTAAAAAAATATAATTATCAGTGAACCCGCCAAAATCCCACGAACTACTTTGTTAAGGGCCCAGCGCAACACGACCCACTTCAGTGCAAGATGTGTCACATGCTTTAATGTTTTTGGAGGTCGACTCGGTATTACCATAGGAATAATGATCTGTATTGAAATTAGTTTGACCTACTGCCATCTCTAATTTTAAGTATGTATACCACCAAATTAAGTTCATTTTAGTATTAAAGTGACTTAGATTATATATTTAATGATAAATTATACAAAATTGAAAAAAAAAAGTTGAGCCCATCAACTCTCATGTATAAGACTCCCTCCTTTACCCCTTCAACAACTCCTTAGTGGAAATTAGAGATATGTATAATTCAGTTTAAACTATAAAATCGAATTGAATAGCTTAAATATTACAATTCGGTTTTATTTGGGTTGAAAGTTTTTTAAACAGTTTTTTAGTTTCAATTGCGGTTTCAGTGATTTTAAAATGTTTAACCTATAGTAGTCGAATCGTATATTAAAAACTTAATTTTTTAAATTATGTATTATGGATCATATCGCATTATGCGTTTTAAAAAAAATAAAAAAATAAAAAATTATTATTGACATATCATCATTTTAGATAATATCATACACACTTTTAGTATTTGAAAATATTTCATAAACGTCCATACTGTATCATCATTTTCTTTAAAAAAAATATATCAATTTGTATAATAATATGTATCATAGTATATGATTCATTTATTATATTATATTAATTTAATATATCTTATGATATATATGATTTTTTATTTATATCATATCGTATCGTAAGATACATATAGTATATCATAGAATATTGATAACTATAATTCAAACCGTAATATAAACTAAATCAAATCATATTTTTTTAGTTTAATTTAATTTAATTAAAAATATAAAGTAATTTGATTTAAAAAATTTTCAAACTATTTTATTAATTTAATTTGAAAAAAATTTTATATCGTGCTAAACCAGACGGCACACTTGACAATGCAAAACATTGATATTTACTTCCTTTCTTTGGTCGATTGGTGATGACTTCCGGCCATTTAAAACGGCACAAGTGACAAGCTGAGAATGAAAAGAATATTCTCTGTAACTTTTTCTAAAAAACCACGACAGTACGTGAAAAAAACTAAGTACTTACAATAAAAAATGGTTCAATGGGACTCGTTACGCAGGCAAAATATTTTTCCAGGTAAAATTCACACGGCATTAATTAGTAAAGACAAAAAGAACGAGACAGTACATGTTCCAAAAATCGTGGAAAACTAAGAAAACCGAATGCTGTCACCTGTCATAGAGGAAGTTCCAGGATGGTCTTTTTTGTTAAACTACTTCCAGCATAGGGTTTGAATTGAAGAAAACTTTCCTTCTTCACTTTTTCACCTTCAAAATTCTTTGAAAATCTGATTTCATATTTTTCTTTGAAGTAATCATGCATTTAAAACTACACCTGGCTGCAATATTCTGGTAAAACTTCTATTTCCCGAATATGGTTTTTTTTTTTTTTGGCCTTTTTTGTTTTATTTTCGAGAACTTGAAATGATTAATGACTGCTGCTTCTTGATTTTTTTTTGGAGCTCAATCATTAGTCAGAATTAATGGCTACGTCTTCTTCTTCATCTGTTTCTTCGACAAATCTTCAAGCAAAGCACGGTGTTTTCCTCAATTTCAGAGGCGACGACACTCGCCACGGTTTCACCAGTCATCTCCACGAAGCTCTGAGACAGAAAAAGATTATAACTTTCATTGATGATAAACTCAAGCTAGGAGATGAAATCTCACCCTCTCTTCTGAATGAGATCGAAGGATCGAAGATTGCGATTACCATTTTCTCAAAAGACTATGCGTCTTCGCGATGGTGTCTTGAAGAACTTGTGAAGATCATTGAATGCAAAAACATTCATGGACAGATCGTGATACCCGTTTTCTATCATGTTTATCCGTCCGAGGTAAGGAATCAAACCGGGAGTTTCGGAGATGGATTTGCTAAGCTAAAAGAACGATTTAAGGAACAACCGGAGATGGTGCAGAGATGGAAGACTGCTCTGAGTCAAGCAGCCAATATATCTGGCTGTTCTTTGAATGACAATATGTAAGTTCCTACTGTCCCATAATTTCTTGGCACCAGGTGTTTCGGGTTGGAAAACTAAAAAGTAAAACCACTTGTAAGACTATTTTGACGGTGGGTCAAGAATGTTATATTTTTCGTATTAAACTTGAAATTGGAATTCAGTTTACATAAATTTTTATCGTTTTCCAGGCCTGAAGCTGAAATTGTGAAGAAGATTGTGGATAATATATTGAGGAGTTTGAGGAATATTATTTCTCCCAGTACTAACAAGAACTTGGTTGGAGTAGAATCAGCCATGGAAGAATTGATTAAGTTGTTATTGAACAAAGATGTTTGCAGTTTGGGAATCTGGGGCATTGGCGGAATAGGCAAAACAACTATTGCTCGTGCTATATTCAACAAAATCTCAAATGAATTTGAAGGATCCTACTTCACTGAAAATGTTAGAGAAGAATCAAGAAATCCAAATGGGCTCGTTCACTTGCGAGAAAAACGTTTTTCTTCTATACTAGGAGATCAAAATCCCAACATGGGAAGGCTTGGTGCAATGAAGACTTTGATTGTTTTGGATGATGTCACAGATTTTCAGCAGATAGAAGATTTGATTGAAGATTATGAAAGTTTGGGTTCAGGAAGCCGGGTAATTATAACAACAAGAGATAAACAAGTGCTTGAGAATTGCAACGTAGATAAGATCTATGAAGTTAAGAAATTGTCTTATCCAGAAGATCTACATCTTTTCAGCTAGTATGCTTTCAAACAAAATCTCATCCCAGAAGATTACTTCAAGCTCTCAAATAGGGTCGTAAATTATTCTCAAGGTCTTCCTTTATCTCTCAAAATGTTGGGTTTATCTCTATTTAACAAGAGCATAACCGATTGGGAAAGCGCAATAAGTAAACTAGAAGAAACTCCTCCTCCGAAGGTTTACGATTTGTTAAAAGTAAGCTTTGATGGATTGGATGAAGAGGAGCAAGATATATTTTTAGATATTGCATGTTTTTTCAAGTGGACGGACAAAGATATGGTGATGAAAGTCTTGAAGGCAAGTGACTTGAAGGTAGAGTATGAAATAAGTGTTCTTATTGATAAGTCTCTCATAACTATTTCATCAGACAATACGATAACTATGCATGATTTGCTTCAAAAAATGGGAAGGAAAATTGTTCGGGAAGAAAAGGATATTGGCAAACGAAGTCGATTGTGTCATCATAAGGATCTTTATGACGTCTTGACAAAAAATACGGTGAGAGGCAAAGACATAGCCTTTTGTCAGTTTGGTTTTCCTTCATGCATTAAATGAGGTTTAATAAAAGCATTCAATCCTAATTCTGCAAGATCTATACATAATATATAAAATACTGAATTAAAACTTTAGAGTTATATAAATACCTAAAAGGTTATGCGTTTTGAATTTGTATGTATTGAACTGATAGGTTTTCCTCTCCTAAAATCTCCTGAATGATTGTTTTTAATGGATAAAATTGTTTTATGGGTTTTGGTAGGGATCTAGTTAATATAAAGTAAGGTTATTGGAGTTTCATCAAATGTCTAATAAACTTTAAGGCTCACACTTTAAGTGTATTACATTTGTTTTTATTATTCACTTAAACTTATCTATAAATTATTATTGGAGTTTTCAATTACCTCTTTTTATTAAACACAAATCATAACTAATGTTAGTTTACGTCAGTAAATTTTTTGAACATATGAATGCTAACTTATAAGGCTTCATTTTGATTGTCAGGGAACTGAAATTGTTCGAGGCATATGCATGGACATGTTTCAAATAGGAGAAATACACTTAAATCCTCTCACTTTCTCAAATCTGCATAGCTTGAAATTCTTGAAGGTCTATGTAGCTGTTAATGACAAGGTGCATGAATTTCAAGAATTGGAATTCGATTTCCTTGAGCTAAGATACATTTGTTGGCATAATTATCGGTGGAAATCTTTACCACGTAATTTTAATCCGAAGAACCTCGTTGCTCTTGAGATGCGCTATTCTAATCTTAAAGAACTTTGGAGTAGGGTCCAAGTATATGTATCTTATATAACAATCTATCTGACACTCCTAGAAAAATCTTATATTGAAAAAATATGATAGATATGTTAGGATTGTATATGTATTTTACATTGCTTAAAGATATTAAAATAAAATTAGTTTAATAACCTGTAAGTTCATAAACTTAAGTGTTATGAGTTAAAAAACTCAAAAGCAAAACTATGTTAGACTATGTATTCAATGTAGACAATATATGGGCTATTGGACCAAAGATGTTTGCATGCATCAGATTTTCTAATTGGATTTTTTCTTTTCGTTTTTTGGCTGCAGCCTCTAATAAATTTAAAGTACATTGACCTGAGTTACTCAAAGCATCTGCGTAAGATTGCTGAACTCTCACAGGCTTCAAATCTTGAAAGTTTGATTCTGGAAGGCTGTACAAGTTTGATTGAGATCATTTTCCCCTCTAGTAGGAGGCTCAATAACCTTGTTACTCTGAATCTAAGAAATTGCAAAAGCCTCCAGAGTCTTCCACCGGGTATTCTTCAATCAAATTCTCTAAGATTTGTTAATCTTTCAGGTTGCTCAAATCTCAGAATAGCCCCAAGGATCTCATGTAACATAGAGCAACTATGTCTGGATGGAACTGCAATAAAGAAATTTTCCTCTACGGTTGAAGGTCCTTCTAGATTAGTTCAATTCACTCTTCAAAACTGTTCAAGGCTGGAGAGCCTCCCAACAAATTTTCATAAGTTTGAATCCCTCAAACATCTTTCTCTATCTTCTTGCACAAATCTTGAGGCCATTCCAGAGATCCCACATAAGATAGAGGAGATATATATTGATAGAATTGCAATACGAGAATTGCCCTTGTCAATTGAGTCTCTATCTAATCTACATACATTGAGCCTCAAGAACTGTTCAAGGATTGAGAGTCTTCCAGATGGCATCCTTAAGCTGAAATCTCTCAAGTATCTGTCTCTCTCCGGTTGCTCAAACATCAAGACAATTCCAAAGATCTCATGTAAGATGGAGCAATTATATTTAGATGAAACTGCAATTAAAGAATTGCCCTCCCTAATCGAGTGTCAATCCAGTCTGGTCACTTTGAGTTTGAAAAATTGTTCAAATCTTGAGAATCTTCCGGGCGAATTCTGTAACCTGAAATCTCTCAGGCATCTCTATATCTCTGGGTGTTGGAAACTCGACAGACTGCCTGAGGACATTGGGAATCTGCAAAGTTTGGAGGTGTTTGAAGCTGATGGAATTGCTGCAACAGAATTACCATCGTCCATGGAAAGTTTGAGCAACATTCGTGAATTATCTTTCGAGAGATGTAAAGGGCAAGATCTGGTGCGTTCTCTTCCTCGTGTGTTATCAGGTTTGTCGTTTTTGAAGAAACTAAACCTGAATGAGTGCAATATGACAGAATTACCCAACAGTCTTGGCGATTTATCCTCCCTGAAGGATTTAAATCTTTCTGGAAACAATTTTAACAGCATTCCAACAACAATCATCAACCTTTCAAAGCTGTCGTCGCTTAACTTGAGCCACTGCAACATGCTTCAACCCTTGCCAAACCTTCCTGGTAACATACAACTTTTGGTAGCAGATAGCTGCAAATCTCTCCAAGCATTATCCGACTTGCCGATTCCAAGCCAAGGCTATTTCAACGGAAATCTCAGCTTCGTAAATTGCTTCAATCTCGACTGGAGAATGCTCACAAACATTCTGGATTACGCTCTGTCAAATATGTATGAGAAAACCTCTTACACCCGCAAGAGGCCTACCAGTTACATGTGTTTCCGAGGAAGCGAAATTCCAGACTGGTTTAACGTTCAAAGTACTGCGTCATTTCTAGAGCTCCCAGAAGGCTCGTTGAGTCATAATTTCATTGGCTTCACCTTCTGCACAGTGTTATCATTCCAGGACTATAAAGCTGGTACGTTGGTTGTTGAGTGCGAGATGCTTCTGAAAAGCAAAGATGGCTTGAAGAAAATGGGATGCGGCAGCTTTTTAGCCTGGACGAAAGAGTATGCGCCGTCCAATGTGGAGTTTGATCATGTGTTCCTCGGATATGATGTTCAGGTGGATGATAAATCAGAATGGGACGAATTCTCTGAGGCCATTATCAAGTTTCGTGTTACGGATTATCATCGGAGCCCTTTGGATGATTGCGTGGTGAAGAAGTGTGGCGTCCGTTTATTGTTGAGCCAGGAGGAATCAGTGAATGAATCCAGCTTGTGCTTGCTCTCCGATGAAGAAGATAAAGAAGACGAGCCACAGTCCAAGTGATCGAAGCTTTTGGATTCCTTCTAAGGTGAATCCAGATCAAGGTAACATTTTTATTCAGGGTTCGAGGAGTTTTGTTCGCATTTTCATCCTTATGATTTGAAAGATTATTGGAATAAAGTTTGTGACAAAAAGTCGGGATTTACCTTTGTTGTCTTATTTATATACTATAAGAAATAAAAAGGGTTGGATTTGGTTCGGTCCGAACTTGAATAAAATCCAACTCTGAATTGGTTTGAGATTGATGAGCTGAGATTTAAACTCAATTAGAGCCTCAGTTTAACTTTGTATTTGTTCTAAAGTGGCTTCAACTTTGGGTTTTTAATTCTTACACAAACTCTACTTCTAAATTTCCTCTGAAACCTTTTGTTGTATTTTAAATATTTACTTGTTAGATGGAAATATAATATTCTACAAATGGCAGACTCAAAAATAAAATTTAGGGGATCAAAGTTGATTAAAAGTAAGATATAGGGAAGCCAATGAAGGAATAATAAAAATTAAATGGGTCAAATAAAGGAGGAAGAGTAAAACCATTTTCGATTTAATCACTTTTGTAATCGAAATTGACCCAAGAGCCCCATTTGATAGAGCAATACTATGTATACATATTTTTGATTTTGAGTTCATAATTGGGTACACAGATGATGTACATGATGTTATTAGGTTTGGGTACATGATTAGCTATATAGATGGTATGTCATCATATGCTTAGGTAACTTTGAATTAAAAATAAAATAATACTTAATCATATGATGTTATATCATCTACGTGTGTAATTGTCTATTCAAATGTGTATAGATATAATATTGCTCATCTAACATTATGCTAAGAATACTCGGTCAGGTTACATAAACAACTTATTCAAGCCCCATTGGTGTATCCGTTTGATCAAATATATATATATAGTATTAATTTTTTGTACGTTGTGTATGACTGGTGTTTAATCTAAGTATACAATAGAATGTTTGATCCAAACGCTGAAATTTGATAGCTTGAAGATGGTTTTGGTATGTGTTGAGGTTGCTAAAATTTTTTCAATTGAAGTTTTTTAGCAGCCTGGTTTTTCCATGCGTCTGAGTTGATCTTGATCCTTTATTTTCCGGGTAGACTGAATATGTTAACTGTTTTTATTTTTTCATTGTTTGTCATCGTGAAATAAAGATTATTTTTCTTTTTTTATGTGGTTGTTTATTTTTATTTGTTTTTTAATGTTTGTGTCGAAGACATAGAGAGTAAGGAGCAGAATTTAAAGGAATGTTGTGCTGGTGTTGGAAATAGCAAGGGGGTGAAGATGGTTATAGAATAGAAGTAAAGGAAGGAGACAGAGATGAGGATGAAAATGAGAAAGAAAGAAAAGAAAACAGGTAAATAGTATTGGGTACCTGAAACCATAACTAATCAGATAGGTTTCATTTATATAGGTTCTAGTTTTAATTCTTATTCCTAAAACTTAAGAATTGTTTTTACATTTTTAACAAGGTATTCAAACTCGTTTATCCATACACTAATTTGTGTCAACCGATCCAAACATAGTTCTAAAATTAACACTCTAACACAACCCTGCAGGCACAAAAAAACTTGGATTTTTTTAAATAAAATTATGTTTACTCAAATAATATGATTAAATGATTTTGAATTTAAAAAAATAAAATGTAATCACATAATACATCATTTAGATATTTAATTAAATATTCAAAATTTAGTATATATGACTTTAAATACAATATATGTGTATGATAAAAGAATTTAAGAAATCATATTCTTTATCAAAGAATTTATGTCTTACAATAATTAGTATTTTTATGGAGAAATTGTCAAACAAATACAGTTGTTATCGTTCTTAAATCATCTCAACTTAAGATGCTTATAAGATGAATATAATAACAATAAAAAGAAGCCAGTTGTTAATTATCATAATATAAACTTAATTACATCTAGTGTTGAATTTGATCTGAATTGTTTGAGCTTCAATTCAAGTATGGATTGAGTGAATCAAGTTAGAGCTAATGATTACACTTATTTTCATAAAATAAGCTAAGCCAATCAAATATTTGATGTTATTATTATTGTTTTATTTTGTAAATATGATAAATATTGTTTGGGGTAAGGATTAGAGATGTGATATAATTTGGATATTAAGGATAGGTTTTGAAGAAGATGAAATCGAATTTGAGTGTTAAAAATAAGAGGTAATTATCTAAATTTTCATTTGAAGAAAATAGATTTATTTTGAATATTAAAATTTATGATAAAATTTTAGTTGCGATTTATATTTGGAAGAATCAAATATTAAGGATAAGGTTATACTGCAATATTTGGACATTAAGGGTGACAATTTAAAGAAATTTAAAGTTAGTAGAAAAAATCATACATAAATCCGGGATATTTCAAAGCTTGTAGTTCTTCTGGAATCACTCCTCTTTTGTCTAGAAGAGACAAAAAGAGGAATATTGAGCTGGCTTCGACAAATGAACTTGGAAGTTTGTAGATGCTTCTTCATAAATTATGACTATAAGAGTATAATTACATTTAACCCTTCATGTCTAGGCAAGCCACCTTTAGTCCATAGGCTCTTGCAAACATATTTTCCAAACGGAAACTTAACCCTCCAAGGTTTGAAAGCTTCGACTCTAATGCATGTTTGACTCAGACAAGTTGAACTCAATCTAAAACTTTAACTTAGTAGCTCAGTTTGAGTTCGAGGGTTTGCTAGTGATTTTACATCAAAAGTTTTGTATTGCGATGATTCTTCTTCTTCCTTGATAATTGTCTTTCTTTTCTTTTTATCTAATGACTCGTTATCTTCTCTAGCATCATTCATTATTCATTATTTGAAATGGTTTAAACTCGAGCTCAAGCTCACCCTTTCAAATTCAGGTCAAGGTTGAATTGATCTTTGTTCAAACTTAGTTTGACTCGAATTTATCTCTACTTGTGATATAATTAATAACTCTAAATTTGTATCGATAGTCTCTTAAAGTTTAACATTTAATTTTAACAAAATCAGGTTACGTGAGTAAATTCACCTTATTTTTTATAATTATCAAGAATTAACCAATTACATCCCTAAATCAAATAAATTGAATTTATTTTCAGAAAAACTTTCTAAACTACCAAGTAGACCCTAATAAATATCAGAGTTAAACTAAATTTGACAAACCACAATAAATTGCCTAATTATATATGGAACTTGACTAATTTGCCCCAAAATAAAAAAAAAAAATCCTAAATCTGACAAATCTATAACCTAAAATCACAAATGCTGGATTTAAAATGATTAATTTAACTTGAAAAATTTAAGTAAACTAACAAAACTAATAAACTAAAAAATAAAAAAAAATCTAGAACCTACCAAACATTTCCTAAGTTCAATATTTTAAATTTGTTTTAATTTTTTAAGTTTTGTACAGTAATTTTAAAATTTTTTCTATTTAATTTATAATTTTTATTTTTATATAACTCTTATTTGTTTCATTATACCATATTAATTAATAAGTCCACTCCCAGTTTGAAAAGAATAATTATACATTTTTTTAGAATTTTATTTTTTCATTAGTTGTTTTTATCGTTTTCTTATAATAACTTGCAATATTTTACATAATTTAACAATTGTTTAAGTTTAATATGGGTGAAGGGGCTATTAGAAATGACGTTAAAGTGAGGGGGTGTGTTTGTAGGTGAACACATTAAGATTGTTGAGAATAAAGCTACAATTGGACTAAACTGAGTTTTGTTTGACTCGATCATAGTTTGATAGGGTGGATGCATGGTTGGAGGAGTTGTAGGCTTGAGCTTGAGTTTGTGATAGAAATAGCTAGTTTGAGCTTGGCGTGAAAAATTAACGTGGAACTTTGTAAGTTATATATTTATCAATTACCTCACATATTCAAAGTTTAATATGTGGTTGTACATGCAAAGTTTAAAAGTTAATATGGTCAGACGAAAATTATGAGGTAAATATAAGATTTTGGGGTGTAAGTGCGAGATTTTAAAATTTAAAATTTTTATTGATATTATATGGCTTATCTAAGCTCATGAGATCATTGCGTTGAGTTGCAACCTACTTGAACTTGACTTGAGTAAATATTTGAGCCATTCGAGTTTGAGCTGAGCTTGACAATAATCGAGCTCAGCCTGACTCGGCATAAGTTGAATCGATCACAAATGACTTATGAGTGACTCGATTCGTTTATAACTCTAGTTGAGAGTAATTGTCAATATTATAAAAAGGTTGAGACTTATTATTAGTATTACAAGGGGTTCATCGTATTTGGTCAAATCTAGAGGTTTAAATACTATTTGCTTCCAAATAATAACACTATAATTGTGGAATTACAACATGATGAAAGATAATATGAGAAATAAAAATAAAAGGAGATGGAATTAGGGTTAGATTTGATTTGGGCCGAGTTTGAACAAGACATTTTAACATCAACTTGAATCCAAAAAAATTAGCTCGAGATTAATTTAAGATCGACGAGTTATGGTTCAAACTTGGTTAAAAGGTAATTTTACTTTCGATGTGACCTGAATTGACTTGATGTAACACTTTTAGACAAATTCTACATAGTTAAATGAGGTGAAAGATGTTAGGTTTGGATGTGTATTTCACATTGATAGGGGATGCTAAGATATGATTGGTTAAATAAATTGTGAGCTTCTTAAGTTGTTAAAGTTGCAAAACCCAAAAGTAAAACTATAATGTACAATATGTTTAAAGTAGATAATATCTTGACAATAGATTAAATTATTGGACCAAGAATGTTACAAATGGCATCTGAGTCCCTTCGCATGTCTTCTTAGGCGATGGTGAAATAAACATCAATGAGGACGAAGAAAGATGTTGGGTTTCGATGTGAGATGAGATGTTGGCCTCAATGAGGACAAGAAGAGATATTAAGTTTGGATGTTTATCCCATATTGCTTGGGGATGCTAACATATGACTGATTAAATAACTTGTAAATTCTTTAAATTACAAAGTCCAAATTACAAATGGTATTTGAGTCACTCTGCATGTCTTTTTAAGCGATAGTGAGACAAACATTAATAAGAACGAGGAGAGATGTTGGGTTTGGATGTGAAATGAGATGTTAGCCACAATGAGGACAAGAAGAGATGTTGAGTTTGAATGTTTAGCCCGTATCACTTGGAGATGCTAATATATGATTGATTAAACAATGAACTCTTTAAATTGCAAAGTCCAAAAACTAAATTGTAATAAGTTATGTATCCAAAGTGGACAATATCTTAACAAATGGTCAAACTATTAGATCAAAGATATTATACTCCGTTTCTTTTTTATGAGTAATAGGCTCTAGAATTTTATTTTGATTTCTCTCACTTAAGAGGTGAGACTTTCGAGCATCACATTTAATGTCGGATCCTTAATACCTCTAAATGATCATGCGTGCAATCTCAATAAAACTTACCCATTGCTGATTTTAGTTAATAGATACTACTAGAGAGTATCCATGACAATATAAAAGATAAAAAAAAATGACCTCCCAATAGCTTCAATGGCAAACAAGCCCATAAAAGTTCAAGTAAAGCTTATTTGGATATATCAAATGATCAGTGATAAGCAAAGATTACATTTTATGTAAGATCTATAACAACATCTAATAATTTATACTACTTATAAAAGGCTATAATATATTAGGATCTCTTGTTAAATGAATAGGTATTAATGCTAACAAAATACTTTAATATATGTCTATGTATGCAAAGTGTATATATTATGTTACTATTGATGTGATTTTTTGTTAACAATTGATGTACATATTTCATTTTTTTTTGTATAAAGTACACTATAATAGCAATGATTTGAACTTGAAAAGACTTGAATAAGTATTTTATGGGTGTCTAAGGGGATAAACTAAAATAGGTAAAAGAAAAAAATATGAAAAACTGAAATCATTTCACAAGAAAAAAATGAAAATTAATGAACAAAATGTAAGAAAAATAAAAGAAATGACTTAAGTAATATTTACCATGATTTAAAAATTTGATTGAATCATCCGATCCAACTGGATGATTGTCACCCACTAATAAAAACAATTTTGATTCACTTGAAAATCGTTTTTGGAGTAGGACTAGATAGTTCAACAATAAGGCCAGGTAAAAAACCTTGTTTGACTTGATCAACAGAAAAAATCATTTTTTTAAAAATAACTTTTAGAATTTGAACAGTAGCCCTTTTTTTTTTGGTGTGACCTACAAAGATACTGTTAGACCCTAGTGTTTTAATGATGACAAGAAGCATAAATTAAAATACTAATATATGCAAAGAATGTGTTAAGACATTACAAAATGGACAAAGTGTGAAATTTGCAGAACGAAATTCGGGAACGACTTAGACTTCATGTGGAACACCAAACTCAAAAGGAAAATGTAAGTAGACATCAAACCATGCATCAGTCATGCCTCACCTATGTAGCCTTCTGGAAATGTTACTGAAATTTAAAGAAAATGTTGCCTTGCCAACCATGCAACATATGTCCAGCTATATACTTAATTTTCTTATGCCCAATTGTGCAAGATCATGCCAACAATGCCTCTTCTCATGCCAACATCTTCCCAGTTCTGCTTTATCACGCCAAGAGACTTGTCTAGCCATGCTAAGTAAGGTCCAGTCATGCCACTCCACTTCATGCTTTCCAGCCGTGCCAAACAAGGTCCAACCATGATGCTTATGAATTCCAACCATGCACTAATAATTCCAACCATGCAAAGAGCATGTCCAGCCATGAAAATGAAGACTTCATCAAAGTCTTGTCCAGCCTTGCTTCAATTATGCCAACTATGCAATTTGTAAAATCAAGCCCGTACTTTAACCATGCACAAGATGACATGCAAGTTGTTTAAGCTTATGAAATTCTTACAAAAACAAAGAAATGAAGCAAACCGCTAATGCCAAGGAAGTGTCGCCTCGTGCTCAGTGCATTTAAAACCATCCATTGGGAACTCTAAACGAGGTTGACTTTTCCGTAAAAATTAGATGCTAACTATGCTATTTAAACATGCCAACCGTGCTTGTGGATTTTTAAGAGCAAAAAGTCACTTTCAGCAGAGAAATGACTATTTTTTCTAAGGCAACTCAACTCAATAGAAACATTGCAAAACATAGCCACTCAAACTCTATAAATTGAGAGTATTTCAATTGAAGAAGGGTTAAAGAAATATATTGTGAAAAAAAGTTGCTATTCTTCTTCATTTTTCTCTTTCATTTTCAATCTTTTATTAAGCCTAAACTCATACACTTGAGAGACTATTGTGGTTATTCTTTGTATCAGCCTTTGCAGAGGCATTTCTATCTAAATTTTTTGTATTCAAACACTTTTAGGCAAAATACTAAATAAATCATTGTTATGGGTATATTGCCAGAGAACTATTTTGTAAAGAGATGATGTTTTTACGAGTGAAACTTCAAGCAGATAGCTTGAAGAAGTGTATATAGAAGGCTTGGGAGAGAAAGTTCCTAACCACTATAAATTATTGAACATTTTCTTTTCCTACTTTCTTTACTTTATGCTTTTATTATATTGTATGTTTTTGATAAATTGTTAAGTGTTGTTCATGTTTGATTGCTTGAGTAAATTTGTTTGATATTGATTTTGTTTGACTATTATTATTGAAATTGCCTAAGTGATTGATTTTGATCAAATATTTGTTTAAAAGACTATTGTGCTTATGCTTGATTGGCTTACTACTTTGTTGAAAGTATTTGTGAAATTGTCATTAATTGAATGTTTATTTGAAAGATTTTATTTGATATTAAAGTTTTTAAATAATTTTATTCACCTCCTCTAGGATTATTAGTCATTTGAGCTTTTTCAGGTATGATTTGTTATTATAACAGGTTGTGTTAGCTCGTAAGTCATGCCCTAGTCCATGAAGTTCGGCCTGTAAGTTAATGTAGCATGACATTGTTCACAATTTTTTTAAAATTTTATTAATTATTTATTATTACTTGGGAAATCCAAAGGATTAACATGGCCAAAAGTAATAATAAATTATTATTAATGTTATGAAAGAGACTGAAAGATTAATGTTAAAAATATAAACTTATTAATTATTTATTATTAATTTTATAGGAAAAATCAAAAGATTAGTATAAGAAATCTAAAAGACATAACCAAAAAAAAAAAGATAAAAAATTGAAAAAAATAAAATAAATATATAATTAACGACAGACTCGCCAAATCTCATGGATTGCCTTGTTAAGGGCCCAACATGACATGACCTATTTTAGTGCGAGATGTGCCGCATGCTTTAGTGTTTTTGGGGGTCGACTTGGTATTACCGCAAACATAATGATCTGCATTAAATCTAGTTTGATGCACTGTCGTCTTTAATTTTAAGTATATGCCACCAAATTAAGTTCATTCTAGTATTAAAAGTGATTTAGATTTTTTATATATATGATTTTAAAAGGTTTAAACCATTGTAGTCGAATTGTATATTAAAAACTTAATTTTTCAAATTATGTATAATGTATTATATCATATGATGCACCTTTTAAAAAATGAAATAACAAATTATTAACAAAATAATAAAAAATTATAATTGACATGTCATCATTTTGGATAATATCATAAACACCATAATATTAGAAAATATTTCATAAACACCTATACTGTATCACCATTTTTTCTAAAAAAATGTATATAAATTTGTATTGTAATATGTATCATAACGTAAGATTCATTTATTGTACTGTATTAATTGAATATATCTTATTATATGTATGATTTTTTACTTATATTGTATCGTATCGTAAGATTTGTAAACTATATTTTTTTAAATTTAATTTAGTTTAATTTTAAACCTAAAATAATTTGATTTGAAAATTTTTTAAATTATTTTATTAGTTTAATTTAAAAAAATTCTTATTACGACCTGTACCAGACGATACACTGGACAATGCAAAACATTGATATTTACTTCCTTTCTTTGGTGGCCTTGGGAAATCCAAAGAATTAACATGGGAAATCCAAAAGTATTTATTAATATTATGGAGAATTAAATAGTAACAATAAATTATTATTAATATTATGAAAAAACGGAAAGATTAATGTTAAAAATATAAACTTATTAATTAATTTATCATTAATTTTTTAAGAAAAATCAAAAGATTAGTATATAATTAACGGCGACCCGTCAAAATCCCATGAACTACTTTATTAAGGGCCCAACACAACACGACCCACTTCAGTGCAAGATGTGTCGCATGCTTTAATGTTTTTGGAGGTAGACTCGATATTACCATACGCATAATTATCTGCATTGAAATTATTTTGACCCACTGCCATCTCTAATGTTAAGTATGTATACCACCAAATTAAGTTCATTTTAGTATCAAAGTGATTTAGATTATATATTTAATGATAAATTATACAAAATTGAAAAAAAAAATTGAGCCCATCAACTCTCATGTATAAGACTCCCTCCATTACCCCTTTAACAAATCCTTGGAGGAAATTAGAGATATGTATAATTTAGTTTAAATTGTAAAATTGAATTGAATAACTTAAATATTACAGTTAGGTTTGATTTGGGTTGAAAGTTTTTCTAATCGTTTTTGAGTTTCAATTGCGGTTTCAGCGATTTTAAAATGTTTAAACCATATTCGTCGAATTGTATATTAAAAACTTAATTTTTTAAATTATGTATTATAGATCATATCGTATGATGTGTTTTTTAAAAAATAAAATAATAAAAAATTATGATTAATATATCATCATTTTGGATTATATCATAAACACCATTAATATTTGAAAATATTTTATAAACATCTATACTGTATCATCATTTTATTTAGAAAAATATATCATAGTGTAAAATTTATTTATTATATCATATTAATTTAATATATTTTATGATATATATGATTTTTTATTTGTATCGTATCGTGTCGTAAAATACGTATATTATAAAATATTGATAACTATAATTCAAACCGTAATATAAATTGAATTAAATTGTATTTTTTTAGTTTAATTTAATTAAATTAAAAATATAAAGTAATTTGATTTAAAAAATTTTCAAACTATTTTATTAATTTATTTTGAAAAAAAATTTATATTGTGCTAAACCAGACGGCACACTGGACAAAGCAAAACATTGATACTAACTTCCTTTCTTTGGTCGACTGATGATGACTCCTGGGCCAGAAGTCATCATCAGTCGACCAAAGAAAGGAAGTAAGTATCAATGTTGGCCATTTAAAACAGCTGAGAATGAAAAGAATATTCTCTGTAACTTTTTCTAGAAACCACGACAGTACGTGAGAAAAACAAAGTAATTATAATAAAAAATGGTTCAATGGGACTCCTTACACAGGCAAAATATTTTTCTAGGTAAAATTCACACGGCATTAATTAGTAAAGACAAAAAGAAAAAGACAGTACATGTTCCAAAAAATCGTGGAAAACTAAGAAAACCGAATGCTGTCACCAGTCATAGAGAAACTTCGAGGATGGTCTTTTTTTTTTTTTTTTAAACTACTTTCAGCATAGGGTTTGAATTGAAGAAAACTTTCCTCCTTCACTTTTTCACCTTCAAAATTCTTTGAAAATCTGACTTCATATTATTCTTTGAAGTAATCATGCATTTAAAACTACACCTGGCTACAATATTCTGGTAAAACTTCTATTTCCCGAATCTGATTTTTTTTTTTTTGCCTTTTTTGTTTTATTTTTGAGAACTTGAGATGGTTAATGACTGCTGCTTCTTGATTTTATTTTGGAGCTGAATCTTTAGTCGGAATTAATGGCTACGTCTTCTTCTTCATCTGTTTCTTCGACAAATCTTCAAGCAAAGCACCATGTTTTCCTCAATTTCAGAGGCCCCGACTCTCGCCACAGTTTCACCAGTCATCTCCACGAAGCTCTGAGACAGAAAAAGATTATAACTTTCATTGATGATAAACTCATGCCAGGAGATGAAATCTCACCCTCTCTTCTGAATGAGATCGAAGGATCGAAGATTGCGATTACCATTTTCTCAAAAGACTATGCGTCTTCGAAATGGTGTCTCGAAGAACTTGTGAAGATCATTGAATGCAAAAACATTCATGGACAGATCGTGATACCCGTTTTCTATCATGTTTGTCCGTCCGAGGTAAGGAATCAAACCGGGAGTTTCGGAGATGGATTTGCTAAGCTAGAAGAACGATTTAAGGAACAACCGGAGATGGTGCAGAGATGGAAGACTGCTCTGAGTCAAGCAGCCAATATATCTGGCTGTTTTTTGAATGACAATACGTTAAGTTCCTACTGTCCCATAATTTCTTTGTACCAGGTGTTTTGGGTTGCAAAACTAAAAAGTAAAACCACTTGTAAGATAATATTTTGACGGTGGGTCAAGAATGTTACATTTTTCATACTAAACTTGAAATTGGAATTCAGTTTACATAAATTTTTATCGTTTTCCAGGTCTGAAGCTGAAATTGTGAAGAAGATTGTGGATAATATATTGAGGAGTTTGAGGAATATTATTTCTCCGAGTACTAACAAGAACTTGGTTGGAGTAGAATCAGCCATGGAAGAACTGATTAAGTTGTTATTGAACAAAGATGTTTGCAGTTTAGGAATCTGGGGCATTGGCGGTATAGGCAAAACAACTATTGCTCGTGCTGTATTCAACAAAAGCTCGAATGACTTTGAAGGATTCTACTTTGCTGAAAATATTAGAGAAGAATCAGGAAATCCAAATGGGCTCATTCACTTGCGAGAAAAGCTTCTTTCTACTATACTAGGAGATCAAAATCCCAACATGGGAAGGCTTGGCGCAATGAAGACTTTGATTGTTTTTGACGATGTCACAAATTTTCAACAGATAGAAGATTTGATTGAAGATTATGAAGATTTAGGTTCAGGAAGCCGGGTAATTATAACAACAAGAGATAAGCAAGTGCTTGAGAAAGGCAAAGTAAATAAGATCTATGAAGTTAAAAAATTATCTTATCTAGAAGATTTGCATCTTTTCAGCCAGTATGCTTTCAAACAAAATCTCATCCCAGAAGATTACTTGAAGCTCTCAAATAGAGTAGTAAATTATTCTCAAGGTCTTCCTTTATCTCTCAAAGTGTTGGGTTCATCTCTATTTAACAAGAGCATACAAGTTTGGGAAAGCACAATAAGTAAACTAGAAGAAACTCCTCCTTTGATTGTTTACAAAGTGTTAAAAGTAAGCTTTGAAGGACTGGATGAAGAGGAGCAAGATATATTTTTAGATATTGCATGTTTTTTCAGGTGGAAGGACAAAGATATGGTGATGAAAGTCTTGAATGCATGTGACTTGAAGGCAGAGCGTGCAATAAGTGATCTTATTGATAAGTCTCTCATAGCTATTTCATCAGACAATATAATAACCATGCATGATTTGCTTCAAGAAATGGGAAGGAAAATTGTTCGGGAGGAAAAGGATATTGGCAAACGAAGTCGATTGTGTCATCATAAGGATCTTTATCATGTCTTGACAAAAAATACGGTGAGAGGCAAAGACATAGCCTTTTGCCAGTTTGGTTTTCCTTCATGCATTATATGAGGTTTAATAAAAGCATTCAATCCTAATTCTGCAAGATCTATACATAATATATAAAATACTGAATTAAAACATTAGAGTTATATAAATACCTAAAAGGTTATGCGTTTTGAATTTGTATGTATTGAAGTGATAGGTTTTCTTATCCTAAAATCTCCTGAATGATTGTTTTTAATGGATAAAAATGTTTTATGGGTTTTGGAAGGGATCTAGTTAAAATATGGTAAGGTTATTGGAGTTTCATCAAATGTCCAATAAACTTTAAGGTTCACACTATGTTATCTGTTATGATCATATTTTTTAGGTGTATTACAGTTGTCTTTAGTATTCACTTAAGCTTATCTATAAACTATTATTAGACTTTTCAATTACCTCTTTTTATTAAACACAAATCATAATTAATGTTAGTTTACGTCAATAAATTTTTTGAACATATGAATGCTAACTTATAAGGCTTCATTTTGGTTGTCAGGGAATTGAAATCGTTCGAGGCATATGCATGGACATGTTTCAAATAGGAGAAGTACACTTAAATCCTCTTGCTTTCTCAAATATGCATAGCTTGAAATTCTTGAAGGTCTGTGGAGCTGTTAATAACAAGGTGCATGAATTTCAAGACTTGGAATTCGATTTTCTTGAGCTAAGATACATCTGTTGGAATAATTATTGGTGGAAATCTTTACCACGTAATTTTAATCCGAAGAATCTGGTTGCTCTTGAGATGCGCTATTCTAATCTTAAAGAACTTTGGAGTAGGGTCCAGGTATAAGTATCTTATATAACAATTTATCTGACACTCTTAGAGAAATCTCATATTGAAAAAATATGATAAATATGTTGAGATTGTATATGTATCTCACATAGTTTAAAAATATTAAAATAAAATTAGTTTAATAACTTGTAAGTTCATAAACTGAAGTGTTTTGAGTTAAAACTCTTAAAAGCAAAACTATGTTGGACTATGTGTTCAATGTAGACAATAAATGGGCAATTGGAGCAAAGATGTTTGTATGCATAAGATTTTTTAATTGGATTTTTTCCTTTCGTTTTTTGGTTGCAGCCTCTAATTAATTTAAAGTACATTGACCTGAGTTACTCAAAGCATCTGCGTAAGATTGCTGAACTCTCGCAGGCTTCAAATCTTGAAAGTTTGATTCTGGAAGGCTGTACAAGTTTGATTGAGATCATTTTCCCCTCTAGTAGGAAGCTCAATAACCTTGTTACTCTGAATCTAAGAAATTGCAAGAGCCTCCAGGGTCTTCCACCGGGTATTCTTCAATCAAATTCTCTGAGATTTGTTAATCTTTCAGGTTGCTCAAATCTCAGAATAGCCCCAAGGATCTCAGAGCCTCCCAACAAATTTTCATAAGTTTGAATCCCTCAAACATCTTTCTCTATCTTCTTGCACAAATCTTGAGGCCATTCCAGAGATCCCACATAAGATAGAATAGATATATATTGATGGAATTGCAATACGAGAATTGCCCTCGTCAATTGAGTCTCTATCTAATCTACATACATTGAGTCTCAAGAATTGTTCAAGGATTGAGAGTCTTCCAGATGGCATCCTTAAGCTGAAATCTCTCAAGTATCTGTCTCTCTCCGGTTGCTCAAACGTCAAGACAATTCCAAAGATCTCATGTAAGATGGAGCAATTATATTTAGATGAAACTGCAATTAAAGAATTGCCCTCCCTAATCGAGTGTCAATCCAGTCTGGTCACTTTGAGTATGAAAAATTGTTCAAATCTTAAGAATCTTCCGGGCGAATTCTGTAACCTGAAATCTCTCAAACATCTCTATATATCTGGGTGTTGGAAACTCGACAGACTGCCTGAGGGCATTGGGAATCTGCAAAGTTTGGAGGTGTTTGAAGCTGATGGAATTGCTGCAACCGAATTACCATCGTCCTAGGAAAGTTTGAGCAACATTCGTGAATTATCTTTTGTGAGATGTAAAGGGCAAGAGCTGGTGCATTCTCTTCCTCGTGTGTTATCAGGTTTGTCGTTTTTGAAGAAACTAAACCTGAATGAGTGCAATATCATAGAATTACCAAACAGTCTTGGCGATTTATCCTCCCTGAAGGATTTAAATCTTTCTGGAAACAATTTTAACAGCATTCCAACAACAATCATCAACCTTTCAAAGCTGTCGTCGCTTAACTTGAGCCACTGCAACATGCTTCAATCCTTGCCAAACCTTCCTGGTAACATAAAACTTTTGGTAGCAGATAGCTGCAAATCTCTCCAAGCATTATCCGGCTTGCCGATTCCAAGCCAAGGCTATTTCAACGGTAATCTCAGCTTCATAAATTGCTTCAATCTCGACTGGAGAATGCTCACAAACATTCTGGATTACGCTTTGTCAAATATGTATGAGAAAACCTATTACACCCACAAGAGTCCTACCCGTTACATGTGTTTCCGAGGAAGCGAAATTCCAGACTGGTTTAACGTTCAAAGTACTGCGTCATTTCTGGAGCTCCCAGAAGGCTCGTTAAGTCATAATTTCATTGGCTTCACCTTCTGCACAGTGTTATCATTCCAGGACTATAAAGCTGGTACGTTGGTTGTTGAGTGGGAGATGCTTCTGAAAAGCAAGGATGGCTTGAAGACAATGGGAAGCGGCGGCTTTTTAGCCTGGACCAAAGAGTATGCGCCGTCCAATGTGGAGTTTGATTATGTGTTTCTGGGATATGATGTTCAGGTGGATGATAAATCAGAATGGGACGGATTCTCTGAGGCCATTATCAAGTTTCGTGTTACGGATTATCATCGGAGCCCTTTGGATGATTGCGTGGTGAAGAAGTGTGGCGTCCGTTTATTGTTGAGCCAGGAGGAATCAATGAATGAATCCGGCTTGTGCTGGCTCTGCGACGAAGAAGATGAAGAAGATGAGCCACAGTCCAAGAGATCGAAGCTTTTAGAATCCTTCTAAGGGGAATCCAGATCAAGGTAACATTTGTATTCAGGGTTTGAGGAGTTTTGCTTACATTTTCATCCTTATGATTTGAAAGATTTTTGGAATAAAGTTTGTGACAAAATGTCTGGATTTACTTTTGTTGTCTTATTTATATACTATAAGAAATAAAGAGGGTTGGATTTGATTCGGTCCGAGCTTGAATAAAATCCTACTTTGCATTGGCTTGAGATTGATGAACTGGGAGTTAAACTCAATTAGAGCCTCAATTTATCTTTGTATTTGTTCTAAAGTGGATTCAACTTTGATTTTAATTCTTACACAAACTCTTCTTCTAAATTTCCTCTGAAACCTTTTGTTGTATTTTAAATATTTATTTGTTGGATGGAAATATAATATTCTACAAATGCAAGACTCAAAAATAAAATTTAGGGGATCAAAGTTGATTAAAGTAAAATATGGGGAAGTCAAAAGAAATAATAAAATTTCAGGGGGTCAAATAAAGGAGGAGGAATAAAACCATTTTTGATTTTATCACTTTTGTTATCAAAATTGACCCGAGAACCATATTTGAAAAATTAATACTATACATACATGTTTTTGACTTTGAGTTCTTAATTAGATACACAGATAATATATTATGATGTGATTAGGTTTGTATACTTGATTAACTATATAGAAGATACGTCATTATATGTTTAGGTGATTTTGAATTAAAGATAAAATAGTACTCAATCCCATGATAACATATCATTTATGCATCAAATTATCTATTCAAATGTGCATAGACATAATATTACTCATTTGAAATCATGTTAAAAATACTTGGTCAGGTTACATAAAGAACTTATTCAAGCCCCATTGGTGTGCCCGTTTGATCAAAAAAAGAAAATAATGTAATAATGTTTTGTACGTTGTGTATGACTGGCGTTTAATAAAAGTATACAATAGAATGTTTGATCCAAACGCTGAAATTTGAAAGCTTGAAGATGGTTTTGGTATGTGTTGAGGTTGCTAAAATTTTTTCAATTGAAGTTTTTTAGCAGCCTGGTTTTTTCTGGGTAGATTGAATATGTTTACTGTTTTTATTTTTTCATTGTTTGTCATAGTGAAATAAAGATTAATTTTATTTTTTTATGTGGTTGTTTATTTTTATTTGCTTTTTAATGTTTGTGTCGAAGACATAGAGAGTAAGGAGCAGAATTTAAAGAAGGAATGTTGTGCTGGTGCTGGAAATAGCAAGGGGGTGAAGATGGTTATAGAATAGAAGTAAAGGAAGGAGATAGAGACGAGGATGAAAATGAGAAAGAAAGAAAAGAAAATGGGTAAATAGTATTGGGTACCTGAAACCATAACTAATCAGATTGGTACTTGGGTAGGTTTTCATTTATATAGGTTCTAGGTTTAATTCTTATTCCTAAAACTTAAGAATTGCTTTTACATTTTCAACAAGGCATTCAAACTTATTTAGCCATACAATAATTTGTGTCAACCGATCCAAACATTGTTCTAAAATTAACACTCTAACACAACCTTGTAGGCACAACGGGACTTGGATTTTTTGTAATAAAATTATGTGTATTTAAATAATATGATTAAATGATTTTAAATTGAAAAAAAATAAATCCTAATAATATATATATCATTTAAATGTTTAATTAAATACTTAAAACTTAGTACAAATAGCATTAAATACAATATATGTTTATGATAAAAGAATTTAAGAAATTATATTCTTTATCAAAGAATTTATGTCTTACAATAATTAATGTTTTTATGGAGAAATTGTCAAACAAATACTGTTGTTATTATTCTTAAATCATCTCAATATAAGATGCTTATAAGATGAATATAATAACAATAAAAAGAAGCCAATTGTTAATTATAATAATATAAACGTAATTCTATTTAGTGTTGAATTTGACTCAAGTTGCCGGAGTTTGAATTTGAATATGGACTGAGTGAATTGAGTTCGAGCTAATGATTACGCTTGTTTTAATAAAATAAGTTAAATTCGGGCCAATAAAAAATGAAATCGAATTAGAGTATTAAAAATAAGAGATAATTATATAACTTTTCATTTGAAGAAAATAGATTTATTTTGAATATTAAAATTTATGATAAAATTTTAATTGCCATTTCATATTTGGAAGAAGATTCGAATATTAAGGATAAGGTTATATTGCAATATTTGGACATTAAGGGTGACAATTTAAAGAAATTGAAAGTAAGTAGGAAAAATCATACAGAAATCCGGGATATTTCAAAGCCTGTAGCCCTTCTAGAATCACTCCTCTTTTGTCTAGAAGAGACAAAAGAGGAATATTGAGCTGGCTTCGATAAATGAACTTGGAAGTTTGTAGATGCTTCTTCATAAATTATGACTATAAGAGTATAATTACAATTTAACCCTTCAAGTTTAGGCAAGCAACCTTTAGTCCATAGGCTCTTACAAACATATTTTCCAAACTGGAAACTTAACCCTCCAAGGTTTGAAAGCTTCGACTCTAATGCATATTTGATTCAGACAAGTTGAACTCAATCTAAAACTTTAACTTAGTAGTTTAGTTTGAGTTCAAGGGTTTGCTAGTGATTTTATGTCAAAACTTTTGTATTGCGATGATTCTTCTTCTTCCTTGGTAATTGTCCTTTTTTTTTTTAATCTAATGACTCATCATCTTCTCTAGCATCATTCATTATTCTCTATTTGAAATGGTTTAAACTTGAACCCAAACTCACCCTTTCAAATTCAAGCTAAGGTTGGATTGACCTTTGTTCAAACTTGGTTTGACTTGAATTTACCTCTACTTATAATATAACTAATAACTTTAAATCCGTATCGGTAGTCTCCTAAAGTTTAACATTTAATTTTATCAAATTCAGGTTACAAGAGTAAATTCACTTTAATTTTTATAATTATCAAGAATTAACCAATTACCCTATATCATGTAAATTGAACTTATTTTTAGAAAAGTTTCTAAACTACCAAGCCCTAATAAATATCAGAGTTGAACTAAATTTGACAAACCACAATAAATTGCCAAATTATATATGGAACTTGACTAATTTGCCCCAAAATTAAAAAATAAAAATCCTAAATCTGACAAATCTATAACCTAAAATCACAAAGGCTGGATTTAAAAGGATTATTTTAACTTGAAAAATTTAAGTAAACTAACAAAACTAATAAACTAAAAAATAAAAAAAAATCTAGAACCTAACAAACATTTCCTAAGTTCAATATTTTAGATTTGTTTTAATTTTTTAAGTTTTGTACAGTAATTTTTAAATTTTTTTCTATTTAATTTATAATTCTTATTTTTATATAACTCTTATTCGTTTCATTATACCAGATTAATTAATAAGTCCACTCCCAGTTTGAAAAGAATAATTATACATTTTTTTAGAATTTTATTTATTCATTAGTTGTTTTTATCGTATTCTTATAATAACTTGCAATATTTTACATAATTTAACAATTGTTTAAGTTTACTATGGGTGAAGGGGCTATTAGAAATTAAGTTAAAGTGAGGGGGTGTGTTTTGTAGGTGAACACATTAAGATTGTTGAGAATAAAGCTACAATTGGACTAAACTGAGTTTTGTTTGACTTGATCATAGTTTGATAGGGTGGATGCATGGTTGGAGGAGTTGTAGGCTTGAGCTTGAGTTTGTGATAGAAATAGCTAGTTTGAGCTTGACGTGAAAAATTAAAGTAGAACTTTGTAAGTTATATATTTATCAATTACCTCATATATTCAAAGTTTAATATTTGGTTGTACATGCAAAGTTTAAAAGTTAATATGGTCGGACAAAAATTAGGAGGTAAATATAAGATTTTGGGTGTAAGCGCGAGATTTTAAAATTTTAAATTTTTATTGATATTAGATGGCTTATCCAAGCTCATGAGCTCATTGCGTTGAGTTGCAACCTACTTGAACTTGACTTGAGTAAATATTTGAGCCATTCGAGTTTGAGCCGAGCTCAATAATAACCGAACTCAGCCTGACTCGACATAAGTTGAATCGATCGCAAATGACTTATGAGTGACTCAATTCGTTTATAACTCTAGTTGAGAGTAATTGTCAATATTATAAAAAGGTTGAGACTTATTATTAGTATTACAAGGGCTTCATCGTATTTGATCAAATCTAGAGGTTTAAATACTACTTGCTTCCAAATAATAAAACTATAATTGTGGAATTACAACATGATGAAAGATAATATGAAAAATAAAAATAAAAATAAAAGGAGATGGAATTAGGGTCAAATTTGATTTAGGCCGAGTTTGAACAAGACATTTTAACATCAACTTGAATCCAAAAAAATTAGCTCGAGATCAATTTAAGATCGACGAGTTATGGTTCAAACTTGGTTAAAAAGTAATTTTACTTTGGATGTGACCTGAATTGACTTGATATAACACTTTTAGACAAATTCTACATAGTTAATTAAGAGAAAAGATGTTAGGTTTGGATGTGCATTTCACATTGATAGGGGATGCTAAAATATGATTGGTTAAATAAATTGTGAGCTTCTTAAGTTGTTAGAGTTGCAAAACTCAAAAGTAAAACTATAATGTACAATATGTTCAAAGTGGATAATATCTTGACAATGAATTAAATTATTAGACCAAGAATGTTACAAATGGCATCTGAGTCCTTTCGCATGTCTTCTTAAGCGATGGTGAAATAAACCTCAGTGAGGACGAAGAAAGATGTTGGGTTTGGATGTGAGATGAGATGTTGGCCTCAATGAGGACAAGAAGAGATATTAAGTTTGGATGTTTATCCCATATTGCTTGAGGATGCTAACATATGACTGATTAAATAACTTGTAATTTCTTTAAATTACAAAGTCCAAATTACAAATGGTATTTGAGTCACTCTGCATAGCTTTTTAAGCGATAGTGAGACAAACATCAATGAGAACGAGGAGAGATGTTGGGTTTGGATGTGAAATGAGATGTTGGCCTCAATAAGGACAAGAAGAGATGTTGAATTTGGATGTCCAGCCCGTATCACTTGGAGATGCTAATATATGATTGATTAAATAATGAACTCTTTAAACTGTAAAGTCCAAAAACTAAATTGTGATAAGTTGTGTATCCAAAGTGAACAATAACTTAACAAAGGGTTAAACTATTAGACCAAAGATATTACACTCCGTTTCTTTTTTATGAGTAATAGGCTCTAGAATTTTATTTTGATTTCTCTCACTTAAGAGGCGAGACTTTCGAGCATCACATTTAATGTAGGATTCTTAACACCTCTAAATGATCATGCGTGCAATCTTAATAAAACTTACCCATTACTGATTTTAGTTAATAGATACTACTAGAGAGTATCCATGACAATATAAAAGATTAAAAAAAATGACCTCCCAATGGCTTCAATGGCAAACAAGCCCATAAAAGTTCAAGTAAAGCTTATTTGGATATATCAAATGATCAGTGACAAGCAAAGATTACATTTTATGTAAGATCTATAACAACATCCAATAATTTATACTACTTATAAAAGGATATAATATATTAGGATCTCTTGTTAAATGAATAGGTATTAATGCTAACAAAATACTATAATATATGTCTATATATGCAAAGTGTATATATTATGTTACTATTGATGTGATTTTTTGTTATCAATTGATGTACATATTTCATTTTTTTGTATAAAGTACACTATAATAGCAACGATTTGAACTTGAGTAAGTATTTTATGGTTGTTTGAAAGGATAGATTGAAATAGGTAAGAGAACAAATGAGACAAACTGAAATCATTTCACAAGAAAAAAAATGAAAATTAATAAATAAAATGAAAGAAAAATAAAAGAAATGACTTAAGTAATGTTTACCATGATTTTAAAAATTAGATTGAACCATCTGATTCAACTGGATAAATTGTCAACCATTAATAAAAATGATTTTGATTTGCTTGAAAATTGTTTTTGGAGTAGGATTAGATAGTTCAACAATAAGGCCAGATAAAAAAAAAAACCATGTTTGACTTGATCAACATAAAAAATCAATTTTTAGAATTTGAACAGGGGTCCCTTTTTTTTGGCTTGACCTACAAAGGTATTGTTGGACTTTAGTGTTTTAATGATGATAAAAGCATAAATTAAAATGCTAATATGTCCAAGGAATGTGTTAAAACATTATAAAATAGACAAAGTATGAAATTTGCATAACTAAAATGAGGAACGACTTAGACTTCATATGGAACACTTAACTCATAAGGAAAATGTAAATGGACATCAAACCATGCATCAATCATGCCTCACCTATGTAGCCTTTTGGAAATGTTGCTGAAATTTAAAGAAAATGTTGCCTTGCCAACCATGCACCACTTGATGCCAACCATGCAACATATGTCTAGCTATGCACTTAACTTTCTTATGCCAAGTGGTGCAAGATCATGCCAGCAGTGCCTTTTCTCAAGCTAACCATGCAACATCTTCCTAGTTGTGCTCCATCATGCCAAGAGACTTGTCTAGCCATGCCAAGTAAGGTCTAGTCATGCCACTCCACTTTATGCATTCCAACCATGATGCTTATGAATTCCAGCCATGCACTTAATAATTCCAACCATGCAAAGAGCATGTCCAGCCGTGAAAATGAAGACTTCATCAAAGTCTTGTCCAGCCTTGCTTCAATTATGCCAATTGTGCCATTTGTAAAATCAAGCCCGTACTTCAACCGTGCATAAGATGACATGCAAGTTGTTCAAACTTGTGAAATTCTTACAAAAACAAAGAAATGAAGCAAGCCGCCAATGCCAAGGAAGTGTCGCCTGTGCTTAGTGCATTTAAAGCTATCCGTTGGGAACTCTGAATGAGGTTGACTTAGTTGTAAAAATTAGATGCCAATTGTGCTATATAAACATGCCAATCATGCCTTTGGATTTTTAAGAGCAAAGAGTCGCTTGCAGTAAAGAAACGACTATTTTTTCTAAGGCAACTCAAATTAATAGAAACATTGCAAAACACAGCCATGCAAACTCTATAAATTGAGAGCATATCAATCGAAGAAAAGTTAGAGAAACATATTGTGAAAAACGGTTGCTATTCTTCTTCATTTTTCTCTTACACTTTTAATCTCTTATTAAGCCTAAACTCATACACTTGAGAGACTATTGTGCTTATTCTTTGTGTCAGCCTTTGTAGAGGCATTTCCATCTAAATTTTCTATATTCAAACTCTTTTAGGCAAAATACTAGATAAATTATTGTTATGGGCACAATTCCGGAGAACTATTGTAAAGAGACAATATCTTTACAAGTGAAACTTTAAGCAGATAGTTTAAAAAAGTGGACGTAGAAGACTTGGAAGAAAATACTCCTAACCACTATAAATTATTGAGTATTTCCTTTTCCTAATCTTTTCACTTTATGTTTTTATTTATATTTTATGTTTTTGATAAATTGTTAAGTATTGTCTATGTTTGATTGCTTGAGTAAATTTGTTCGATATTGATTTTGTTTGACTATCATTCTTGAAATTGTCTAAGTGATTGATTTTGATCAAATATTTCTTTAAAAGAATATTGTGCTTATGCTTGATTGGCTTACTACTTTGTTGAAACTATTTGTGAAATTGTGATTGATTGAATGTTTATTTGAAAGATTTTATTTGATATTAAAGTTTTTAAATAATTTTATTTACCCCCTCTAAGATTATTAGCCATTTGAATTTTTTCAGGTATGATTTGCTATTATAATAGGTTGTGCTAGCTTGTACGTCATGCCCTGGTCCATGAAGTTTGACTTGTGAGCTAGCTTAGCATGACATTGTTCACAAGTTTTTAAAAATGTTATTAATTATTTATTATTACTTCGGGAATCCAAAGAAATAACATAGGGAATTCAAAAGTATTTATTAATGTTAGGAAAACAACTGAAAGATTAATGTTAAAAATATAAACTTATTAATTATTTATCATTAATTTTATAGGAAAAATCAAAAGATTAGTATAAGAAATCTAAAAGACATAACAAAAAATGATAAAAAATTGAAAAAAATTAAAAAATATATAATTAACGACGGACCCCTGAAATCCCATGGGCTGCCTTATTAAGGGCCCAACATGACATGACCCACTTCAGTGCGAGATGTGCCACATGCTTTAGTGTTTTTTGGGGTCGACTTGGTATTACTGCAGGCATAATGATCTGCATTGAAACTAGTTTGACCCACTGCCACCTTTAATTTTAAGTATGTATACCACCAAATTAAGTTCATTTTAGTATTAAAGTGATTTAGATTATATATTTAATGATAAATTGTACAAAATTGAAAAAAGAAGAACCTAACAACTCTTATATATAAAATTTCCCCCATTACCCCTTCAATAACTCTTTGGAGGAAATTAGGGATATGGATAATTTAGTTCAAACCGTAAAATCGAATTGAAAAGCTTAAAAATTACAGTATAATTTGGTTTGGTTGAAAGTATTTCAAACCATTTTTTTCAATTTCAGTTGTGGTTTCAACGATTTTCAAATAGAACTTATTCGTAAACCGTATTTCTTTATAAATATATATATATATATATATATATATATATATATATATATATATATATATATATATATATATATATATATATATATATATATATATATATATATATATATATATATATATATATATATAATTTTAAAAGGTTTAAACCATGAAAATTGAATTGTATATTAAAAATTTAATTTTTCAAATTATGTAGTGTGTATCATATAATATGATTCGTCTTTTAAAAAATGAAATAATAAAATATTAACAAAATAATATAAAATTATACTTGACATGTCATTATTTTGGATAATATCATAAACACCTTAAATATTTGAAAATATTTCATAAACATCCATACTATATCATCATTTTCTCTAAAAAAAAGTATATCAATCCGTATCGTAATATATATCATAACATAGGATTAATTTATTATATCGTATTATTTTAATGTACTTTATGATACGTATGATTTTACCTGTATTATATCATATTATAAAATACATATAATATATAATATGATATTGATAACTATGATTCAAATCGTAATATAAATTATATTAAACTATATTTTTTAAGCGTGGTTTAGTTTAATTTTTTAAATTTGTATATCGTAAGCAGACGGCACACAGGACAATGCAAAACATTGATACATATGATTTTTTATTTGTATCGTATCGTATTATAAGATACGTATAATATATCATAGATTATTGATAACTATAATTCAAACCGTAATATAAACTAAATCAAATCGTATTTTTTAAATTTAATTTAATTTAATTAAAAATCTAAAGAAATTTGATTTTAAAATTTTTCAAACTATTTTATTAATTTAATTTGAAAAAATTTTATATCATGCTAAATCAGACGGCACACTGGACAATGCAAAACATTGATATTTACTTCCTTTCTTTGGTCGATTGATGATGACTTCTGGCCGGCACAAGTGACAAGCTGAGAATGAAAAGAATATTCTCTGCAACTTTTTCTAGAAAACCACGACAGTAAGTGAAAAATACTTACAATAAAAAATGGTTCAATGGGACTCGTTACGCAGGCAAAATATTTTTCCAGGTAAAATTCACATGGCATTAATTAGTAAAGACAAAAAGAAACAGACAGTACATGTTCCAAAAAATCGTGGAAAACTAAGAAAACCGAATGCTGTCACCTGTCATAAAGAAACTTCCAGGATGGTCTTTTTCTTTTTTTTTTAACTACTTTCAGCATAGGGTTTGAATTGAAGAAAACTTTCCTTCTTCACTTTTTCACCTTCAAAATTCTTTGAAAATCTGACTTCATATTTTTCTTTGAAGTAATCATGCATTTAAAACTACACCTGGCTACAATATTCTGGTAAAACTTCTATTTCCATAATATGGTTTTTTTTTTTGGCCTTTTTTGTTTTATTTTCGAGAACTTGAAATGATTAATGACTGCTGCTTCTTGATTTTATTTTGGAGCTGAATCTTTAGTCGGAATTAATGGCTACGTCTTCTTCTTCATCTGTTTCTTCGACAAATCTTCAAGCAAAGCACCACGTTTTCCTCAATTTCAGAGGCCCCAACTCTCGCCACAGTTTCACCAGTCATCTCCACGAAGCTCTGAGACAGAAAAAGATTATAACTTTCATTGATGATAAACTCAAGCTAGGAGATGAAATCTCACGCTCTCTTCTGAATGCGATCGAAGGATCGAAGATCGCGATTACCATTTTCTCAAAAGACTATGCGTCTTCGAAATGGTGTCTCGAAGAACTTGTGAAGATCATTGAATGCAAAAACATTCATGGACAGATCGTGATACCCGTTTTCTATCATGTTTGTCCGTCCGAGGTAAGGAATCAAACCGGGAGTTTCGGAGATGGATTTGCTAAGCTAGAAGAACGATTTAAGGAACAACCGGAGATGGTGCAGAGATGGAAGACTGCTCTGAGTCAAGCAGCCAATATATCTGGCTGATCTTTGAATGACAATACGTAAGTTCCTACTGTCCCATAATTTCTTTGTACCAGGTGTTTTGGGTTGCAAAACTAAAAAGTAAAACCACTTGTAAGACAATATTTTGACGGTGGGTCAAGAATGTTACATTTTTCCTATTAAACTTGAAATTGGAATTCAGTTTACATAAATTTTTATCGTTTTCCAGGTCTGAAGCTGAAATTGTGAAGAAGATTGTGGATAATATATTGAGGAGTTTGAGGACTATTATTTCTCCGAGTACTAACAAGAACTTGGTTGGAGTAGAATCAACCATGGAAGAATTGATTAAGTTGTTATTGAACAAAGATGTTTGCAGTTTGGGAATCTGGGGCATTGGCGGAATAGGCAAAACAACTATTGCTCGTGCTATATTCAACAAAATTTCGAATGAATTTGAAGGATTCTACTTCGCTGAAAATATTAGAGAAGAATCAAGAAATCCAAATGGGCTCGTTCACTTGTGAGAAAAACTTTTTTCTTCTATACTAGGAGATCAAAATCCCAACATGGGAAGGCTTGGTGCAATGAAGACTTTGATTGTTTTGGATGATGTCACAGATTTTCAGCAGATAGAAGATTTGATTGAAGATTATGAAAGTTTGGGTTTAGGAAGCCGGGTAATTATAACAACAAGAGATAAACAAGTGCTCGAGAATTGCAATGTAGATAAGATCTATGAAGTTAAGAAATTGTCTGATCCAGATGATCTACATCTTTTCAACCAGTATGCTTTCAAACAAAATCCCATCCCAGAAGGTTACTTGAAGCTCTCAATTAGGGTAGTAAATTATTCTCAAGGTCTTCCTTTATCTCTCAAAGTGTTGGGTTCATCTTTATTTAAAAAGAGCATACAAGTTTGGGAAAGCACAATAAGTAAACTAGAAGAAACTCCTCCTTTGAATGTTTACATTGTGTTAAAAGTAAGCTTTGATGGATTGGATGAAGAGGAGCAAGATATACTTTTAGATATTGCATGTTTTTTCAAGTGGAAGGACAAAGATATGGTGATGAAACTCTTGAAGGCAAGTGACTTGAAGGCAGAGTGTGGAATAAGTGTTCTTATTGATAAGTCTCTCATAACTATTTCATCAGACAATATGATAACCATGCATGATTTGCTTCAAGAAATGGGAAGGAAAATTGTTCGGGAAGAAAAGGATATTGGCAAACGAAGTCGATTGTGTCATCATAAGGATCTTTATCATGTCTTGACAAAAAATACGGTGAGAGGCAAAGACATAGCCTTTTGTCAATTTGGCTTTCCTTCATGCATTATATGAGGTTTAATAAAAGCATTCAATCCTAATTCTGCAAGATGTATACATAATATATAAAATATTGAATTAAAACTTTAGAGTTATATAAATACCTAATGGTTATGCGTTTTGAATTTGTATGTATTGAAGTGATAGGTTTTCTTCTCCTAAAATCTCCTGAGTGATTGTTTTTAATGGATAAAATTGTTTTATAGGTTTTGGAAGGGATTTAGTTAATATATAGTAAGGTTATTGGAGTTTCATCAAATGTCCAATAAACTTTAAGGTTCACACAAATATTATCTATCATGATCATATTTTTTAAGTGTATTACATTTGTCTTTATTATTCACTTAAACTTATCTATAAACTATTATTGGACTTTTCAATTACCTTATTTTATTAAACACAAATCATAATTAATGTTAGTTTACATCAGTAAATTTTTTGAACATATGAATGCTAACTTATAAGGCTTCATTTTGATTGTCAGGGAACTGAAATCGTTCGAGGCATATGCATGGACATGTTTCAAATAGGAGAAGTGCACTTAAATCCTCTTGCTTTCTCAAATATGCATAGCTTGAAATTCTTGAAGGTCTATGGAGCTGTTAATAACAAGGTGCATGAATTTCAAGACTTGGAATTTGATTTCCTTGAGCTAAGATACATCTGTTGGCATAATTATCGGTGGAAATCTTTACCACGTAATTTTAATTCGAAGAACCTGGTTGCTCTTGAGATGCGCTATTCTAATCTTAAAGAACTTTGGAGTAGGGTTCAGGTATATGTATCTTATATAACAATTTATCTGACACTTTTAGACAAATCTCATATTCAAAAAATATGATAGATATGTCGAGATTGTATATGTATCTCACATTATTTAAAAATATTAAAATAAAATTAGTTTAATAACTTGTGAGTTCACAAACTGAAGTGTTTTGAGTTAAAAAACTCGAAAACAAAACTATGTTGGATTATGTGTTCAATATTGACAATATATGAGCTATTGGACTAAAGATGTTTGCATGCATAAGATTTTCTAATTGGATTTTTTCCTTTCGTTTTTTGGTTGCAGCCTCTAATTAATTTAAAGTACATTGACCTGAGTTACTCAAAGCATCTGCGTAAGATTGTTGAACTCTCGCAGGCTCCAAATCTTGAAAGTTTGATTCTGGAAGGCTGTACAAGTTTGATTGAGATCATTTTCCCCTCTAGTAGGAAGCTCAATAACCTTATTACTCTGAATCTAAGAAATTGCAAGAGCCTCCAGGGTCTTCCACCGGGTATTCTTCAATCAAATTCTCTAAGATTTGTTAATCTTTCAGGTTGCTCATATCTCAGAATAGCCCCAAGGATCTCATGTAACATAGAGCAACTATGTCTGGATGGAACTGCAATAAAGAAATTTTCCTCTACGGTTGAAGGTCCTTCTAGACTAGTTCAATTCACTCTTCAAAACTGTTCAAGGCTGGAGAGCCTCCCAACAAATTTTCATAAGTTTGAATCCCTCAAACATCTTTCTCTATCTTCTTGCACAAATCTTGAGGCCATTCCAGAGATCCCACATAAGATAGAAGAGATATATATTGATGGAATTGCAATACGAGAATTGCCCTCGTCAATTGAGTCTCTATCTAATCTACATACATTGAGTCTCAAGAATTGTCCAAGGATTGAGAGTCTTCCAGATGGCATCCTTAAGCTGAAATCTCTGAAGTATCTGTCTCTCTCCGGTTGCTCAAACATCAAGACAATTCCAAAGATCTCATGTAAGATGGAGCAATTATATTTAGATGAAACTGCAATTAAAGAATTGCCCTCCCTAATCGAGTGTCAATCCAGTCTGGTCACTTTGAGTATGAAAAATTGTTCAAATCTTGAGAATCTTCCAGGCGAATTCTGTAACCTGAAATCTCTCAAACATCTCTATATCTCTGGGTGTTTGAAACTCGACAGACTGCCTGAGGACATTGGGAATCTGCAAAGTTTGGAGGTGTTTGAAGCTGATGGAATTGCTGCAACCGAATTACCATCGTCCATGGAAAGTTTGAGCAACATTCGTGAATTATCTTTCGAGAGATGTAAAGGGCAAGAGCTGGTGCGTTCTCTTCCTCGTGTGTTATCAGGTTTGTCGTTTTTGAAGAAACTAAACCTGAATGAGTGCAATATCACAGAATTACCCAACAGTCTTGGCGATTTATCCTCCCTGAAGGATTTAAATCTTTCTGGAAACAATTTTAGCAGCATTCCAACAACAATCATCAACCTTTCAAAGCTGTCGTCGCTTAACTTGAGCCACTGCAACACGCTTCAATCCTTGCCAAACCTTCCTGGTAACATAAAACTTTTGGTAGCAGATAGCTGCATATCTCTCCAAGCATTATCCGACTTGCCGATTCCAAGCCAAGGCTATTTCAACGGTAATCTCAGCTTCATAAATTGCTTCAATCTCGACTGGAGAATGCTCACAAACATTCTGGATTACGCTCTGTCAATTATGTATGAGAAAACCTCTTACACCCACAAGAGTCCTACCAGTTACATGTGTTTCCGAGGAAGCGAAATTCCAGGCTGGTTTAACGTTCAAAGTACTGCGTCATTTCTAGAGCTCCCAGAAGGCTCGTTGAGTCATAATTTCATTGGCTTCACCTTCTGCACAGTGTTATCATTCCAGGACTATAAAGCTGGTACGTTGGTTGTTGAGTGCGAGATGCTTCTGAAAAGCAAAGATGGCTTGAAGAAAATGGGAAGCGGCAGCTTTTTAGCCTGGACCAAAGAGTATGCGCCGTCCAATGTGGAGTTTGATATTGTGTTTCTGGGATATGATGTTCAGGTGGATGATAAATCAGAATGGGACGAATTCTCTGAGGCCATTATCAAGTTTCGTGTTACGGATTATCATCGGAGCCCTTTGGATGATTGCGTGGTGAAGAAGTGTGGCGTCCGTTTATTGTTGAGCCAGGAGGAATCAATGAATGAATCCAGCTTGTGCTGGCTCTCCGACGAAGAAGATGAAGAAGATGAGCCACAGTCCGAGAGATCGAAGCTTTTAGAATCCTTCTAAGGTGAATCCAGATCAAGGTAACATTTTTATTCAGGGTTTGAGGAGTTTTGTTCACATTTTCATCCTTATGATTTGAAAGATTATTGGAATAAAGTTGTAACAAAGATTCTGGATTTACTTTTGTTGTCTTAATTATATACTATAAGAAATAAAAAGGGTTGGATTTGGTTCAGTCCGAGCTCGAATAAAATCCAACTCTAGATTGCTTTGAGATTGATGAATTGAGATTTAAACTCAATTAGAGCCCCAATTTAACTTTGTATTTGTTTTAAAGTGGTTTCAACTTTGTATTTTTAATTCTTACACAAACTCTTCTTCTAAATTTCCTCTGAAACCTTTTGTTGTATTTTAAATATTTATTTGTTAGATGGAAATATATTCTTCTACAAATGACGGATCAAAAATAAAATTTAGGTGATCAAAGTTGATTAAAAGGAAAATATAGGGAAGCTAATGAAGAAATAATAAAATTTAAAGGGGGTCAAATAAAGGAAGAGGAATAAAACCATTTTCGATTTCATCACTTTTGTAATTGAAATTGATCCAAGAACTATATTTGAAAGAGCAATACTATGTATACATATTTTTAACTTTGAGTTCATAATTGGGTACACAGATGATATATCATGATGTTATTAGGTTTGAGTACATGATTAACTATATAGATAATATGCCATCATCTGCTTAAGTGACTTTAAATTAAAGATAAAATAACATTCAATCGCATGGGAAAATATCATCTATGCATATAATTGTCAATTCAAATGTGTATAGACATAATATTGCTTATTTGAAATTATGTTAAGAATACTTGGTTAGGTGACATGAACAACTTATTCAAGCCCCATTGGTGTGTCCGTTTGATCAAATATATATATATATATAGTAACAAGTTTTTGTACGTTGTGTATGACCGGTGTTTAATGTAAGTATACAATAGAATGTTTGGTCCAAACGCTGAAATTTGAAAGCTTGAAGATGGTTTTGGTATGTGTTGAGGTTGCTAAAATTTTTTCAATTGAAGTTTTTTAGCAACCTGGTTTTTCCATGCATCTGAGTTGATTTTGATCCTTTATTTTCTGGATAGATTGAATATCTTGACTGTTTTATTTTCTGGATAGATTTTTTTTTTTTTATGTGGTTGTTTATTTTTATTTGTTTTTTAATGTTTGTGTCGAAGACAGAGAGAGTAAGGGGCTGAATTTAAAGGAGTGTTGTGCTGGTGTTGGAAATAGCAAGGGCGTGAAGATGGTTATAGAATAGAAGTAAAGGAAGGAGACAGATGATGATGAAAATGAGAAAGAAAGAAAAGAAAACGGGTAAATAGTATTGGGTACTTGAAACTCTAACTAATCAGATAGGTATCTGGGTAGGTTTTCATTTATATAGGTTCTAGGTTTAATTCTTATTCCTAAAACTTAAGAATTGCTTTTACATTTTCAACAAGGTATTCAAACTTATTTAATCATACAATAATTTGTGCCAACCAATCCTAACATAGTTCTAAAATTAACACTCTAACACAACCTTGTAGGCACAACGGAACTTGGATTTTTTATAATAAAATTATATGTATTTAAATAATATAATTAAATAATTTTGAATTAAAGAAAAATAAATTCTAATAATATAGACATCATTTGAGTGTTTAATTAAACACTTAAAACTTAGTACAAATAGCCTTAAATACAATATATGTTGACGATAAAAGAATTTAAGAAATCATATTCTTTATTAGAGAATTTATGTCTTACAATAATTAATATTTTTATGGAGAAATTGTCAAACAAATACATTTATTATTGTTCTTAAGTCATCTCACTATAAGACGCTTATAAGATAAATATAACGACAATAAAAGTAGGGTAGTTGTTATCATAATATAAACTTCATTCCATCTTATGTTGAATTTGATCTAAATTGTTCGAGCTCAAATTGAAATGTTGATTGAGTGAGTTGAGTTCAAGTTAATGATGATGCTTTTTCATAAAAAAATATAAGTTTGGGCCAATCAAATATTTAACCTAATCATTATTGTAATTTTAAATATGATAAATATAATTCGGGTTAAGGATTAGAGATGTGATATAATTTGGATATTATGGATAGGTTTTGAAGAAGATGAAATGAAATTTGAATATTAAAAAGGAGAGATAATTATCTCAATTTTGAATATTGAAATAGATTTATTTTAAATATTAAAATTTAAGATAAAATTTTAATTGCGATTTTCTATTTGAAAGAAGATTCGAATATTAAGGATAAGGTTAGATTTCAATAACTGGACATTAAGGTGACAATTTAAAGAAATTAAATGTAAGTGGGAAATATCATACAGAAATCCGAGATATTTCAAAGCCAGTAGCGCTTCTATAATCACTGCTCTTTTGTCCAGAGCATAAATTCTCCTGTAAGATGAATTATATAGTGTTAAGACTAGTAGTATTGACCTATGAACTTGTAAATACCATGCATGGCAGGATTCAAGGGAGAAGAAAGGAAGGCTTACAGTTGGGCGATATGTGTTGGCCAAAATCAATACAGAAAAGAAAGAAAAAAAATTTCTGCATACTTTATTCATCAATTAAAAACCTTTAAATAGGTTGTACAATAAAAAGTGGTAACTAGAAAATAGACACTAAAACAAACATGGACAAGAATTTAGGAGCCACTAACTCACTACTTTAAACATGGAGAAGTGGTTCCCAATAATTTTGGAACCATTAAAACATATCAAAATAACTTTTGAAAAACTCAGACACACTGCCCACTTTATTAGCACACACTACCACATTATTGACATCCACTACAAACTTATTAATGATTAAATTATTATCCATCAATCCTCCCTCAATTTAATGTTTATAACATCCATTTAATTCAACATAATAGACCCTCCCTTAAATTGCATTTTCAATTAGGCAAACTCTAAGTAACTTAGTTTTTGAAATGCATCTAGCTTGAGGCCATTTATGAATATGTCAGCAATTTGATCTTCACTTTTGTAGTAGACAATATCAATAAGATCTTGTAAAAAGTGAAATCTTGCATCAATATGTTTACTTCTCTCATGCAAAACATGATTCTTTGATAGTTTTATAGCTGAGTTGTTGTCACAATATATAAGAATAGGTCATTCTTGCTTGAAATGAACCTTTCTAAGGATATTTTGTAACCAAATTGCTTGAGAAGCATATGTTGTAGTAGCTACAGATTCAACTTCTGTGGTTGACAAAGTAACTATTGGTTGTTTCTTGGAAGACCATCGAACAACTCTTGATCCTAACATAAAAACATAACTTGAAGTACTTTTTCTGTCATTTGGATCTCCAACATAATCACTATTTGTAAAACCAAACAAATTTGATTTTTCACTTTTCTTGTAAAACAACCTATAATCATTGTACCTTGCAAATATCTGAGAATTCTTTTTGTAGTCAAAACATTTATTTCCTTTGGACATTCCATGTATCTACTTATGAGATTTATTGCATACATGATATTAGATCGTGTTGCAGTAAGATACATCAAGCTTCCCACAATTTGCTTGTAAAAAGTGTTGTCACCTTTCTTCCTTTTGGATTTTCAAAAGCTTCAAACCAAACTCAGTTGATGTAAAGATAGAATTGCAATTCTTCATTTGAAGCTTGTTTAAAATCTCCTGAACATATTTCTTTTGAGAAATAAAATCCCCAACACCAGACTGTACCACTTCAATTCCCAAAAAATGATGCAACATTCCAAGATTTGACATATCAAATTCAACCATTATGGATCTTTTAAATTTTTTAAACATGTCTATATCATTTCTAGTAAAAATAAGGTCATCCATATATAAGCACACAATAAGCATCTTACAATCATTACCAACTTTAATAAATAGTGTATGTTCACATGGGTATTTTTTAAAACCTTCATTCAGAAAATGATCATCAATTTGACTATACCAAGCATGTGGAGCCTGTTTTAACCCATATAATACCTTTTTCAATTTGTACACTTTATGTTCACTTCCATGCTTCACATAACCAAGAGGTTGATCAATAAATACCTATTCTTGGATGTCACTATGAGGAATGTTGATTTCACATCCAACTGAAAAATAGGCCATGAATTTTGAGTTGCTAAAGCAATCACCAATTTGATTGTATCGTGTCAAGCAATTAGAGCAAAAGCTTTTTTATAGTCAATCTCATACTCTTGCTTGTATCTTTTAGCTGCTAATCGTACCTTATACTTGTCAACCTCACCATTCTCCTTTAATTTTGTCTTATAAACCCACTTGACATCAATCATCTTTGACTTATCCATGCTTCTTCTAGTGTAATATTTTGAATAGAAAATGTGGGACTTCTATTCAAAATATAAATGCTTCAATTTATTGCTCCAGGTTAGAAAGTTTTTGGAACACAACTTTTCATCATAAGACTTTGTATCATATTAAAAATAGTATGATTCTTTCTTTCACAAACATCATTTTGTTGAGGCATATATGTTATTATAAGTCGCCTCTTGATTCCATAAGTCTCACAAAAATTTGCAAATTCATGTGAGTTGTATTTTACTCCATGGTCCATATGAAGAATTTTTATTGAGTTTTCAACTTCCTTTTCAACAAGTGCTTTACAGCTTTTAAAGGCTACAAAAAGGGTCAAATTTTTCCTCAAAAAAATAGACCCAATTTTTTCAAGTGTAATCATCGATAAAAATATTTAAATACCTTTTTCCCCCATTGGATGTTGGATTTATCGGTCCACATATGTCAAATTGAACAATTCCCAACTGTTTTCTTGCCCTTTGTGATTTTTTGTTTGGGAATGGATCACGATGTCGTTTGCTAACAGTGCATTTTTCAGAAACTTTTGAGGGGCTAGCAAAAATCAGATGACTAATAACCATATTTTGCCACAGTCAAGCCACGTCATTTTATTTTGCTAAAAAACATGATCAATTGATGCTATTAAGATAAAGAGGGAACATCCTATTTGCAATCATTTCAACTTAAGCAATTACTCCCAAATTGGCATCTTGAATGCAATATACTCCATTTTTCATGAGAATCTCATAACCTTTTTTTTTTGCAATTGTCTAATGCTTAGCAAATTGTTCTTCAATTGTGGAACAAAAAGGACATTTGAAATTGTTTAAGTAACATTTTCTTTTGTTTGAACTATTACCTATCTTTTTCCCATGACGAAGACTTTTGAATTATCTCCAAACTTCACATTATCATGTAATGATTCATCTAAAGTTGAAAAGGATAATTTATCTCCATACATATGATTGTTGCATCTAGTGATAGGTTTTTGTTAACTTCTTTTCCAGTATAGTAAGCCATTAATAAGAATATTTCTTCCTCCTTTTCCATAAATTTTGAATTCTCTTCTCTATTTTTAGATTTGTAATGACCATAGTGGTGACATCGATAACACTCAACATTAGACTTGTCTCTTAGTTTATAATTAGTTGAGCTACACTAGTCTTGTTTCCTTCCTTTTCCTTGAGAATTATGAGATTGATTCTCTTGATGATATCTTTAATCTGAGTTTCCTCTACCTCATCCTCTCTTTGCTTTGTTTACTACAAAAGTATGATTTTCATTTGAAGCCTTTAATGTTTGCTCCTCTTTTTCTTGTCGACTAAACTTCCGTTCATGAACCATTAAAGAACTCTTCTATTCATCAATTGAAAGTTCTTCAATATCATTTGCTTCCTTTATAGAATAGGTAACAAAATTAAGATTTAGTGTCACGGATCAAGTATTTTTTCGTTTATGAGGACGTTTGTCATTTGTTCATTGAGAATTCTTATTTTGTTAACGATTGTCATCGTTCGTGAAAAGTAATCGGTGATTGACTCTACTATTTTCATCTGTTGCATTTCAAATTGTGAACGGAGTGTTTGAAGCTATTGCCTCCTTCCTCTTATTGACCCTTGAAATTTCTTTTTCATAAAGCCCTAAATATCCTTGGAAGTGTCTTTGCAAAGAATGGTTTCCAAGATTGAATGATCAGTTGTTTGAAAAAGATAATTTTTGGTGTTGAGATCTTTCAATTTTAATGCTTCCACTCTAGTATTTTCTAATACTCATTCGATTTCATGAAATTCGCCATCAACATACTCCAATGATCGTAATGAGAATCAAAGTGAGAAATTGTTGGTTGCACAAAATTATCTGTGGCCATAATTGTTTGCTGTTGAATAAAATAAGCTACTACTTTCCACACACTCTCTTCTCACAAAAGCTCTTCTCTGGTTAACCTTGCTCTAATCCCATTGTTGGCCTAAAAAAAAAAATGTAAAGAAGAAAGAAAAGAAAATTTTTGCATACTTTATTCATCAATTAAAAACTTTTAAATAAGTTGTATAATAAAAAGTAGTAACTGTAAAATAGGCACTAAAATAAACATGGATAAGAATTTAGGAACCATTAACCCACTACTTTAAACAAGGAGAAGTGGTTCCCAAAAATTTTGGAACCACTAAAACATATAAAAATAACTTTATAAAAACTAGGACACATTACCTACTTGATTAGCATACACCACACACTTTATCGACATCCATTACACACTTATTAATTATTAAATTATTATCCAACAATATGACAGATTGAGCCATTGTCGTAAGTGCAATCACATTTGATAGTAGGATTATTAATAAAGCCCTTAAATTGCGTGGCATCAGTGGCAGTTCCACTGCATGACTTTTCATTTATATTCTATAGTCCACCACTGTTTCTTGTCACAATTCAAGGTTGGTGTGCTATAAAGCTTAAACAGACATAGTGATAGGTGTATTAAAAGATAAGTGTATGTGATTGTTGGTTTCATGAATATGTTGTTGGTTGCTATTAGAGATGCTCGAACTATGGCATGTGCGTAATGGACTAAGTCATCCATACACAAAGTGGTTAAAGTTGAAGTTACTCCCAAATAAGTCTAAGATAGAACAAAACCACTGGCCCTAAACCATAATGTGGGTGCATGAAAATCTAATTTTTGAAAAGATAGTTGTAATACCCTTAGGTACTTTTCAAGGGCATTTATGTCTTTTGACCTTGCTTTGATACATTTCCAGTCTTATATATATATGTTCAATTGTAAATGTATGTATGTGTATGTATATATATATATAATAATAATCAAAAAAAGAAAAGAAAAAAAAAAAAGAAAAGGAAAGAAGAAAACTACAAAAAGACATATATAATAAGCCAAAAATATATTTATATACATTAAGGGCTAAAAGACAAGACAAAATGCATTTTTCATCTTCTTTTCCCATCCCTTCCAGAAAGCTTAGCCTCTTCATGCTTTTTCTTTGTTTTTGAAGAAAAAGGGGATGATTTGAAAGGGTTTTGGAAGACAAAGTAAAGAAAGAAAAGGAGAGAAAACACTTTGGAAACGTTGGTAACCAAAAGATCTCATTCTTTTCACTTTACCTACGTTTATATATATTAGATGTATGTTATATGAATATATTAGTGTGTTTTGGTATCGATTTAAGCTGGTTTTTGGTGAGAACAGAAGTAAGACAAAGAAGAGAGAGCAAACTTGACAAGTATGGGCTTGAAGCAAAGTAAGTGGAATCAGTTTTGGTATGTTTCATGTTTTATGCATTTGGTTCCTTTGCTCTATGTTATAAATGATGATTTTGTAGATGAGAAATGTGGTTTTGCCATTTAGGGTATTTATATGTGTGATTTTGTTTATGGCAGAGAGTTAAGAAATATTTACAGTTTTACCACTGATTTTGTCCTATATTTTGACTACTTTATCTGATGAATCATGAGTTTGGTTATAGCTTGTTAAAAAGCTCTTTGAATCTCTTTTTAATGATATATAGTTTGTATGAATTGGAGACCGTCTGTACTGTTAAATTGCTTGAACAAAAAGACTGCCCTACCAAATAAACAGTAATTATAGGTTTTTGCCACTGATCTCGTCCCACATTTTGACTGCTTTATTTGATGAATCATGAGTGTTATTATAGCTCAATGGAAAGCTCTTTGAATCCTCTTTTCAATGATATATAGTTTGTATGAATTGGAGACCGTTTGGATTATTAAATTATTTGAACAAAAAGACTACTCTACCAAATAAATAATAATTGTAGTTTTGGGAAGAAAAGAAAAGGAAGGAAAACAAGGAAAAGAAGAAAAGGAAGAAAGAAAGGAAAGAAATAAGAGAAAAAGAAAAGAACGAAAGGAAATTTGGGGCTTAGGAGTTAGGGGTTATCCCAAGAGTATGGTCTAGTAGGTTATGGATATGTAATAGTATCCCATGTGCCTAAAGAGAAAGAAAGGGCCCTGACACGGGGTTTAGTTTTAGATGGAAGCAAGATTAGTAAGAGATAATGCACACATGCTATAAACTATGAGAGGACATTTTACGCTACACTACCCATAGTAAGGCACGTCCACTATAGGACACATCCGTAGTAGGATATAGACCCACAGTAGAGTTCATTTGCAATAGAGCATGCTCATAGTAAAGTACAATTTAGATTAAAAAATGGTGTAGTGAGAGAAAGAAAAAGAGCTCGAGCTTAAAAAAAGGTCAAATCCTTGTAGTCAGCTTCCAAAAAGTATCTGATGGACACCAGATAGGACAAAGTGTAACCCAAATAGTAAAGGATGAGCCAGATTATCTTTTCGATTCTCTGAGGAGGTTATTACATGAGATTGAGTCTCAAAAGTGATTTAGAATAGGAACAGAGATAATTTACTTAATTCTTTCCCTTACTGAGTGATCTTATCCCTCACTTCCTTTCCTTCCATGATTACAGGTACAGGTGATCGAGGTAGTTATGAGGTAGGGTCAAGTCAACGAGGATAAATCTGGGCTAGAGTAGGTTACCTTTGGTTTATGTTACATGCATGTGGTCGTATAATATTGTTGACTTTTGGCTTTATTCAGATATAATTTTCAAATAGTTGTACAATTGTATCTTATCTAAGGATATTTACATAATTACTCTATGATCTCAGATGTTTTCAGATAAGTTTTTATATGTGATATATACATCTTTTGTTCGCTTCCAAATTTTCAATTTTCTCATATAAATTTCTGAATGCTTTTGGTGACGAGTTCATTTTAAAGTTTTTTTTTAAATAGATGTTTTAGATATTAATTAGTAACATTTTTCCTCTGGAGGACAATACTTTTGGAGAAAGATGTTATAATAGTATCGAAGATGTCATGCATGCAGGAAAAAAGTTAGTCTATGAAACTGTGCATCCCATTGCTCAAATATTGAGTTCAATGCCCTTTTTGCTCACAACACCGTGCATGCATATTGAAGTTGATCAAAATTTTCATGAATGTATATTTGATAGAGCTAGAAAGACAGGTTATTGAAGTCGACAACGGTGGATAAGATCCTGGATGGTTCAGGGAAAATCACATTGTCATTGCTTAATTCACTCAAACATGTACAAAAAGTAAACATCGGATTTCCCACAAGAAAATATACAAGTGATTCATAAAGATAAACCCAATACACTTAAGGGGGCATTTGGTTTGGGTTTTTTAAGATTACCTTAGTAATATATTTTTTATTCTCTTGTTTAGTTTGTCAGTAATAAAAGATTATAGTAATCTTCTATTACTAATGCTGACGTGACAGGTAATATAGGTGGTAATCTGATTAACACCTTCACCTTAAGTATTTAAAGATTATCAAGGTAATCTTGATTTTATTATAATTATATTATAATTTATTAATTTTTTGAGACAAAAATAAATTTATTTTTAATTAATATGACAAATAATATAAAAATAATTAAAAATAATTATATTCAAGGGCATTTAAGTAAAATAATTTACTAGTAATCTTTTATTACCTTTAACCAAACACAATAATTATTTGTACCTATCAAATTTTATCAAACATAGTAATCATTTATACCCAGTAATTTTTTAAGTAATCTATCTTCAAGGTAATCTTTTTATTTTGGGAATAAAACATTACCTAAACCAAACGCCCCCTAAAAGTTATGATTTGAGTGGACAACATAAGTATAGACTTTGAAGTTTATTAGACCTTGATGGACAGTCAATTAAGCTACTATAAATTGACTAGGTCCTTGCTCCCAAACCTAAGGCAGTATGCTTACAGTATAACTTATCCATTCAAAGTTATCATTAAGGGAGGTTTTTGGAGTAAAACACCAAGTCCCATTAAGAGGTGATCTTGATAGGTAATTTTAGATGCTTTATGGATTTAGTTTGCATGACAATCCAGGTATTTCTAAAACCTTGAAGTTTAATTTTGTATTTTATAATCTATCTGTAGATCTTAGGATTGCATGAGTTTATTTGTTTGTTCTTGTGTATTAAATCTAACATATTGCACTTATTCAAGTTTAGTTTCTTCAAAAATTACAAACCTGATAACTTATGAGGAAGAGAATGCACCAGCTCTTGCCCTCTACATCTCTCAAAAGATAATTCGCAAATGTTACTCAAACTTTTGATGGATGATGGCAATTCGATTGTAGCAATTCCATTAGCTTTAAATACCTCCAAACTTTACAGATTCCTGATGTCCTCAGACAATCTATCGAGTTTTGAACACTTAGAGATATAGAGATGTTTGAGAGATTTCATGTTACAAAATTCACTAGGAAGATTCTCAAGATTTGAAATTTTTTTACACTCAAAGTGACTAGACTTGACTGTGGAGGGCGATTCTTTTATTGTAGTTTCATCTAAATATAATTGCTCTATCTTATATGAGATCTTTGGAATTGTCTTGATGTTTGAGCAACCGAGGAGAGATAGATACTTGAGAGAATTTAGCATACAGATGCAATTTGGAAGACTTTCAAGCCTTGAACAATTATAGAGACTTAATGTTTGTAGATTAGAAAGAGACTCAATTGACAAGGTTAATTCTTTTATTGTAATTCCATCAATATATAACTCTTCTATCTATCATAGGATCCTTAGAATAGCCTCAAGATTTGAGCAAGAACATAGAGAAAGATTTTTGAGGGATTCAAACTGATGAAAATTTGTTAAAAGGCTCATAAGCCTTAAACAGTTTTGAAGAGTGAATTGAACTAGTCTAGAAGAGCCTTCAACCACACAAGAAAATTTTCTTATTGTAGTTCCATCTAGAGAAAGTTATTCTATGTTACATGAGATCTTTAGAGCTATTATAAGGTTTGAACTATTGGAAAGATTAACAAATCTAAGAGAATTTAATTAAAGAATACCCAGTGGAAGACGTTGGAGGCTTTTGCAATTTCTTAGATTTAAAGTAACAAGTTTATTGAGCTTCCGAATAGATAGGGAAATTATGATCTCAGTCAAACTTGTACAACCTTCTAGAATCAAACTTTTAAGATTTGAAGATTGAGAGTTCAACAATCTTAAGTAGACGCATGGAGTAACTTAGGTTGATGTACTTCAAATTAACAAGAGGCTGCAACAAAAAGGAAAAAAAATCCAGTTAGAACTTGTGATATATAGGTACACAAGATTGTTATATAAGATACATATACCTGGATCCTACTCTAAAGCTCTTCAAGATTAGACTAGTGCATCTCAAGAACAATGATGTTCTCTATATTAAAATTGCATGACAAAGAATTTCACCGATAATTATGCCATCAGATATATCTTAGCTTAGAGAATTTGAATTCCAGGTCTTGAAATCGATGCACCTTGTTATTAACAGCTCCAATGACCTTAAAGAATTGCAAACTACGCATATTTGAGAAAGCAAGAGGATTTAAAAGCATATCTCTAATTTGAAGCATGTCAATGCATATGCCTCGAAGTGCTTCAATTCCTTTACAATCAAGATGAAGCCCCATAAGTTAGCATTCATATGTTTCAAAATTTAATGATGTGGGCTTGCATTAATTATGATTTTGGTTTAATAAAACCTAGTAGTTGAATAATCCAGTGATAATTTACAAATGAGATTAAGTAAACAAATCTAGATAAGCACAATACATTTAAAATGTTATCATTTGGGTAGGCAATATTAGTATGAGCTTTAAGATTTATTGGACCTTTGATGGTAGACCAATAACCCATTCCATATTGATTTGGCCCCAATAGGTAAATTTGATTTCAAAATGCATGTCATTCTAAGTATTTTTATAACTTAAAGTTTTAATTCAATACCTATGTATGGATCCTATAGGATTATGATTGAATGACTTTATTCACTTCATAAATGAAGAAAAATTAGATTCACAAAAGGTTATGTTTTTCTCTCACCATATTATTTGTGAAGACATGATAAATATCTTTTTGATGCCACAATTGACTTTGTTTACCAATATCCTTCTCTTCTCGGACAGTTTTCCTTCCCATTTCTTAAAGCAAATCATGCATGGTTATCATATTGTCTGATGAAATAGTTATAGGAGACTTATCAATAAGAACACTTATTCCATACTTAGCCTCTAAGTCATTTGCCTTTAAGATCTTTACCACTATATCTTTGTCCTTCCATTTGAAAAAACATGCAATATCCAAAAATATATCTTGCTCCTTACTATGCAATTCATCAAAGCTTAATTTTAACACATTGTAAACATTCAAAGGAGGAGTTTCTTCTAGCTTATTGTGTTTTCCCAAACTTGTATGCTCTTGTTAAATAGAGATGAACCCAACACTTTGAGAGGCAATGAAATACCTTGAGAATAATTTAATACCTTTCTTGAGAGCTTTGAATAATCTTATAGGATGAGATTTTGTTTGAAAGCATACTAATTGAAAAGATACAGATCTTCTAGATGAGATAATTTCTTATCTGCTTTACAGTTTTTAAGCACTTATTTATCTCTTGTTGTCATAATGACTCGATTTCCTAAACCCAAACTTTTATAATCTTCTATTTGCTAAAACTTTGTGACATCATAAAAAACAATCAAAGTTTTCATTGCACCATGCCTTCCCATGTTGGGATTTTGATCTCCTAGTATAGAAGAATGAAGCTTTTCTTGCAAGTGAACTAGCCCATTTGGATTTCTTGATTCTTCTCTAATATTTTCAATGAAGTAGAATCCTTCAAAGCAATTCAAGATTTTGTTGAATATTTCACAAGCAATAGTTGTTTTGCCTATGTTACCAATGCCCTAAATTCCCAGACTGCAAACATCTTTGCTCAATAACAACTCAATAAATTCTTCCATGGTTGATTCTACTCCAACCAAGTTCTTGTTAGCACATGAAGAGATGACATTCCTCAAACTCCTCAATATATCACCCACTATCTTCTTCACAATTTCAACTTTGGACCTGAAAAACAATGAAAATGTATGTAAGTTGAGTTTCAATTTTGAAAGATGTAACATCCTTGACCTACTATCAAGATATCATCTTTAAACACACAATCTAGACTCAACGTCCTCATCTCTTAAGAGGACACATGTGATGAAAAGAGGAATTGATGTATTGTGTGAAAAGGAATGTACTTTTTTTTTAATTAAGCCGGAACACATCACTTACGTTGGCTTAAAATTGCTCAACAACTAAAACAGAATATCCAGCTAAATATGCCAGATTTATTGCAACTATCTCAACTACTATATACTTGATATTTGATTGCAAAATAGAATGCCAACTTATAAGCTTTGAATTAACGGCTAGTTTCTAACACTCCCTCTTAATTCAAAGCTACATACACCGAGTAATGATCTGAGATAGCTTAGCTTGGTGCTAGGGAAAACCTTTATGAAAATGTTTGCTACTTGCTCTTCGATTGCACAATATTGTATGTCCACTTCACCTTTGCTTACCAACTCGCGAATAAAGTGAAATCTTAGATCAATGTGATTTGTTCTTCCATGAAAGCCAGCTTTGCATTTCATTGGTGGACTTCTTGTTATAGAATATAGTTGTTGCCTTAGCTTGTGTTTGATGAAGGTCTATAATTAATCTTCTCAGCCCTACTGCTTGACAGATAGCAGTAGTAACTGCCATATACTCAGCTTCTGAAGTGGAGAGTGTTGTAGTCAACTGCTTCTTTGAACTCCATGTTACAACTCTAGAACCAAGGCTGAAAATGTGTCCAGAGGTACTTCTTTGATCATCTAGTGACCTTACCCTAAAACCAGTTAACTTGAAGTTTGTTGCTTGTGTGTACCAAATACCATACTCCAAAGTTCCTACAACATATCACAAAATCTTTTCTGCAACTCCAAAATGATGCTTTGTAGGATAACTCATAAACCTTGATACTATACCAACAGAAAAAAAACTATTAGGTTGTGTATCAATTAAGTCAATAAGGCTTTTAACCAAGCTCCTGCTGTTTTTTTCATCTGTTTTTCCAGAACCATCTTCTTGCTGTAACTTCTTATTTACATTCATTGGAGTTCTTGTACCTTTGCAATTCAACATATTAAATCTTTTGAGAAGATCAATTGAATATTTCTTCTGTGAAATAAATATACCATCCTTCATTTGTTTCACTTCTAGACCAAGAAAGTAATGTAACTTGCCTAAGTCTGTCATTTCAAATCTTGCCATTATGTGAGACTTAAATTTAGTGACAAGAGAATGTGATGAGCCCCTATAGATTATATCATCAATACAAAGGCAGACTATAAGAAATCATTAATACCTTCCCTCTTCAAGTAAAGTGTTGGCTCATTATCACTTCTCTTGAATCCTTCTTCCAAGAAATATGAACCAATCTTGTTGTACCAAGCTCTAGGTGTCTGCTTCAATCCATAGAGCACTTTCTTTAGCTATAACACCTTCTCTTCTTGACCATCAATCACAAACCCTTTTGGTTGTGTAACATAGACCTCATCCACCAAGTCTTTATTTAAAAATACTGACTTTACATCAAACTGATATACTAACCATTTTAATTGAGCTGTCAGCGCCAGGAATGTTCTCACTATTTCCAATCGTGCAATGGGAGAGAAAGTTTCCTCAAAATCGACTCCTTGCTATTGTGTATTTCTTTTAACTACTAGTCTTGCCTTGTGCTTCTGTATGCTTCCATCTGCACAGAATTTGGTTCTGAAAATCCATTTAAGCCCAATAGCTTTCTTCCCTTGTAGCAGTTTTACCAGCTCCCATGTGTCATTTTTCTCTATTGCATTGAGCTCCTCCTTCATAGCATCTTGCCGTACAACCTGTTCAGCCGCATCTTGATAGGTTATTAGATCTGTAGCCATTAATGCAAAGGCATAAGAGTCATAGAGATCTTGCAGTGATCTAAACTTCCTTGGAGGAGTTTCATTTTCATAACTGCTTGATGTTTGCTCACTACTAGATGAACTAGTGCTGCAATCGTTAGGAGTTATAGTTGGACTGCTTTCACTTGAAGTTGAGTGTGGTAGTGTCTCTGTTGGTGACAAATCTATCAGGTCTAATGAAGGTATTTTAGGTTGCATTGCTTCATTCCAGTCCCAGCTTGCTTCTTCATCAAATACTATATTTCTACTGGTAATTATTTTGCCACTGAGAGGATTATACAACTTATATGTTTTGGATTGAGAACTATATCCAATGAAGATACATTTCTCAGATTTTCCATCCAGCTAACTACGCTTATGTGATGTGATTCTACAAAAGCATATGAAACACATCCAAAAACTTTTAAGTGGCTTACAAAAGGTTTCATACCTTTCCATGCTTCGTTAAGGAGTTCGATTTTGAACAGTTCTTGTTGCTGAGATGTTGAGCAAATACACTGTAGTGGCAACTGCTTTTGCCCAGAATTGATTTGGAAGCCCTTTAGCTGTTAGCAAGCTTCTAACCATCTCAATAATTGTTCTATTTTTATGCTCTACTACTCCATTTTGCTCTGGGGTGAATGAAGTTGTTAATTCCCTGCAAATGCCACTTTCATCATAAAAATGAATGAAACTATTAGATAAAAATCCTCCCCCTCTATTTGTGCATGGTGCTTTGATGTAGGCTCCACTTTGCTTCTCAACAAGAGCCTTGAACCTTTAAAACTTCTCAAACGTTTCTGACATGTTTTCCAGGAAGTAAACCCAACTCATACGACTATAGTCATCTGTTAAGAGGAAAAAATATAGATTTCCTCCCAATGATTCAATGTTCATTGATCTACACAAATCTGCATGAATCAATTCCAAGCATCTAGTTGCTTTCCATGCTTTTGGCTTGGAAAAGATTTCCTTCCTTGCTTCCCATATGTGCAACCTTCACACAAATCAATGGACTCCATTTTTGGCAAACCATACACCATTTCCTTCTGACTAAGTAGCTTCAATCCATTAATATTAAGATGTCCATACCTCAAATGGCACAATTTTGACACTTCCATTACATTTGCTGCAAGAACCATGCTAACAATTTTGACACCCCAAGCGGAAACATTTTATTCTTAGTCATTTGAACATTAGCAATTAATTTTCCAGATTGTTTTTCCAAAATTTTGCAGACTCCTTTTTCAAAAACTACTGAGCAACCACTAGCTACTAGGTGTCCAACACTAAGCAGGTTATATGCCAAATCTGGAACATACTGAACATCATATAAAAGTCTCACCTTTCCATTGCTAGATTTAACTGCTACTGTTCCTTTTCCTTCAACCTGCATTTCCTTATTATCTCCAAGTTTCACCTTCGTTTTTTTGGTCTCGTCCAAATCTCTAAACAACTTTTTCATGCTTGTCATATGATTAGAATAACCACTATCAATAAACCAAACATCATTGTGAGCGTTGTTCATATCATAGTGAGTCATGAATAACTTTCTTCTTCTTTCTCTTCCACCATATTCACTTGTTTTACTTTATGCCAATAATCAGCCTGCATATGGCCATACTTTTTGCAATGGTAACACTGTATACCACTTTTGGTACCTCTATAATCATTGGAAGAGTTCTTTTGTTCATTGCCTCGACTCCTTCCTCTTCCTAGACCCCTGCCATGAAACATCCCCTTGCTTCTTCCTCTTTTTGATCCTAATGCATCTCTTTTCACTTGGAATGCTTTTTCTTCAAGTTTTTCTTATGATCTGTTGAGCCTAGCTTTATGTGTTTGCAAGGAACCTATCAATTCATCACATGAGAAAGTTGTCAAGTCTTCTGATTTCTCAATTGCAGCTACTACATGATCAAACTTGACTGTTTAAGCTTCTCAGAACTTTTGTGACAACAGTTTGATCAGTTATATTATCTCCATATGCTCTCATTTGTCCAACTACTACTGTAACTCATGATAAGAAATCCTGAACTGACTCATTACTTTTCAAAAGCAGAGTCTCAAACTCATGCCTTAGAGTTTGTATTTTTACAGCCATTACGTTAGAAGAACCTTGGAACTTAGTCTTTAGAATTGTCCAGGCTTTCTTTGATGTTGTAGTTGCTGCAATCCTTGAAAAGATGGTGTCGTGCACTGCTTGCTGAATGAAGAACAATACCTTGGAGTCCTTCTTTTTGTTTTCCTTTAGTCAAGTTGCTTCATCTAGAGAGGTGTAGCCATTCTCTACCCAGTCCCATAGGTCTTAGGACATGAAGGGAGTCTTCATCTTGATGCTTCAATGCTCATACAGTTCACCTTTGAATACTAGAATTGAAGGTTGGGAGACATTAATGGATGTTCCATTGACAACCATAGTTTTCTTTCTTCGGTGTTTCACTTTTTTTTTAATTTTTCACTCTACTTTTGTCACTCAGACTCACAAGTGTATATTTCTGACAACTCACTTCTCTCTCCCTTTTTTAAAGCCCAGATAGCAATTGAAAGGGCTCTGATACCATTGATGAAAAGAGGAATTGATGTATTGTGTGAAGAGGAATGTATAATTTTTTTAATTAAACTGGAACACATCACTTATATAGGCTTACAAGTAACTGAAACAGAGCTAAAATTGCTCAACAACTAAAATAAAATATCCAGCTAACTATGCCAATTTTATTGCAACTGTTAGGAAAATGCTTCAGGACTGAAACATGTCCACCTGCAGTTTATGTGTTTTATTTTTAATTGTTGTCCTAGTCTTTAGGAAGTGGTCAGTTTGTTAAATTTGTGTTACTATTCATGGCTTGATTCTAAGCCATTAAGAGCAGTTTTCGTGTTACTGTTCATGGCTTGATTCTAGGCCATTAAGAGCAGTTTGTTAAAGTCGTGTTACTGTTCATAGCTTGATTCTAGGCCATTAAGTTATCTGTTTCAGCTTCTATATAAGTTTGCTAAAAAATAAAAAATATATAGTGTATGTATTCCGCATATCCTCTCAAATTTTATTTCAGAACTCTACTGCATAATCATATTATTCTTTCTCTATTCTTTTATCCATAAAATCCAACAATTGGTATCAAAGCTATTTTCTTACGGGATCTGTGTATGAGTTTTTGAAAACATCATGGAAGTTGAAGCCAATTTCTCCTCAATTGCTCCGCTAGTGTTCGACGGAGAAAACTACCAGATTTGGGCAGTTCGTATGGAGGCGTATTTGGATGCTTTGGATCTTTGGGAAGCAGTGGAAGAAGACTATGATGTTCCCGCACTTCCAGAAAATCCCACCATGGCACAGATGAAAACGCATAAGGAGAAGAAGACGAAAAAGTCGAAGGCCAAAGCATGTTTGTTTGCTACAGTGTCGTCGACGATCTTCACAAGAATAATTTCCTGTAAGACAGCCAAGTCTATATGGGATTATCTCAAGAAAAAATATGCAGGAGATGAAAGAATAAGAGGAATGCAAGTTTTAAATTTGATAAGGGATTTTGAGTTGCAAAAGATGAAGGAGTCTGAAACAATCAAAGAGTATTCAGATAGACTTCTTGAAATTGCAAACAAAGTCAGACTACTCGGGTATGAATTTAATGATTCAAGAATTGTAAAGAAGATCCTTGTCACAGTACCTAAGAGGTATGAAGCAACAGTTACAACCTTGGAAAATACGAAGGATCTGTCAAAAATCTCCTTGGTGGAATTACTTAATTCTCTGCAGGCACAAGAACAAAGAAGGCATATGAGGCAAGATGTCAACACCGAAGGAGCCTTATTTGCAAAATATCATGGAGCTGACAAAAACAAAAAGAAAAAAAAGAAAGGCCAAGAAGGAAACTTTTTTGTTCCGAACAACAAAGGCAAAAAAGGAAGCTTCAATGGTAAATACCCTCCTTGCCATCATTGTGGAAAGGAAGGTCACCCTCCATTCAAATGTTGGAAGAAACCTGAATCAAATCCTTGCCATTATTGTGGAAAGGAAGGACATCTTCCATTCAAATGTTGGAAGAGACCTGACGCGAAATGTTCCAAATGCAATCAAATGGGACATGAAGCAATAATTTGCAAAGGAAAAGCTCAGCAGCAAGAGATTGAAGCACAAATTGCTGATCAAGGGGAGGAAGATCAATTGTTCATGGCTACATGTCTCACAGACAGTGAATCAAGTGAATGCTGGCTAATTGACAGTTGCTGCACCAGTCACATGACTAATGACAAGGAACTTTTCAGAGATTTGAAGCCAACCAACCTTACCAAAGTTAGAATCGATAATGGTGATTACATCTCAGTCAAAGAGAAGGGGACAGTTGCAATAACAAGCTGTTTAGGTACAAAACTAATTCATGATGTTCTTTTTGTTCCTGAAATTCAACAAAACTTGTTGAGTGTTGGCCAACTGATGGAAAAAGGTTTTAAAGTTGTTTTTGAAGACAAGTATTGTCTAATTAGAGATGCAGCGAATCATGATATTTTTAAAGTCAGAATGAAAGGCAAAAGTTTTACTCTAAATCCATTGGAGGAGAAGCAAGCAGTTTTTTCAATCAAGGAAAATATCACAGAAGTTTGGCACAAAAGGCTCGGGCATTATCACCACCAAGGACTACTGCAAATGAAATCCAAGATGATGGTGAAAGATCTTCCAAAATTTGAAGATCAGATTCCAAGCTACAAGGCATGTCAATTTGGCAAGCTCAATAGAAAACCATTTTCAAAGGCAACTGGTAGAGCATCAAGGAAGCTACAATTGATTCACACGGATGTTTCAGCCCCTCAAAGAACACCTTCTCTAAAAGGTAGTCTTTATTATATTGCCTTCATTGATGATTTCACTAGAATGTGCTGGATTTTCTTCTTGAAGTTTAAATCAGAAGTAGCTCAAGTCTTTTGGAAATTTAAGGCAAGAGTTGAGAATGAAAGTGGCTACAAAATTCAGATTGTGAGTTCAGACAATGGGAAGGAGTATACTTCGAGAGAATTCAACCAGGTTTGTGAAGAAGCAGGCATTGAACATCAGTTTACAACTCCCTACACTCCACAACAAAATGGAGTTAGTGAAAGGAGAAATAGGTACATCTTGGAAATGTCAAGATGTATGCTGCATGAGAAAAATTTGCCAAAGAAGTTTTGGGCAGAGGCAGCAAATACAGCTGTGTTTCTTCAAAATAGGCTCCCAACAAAGGCAGTAAAAGATCACACACCATTTGAGGTCTGGTATGGTTACAAACCATCACTGAAGTTTCTTAAAGTATTTGGTTGTTTGTGTTTCACTTATGTTCCACAGAACAAACGTGACAAGCTAGATAGAAGAGCATCACCAGGCATTTTTATAGGCTATAGCACTGTCAACAAGGCCTATAAAATTTTCCAGCCACAAACTGGAAATATTGTTGTTAGCAGGGATGTTCACTTTATGGAGGATAAAGAGTGGAACTGGGACAATACAGAAAAGAAGGGTCAGACCATGACAGAGTTAGAACTCAAGTTTCTTAGTTCTAATACTAAAGAAGAAGTAGAGTGGCAAAATGAAACAATGGATGAAGTCCCCGTGAGAGGAACTAGGTTGCTTTCTGACATTCATGAAAGGTGTAACATTGCTGTGTGTGAACCTGCAGATTATAAAGAAGCAAAAAAGGATCAAAGGTGGACAACTACAATGAAGGAGGAGCTGTTCATGATAGAGAAAAACAATACATGGATTCTAGTGGAAAAACCTCAAGATAGAAAGGTGATTGGAGTCAAGTGAGTGTACAGAACTAAGCTAAATGTTGATGGTTCTATCAACAAACACAAGGCAAGACTCGTGGTGAAAGGCTATGCTCAAGTTTTTGGCGTGGACTATTCGGATACCTTTGCACCAGTTGCTCGTCTAGACACCATAAGGCTTTTGCTTGCTGTAGCTACTCAAATGAATTGGAGAGTGTATCAACTTGATATAAAATCAGCATTTTTAAACGGTGTTGTGCAAGAAGAAATTTACATTGAACAGCCCGAAGGTTTTGTGAAGAAAGGAGAAGAGGACAAAGTGTTTCTGCTCAAGAAGGCTCTTTATGGGTTAAAACAAGCTCCAAGAGCTTGGTATAGCAGGATAGATGACCATTTGCTAAGCCTTGGTTTTAAAAAAAGCTTGTCTGAGGCCACTCTTTATGTCAAAAATCAAAGCAATGATGTTCTGATAGTTTCTCTTTATGTTGATGATCTTTTACTGACAAGAAATGATGTATGGCTGGTTGAGGAGTTCAAACAAGAAATGATGAAGGTTTTTAAAATGACAGATCTCGGGTTGATGACCTTCTTTCTTGGAATGGAAATTAAGCAGGCTGAGCATGAAGTTTTCATCTGCCAGAAGAAGTATGCCAAGGAGATTTTGAATAAGTTTAAGCTTGAAGAATGCAAGGCAATAAGCACTCCTATAAATCAAAAGGAGAAGCTATGCAAGGAAAATGGTATTGATAAAGTTGATGATGGATACTTTAGAAGTTTAATTAGTTGCTTGATGTATCTTACAGCAACACGACCTGACATTTTAAATGCTGTAAGTATTCTGTCCAGATTTATGCACTGTGCAAGTGAATTGCATCTCAAGGCTGCCAAAAGAGTGATTCGATATATCAAAGGCATAAGTGATTTTGGTATTAAATTCACAAGAAGCAAGGAGTTCAAGCTGGTTGGTTTCTCTGACAATGACTGGGGAGGTTCCATTGATGATATGAGAAGTACTTCAGGCTACTGTTTTACTCTTGGATCTAGTGTTTTCTCATGGAGCTCGAAAAAGCAAGAAACTGTGGCGCAATCCACTATTGAAGCAGAATTTGTTGCTGCAACAGCTGCTGTTAATCAAGCTTTGTGGCTAAGGAAGATTTTAATGGATCTCAATCTGGAGCAGAAAGACAGTACAAAAATTTTTGTTGACAACCAAGCTGCCATTTCTATTTCCCATAATCTTGTGTTTCATGGGAAAACTAAGCATTTCAACATCAAGTTATTTTTCTTAAGAGAAGTGCAGAAAGAAAAATTTGTGACTCTGGTTTACTGCAAGTCTGAAGATCAGCTGGCAGATTTGTTTACAAAGCTACTTCCAATGAGCAGATTCGAATTTCTAAGCCAGAACATTGGTGTTTGTAGCTCCTAAAGCAAGGAGGAGTGTTAGGAAAATGCTTCAGGACTGAAACATGTCCACCTGCAGTTTATGTGTTTTATTTTTAATTGTTGTCCTAGTCTTTAGGAAGTGGTCAGTTTGTTAAATTTTTGTAACTGTTCATGGCTTCATTCTAAGCCATTAAGAGCAGTTTTCGTGTCACTGTTTATGGCTTGATTCTAGGCCATTAAGTTATCTGTTTCAGCTTCTATATAAGTTTGCTAAAAAATAAAAAATATATAGTGTATGTATTCCGCATATCCTCTCAAATTTTATTTTAGAACTCTGCTGCATAATCATATTATTCTTTCTCTATTCTTTTATCCATAAAATCCAACAGCAACTATCTCAACTCCTTGATACTTGATGTTTGACTGCAAAACAGAATGCCAACTTATAAGCTTTGAATTAATGGCTAGTTTCCAACAACATGCAATGGTGGTTTTGCTTTTCAGTGTTGCTACCCAAAACTTGTCTTAGAAAAAAATCATGGAACATTAGGATCTTACGTATTGTCATTGGCTGCTTGACTCAAGGCTGTCTTCCATCTCTGCACCATCTCCGGTTCAATTCCTTACATTGGATAGATAAACATGATAGAAAACCGGTATAACAATCTGTCCATGCATGTTCTCGCATTCAATAATCTTCACAAGTTCTTCAAGGCACCATCTTGAAGACGCGTAGTCTTTTGAGAAAATGATAACCACAATATTTGATCCTTCGAACTCATTCTAAAGAGCTGGTGAGATTTCGTATCCTCGCTTGAGTTTATTGTCAATGAAAGTTACAATCTTTTTTGGTCTCAGAGCTTCATGGAGATGACTAGTGAAACTGTGGCGAGTGTCGTCGCCTCTGAAACTGAGGAAAATGTGATTCTTTGCTTGGAGATTTGTTGAAGAAACAGATGAAGAAGAAGACTTAGCCATTAATTCCAACTGATGATTGAGCTCCAAAAGAAAATCAAGAAGCAGCAGTCATTAATCATCTCAGGTTCTCAAAAATAAATCAAAAAAGGCAAAAAATATCATATCCAAGAAATAAAAGTCTTTACCATAATATTGTAGCCAGGTAGAGTTCTAAATGCATGATTGCTTCAAAGAAAAATATGAAATCAGATTTTTATAGAATTTTCAAATTAAGAAACTGAAGAAGGAAAGTGTTCGTCAATTCAAACACTAGAAATATATACACACACACACACACACACACTTTTTATATCTTTACATATATAATATAATTATAATAGTTACAAACTTTTGGATGTTGTCATCGATTTTACCTAAGAAGTAATCTTTAATTGTCAATGATTATTTGATTTAGTCAAGGAAGTTTTATTTGAATTTTTATGGATTTATTTACCAATGTAACCATTGAGAGATTATTCTTTTTATCTTTTTATGATCGACGCTCTTTAGTAGTATCCACTAAAATCAATAACGGAGAAGTTTAGTTAAGGTTGTACATGTGATCATTTAGAGGTTTTGAGAATCTTAAATTAAATTTGATGGTTAATAGTGTGATACCCCTAGGCGAATCCCACATCGACAAAGCACAGGAGAGATGCTGGGTCTATGTGTGCTCTGTCTATGGATCCCACATTGGTTAGTGGTGGGAGAATTGAATTGGTTAAATAGCCTGTGAGCCCCTTAACTGTTAAGACGCGTTTTGGGTTACAAAGCCCAGAAGCAAACCCATGATGGACTATGTGTCCAAAGTGGATAATATCTTAACAGTGGGCCGGGTTATTGGACCTGGGGTGTTACAAATGGTATCAGAGCAACTCCGCGTGTCCTCTTGAAAGATGGTGGGGCAAACCTCAGCGAGGACGCTGAGTCCCGTAAGGGGGGGTGTATGTGATACCCCTAGGCGAATCCCACATCGACAAAGCACGAGAGAGATGCTGGGTCTGTGTGTGCTCTGTCTATGGATCCCACATTGGTTAGTGGTGGGAGAATTGAATTGGTTAAATAGTCTGTGAGCTCCTTAACTGTTAAGACGCGTTTTGGGTTGCAAAGCCCAGAAGCAAACCCATGATGGACTGTGTGTCCAAAGTGGACAATATCTTAACAGTGGGCCGGGTTATTGGACCTGGGGTGTTACAAATAGTCTCACATCTTAAGCCATTCCTTAGATGGGAGAAATCCAATAACATTTTTAAAGACCCTTCAAGAGGCCTTTGTATTTTCACTAGAATCTGTTACGAGAAAGTTTGATGGTTAATAGTGGTTTGTGATGGCAGGGAACCAAAGATTAATATCTTTTGTATATCGATTAACACAAAAAATAAGATGACTTTATCCATTGAAAACCGTCAGTCACTATGAGAGATTGTAGGAAAGATTGACCAGTAAACCTTATTTAAATGCAATATATTATGATCTATATGATGATCCTACGGATCAAATTGAATTGAACTTATTTTTTTCATGTACGAAATAATGTCATAGTAAAATCAAAAGGGCTGCAAGTGAAAAAAGAAAGAATAAAAAAAGTGAACCTCTCCTGAATCCATTCACCATAACTTCCCTAACATTACAAGTCTTATTGCGGTCTGCAGTCTGAAAATGTTCTAAACATGTATATATTATTTCTTCTAATCTTCCATTTGCTATTATGTCACTGAGCTGAGTGACATCATCTGGGGAGGGCAACGGATCAGCTCTATTGCTAACAGCGGTTGCATTGTTTGTGTCACTTTTCTGATTGCATAGCAATTTTTAGATGCAGCTGTTGCTGCACTGTCTTCATTATCCAGAAAGTCACTTGTTATGTCCTTAAAATCCCTGTCAGTCAAATAACTTGGCTTGGAAGTAACAGTGCCCACTTCTATGTCTCCAGCAAGCATGACTACAACTCTTGACATGGGTGGCCGCAGCATTGGCAATGCTTGAATGCACAGGAGGCCTACTCCAATTATTCGAAGAGCTTCATCTTCATTGAATTCGGTTAATGTGGGATCAACCAAGCCCAACCTGATAATCTCCAAAACACTACCACCAAAACTGAATACATTAGCCTTTTCTGTTAGGTGTCCGCGCATTGCATATTCAGGTGCTAGATAGCCTCTGCAAGATGATTGACAGTATTAGGCCTACAATGTGTGCTTATATATGCCTTTTCAATGTGAAAGGTGGTTGAAGAAGCTTACATTGTGTCTGCAACTCTGGTGCTTATATGAGTTTTCTCGTCATCATATAGCTTTGCCAGTCCGAAATCTGAAATCTTGGGGCAGAGTTTAGCATCAAGTAAGATGTTACTCGCTTCAACATCTCGATGTATAATCTTTAGTCTTGATTCCTCATGAAGATAAGCTAGCCCTCTTGCCGTTCCCATGCATACACTGAACTGGGTTGGCCAATCAAGATGCAACTCACTATTTCCTGCAGAAATGATAGCTGCATTAGTAAATAATAACTTGCAAAACTTAGTATCTATTGAATTGGGAAATTTAGGATTTAGGGATGATCTCTAGGAGAAATTTGGAGCTTTCTAAAATACTGTTACTTAGCTCCATATGAAACTTCGACTCATATAATGAAACAACTGAAATTCATTAAGTTTGTAGTTTGTACCGATGTATATATGATCGTGATGTGCATCTCATACCGAACAATATTTGATTGAGCTTTGTTTTCGAGATATTCATAAACAAGGAGGCTCTTCATTCCTTCAATGCAGCAACCGTATAGTCTCACAAGATTATGATGTTGCACTGTAGAGATGGTGGTGATCTCATTTATAAGCTGATCTTTCCCTTGGTGAGATGCCACAGAAAGTTGCTTCACAGTGATTACTCTTCTATCAGAAAGTGTACCGTTTACCGTTTCCAATGTAAAGTATTGATCATGCATTACTTGAAAGATAAGTGACCTTGTAAACATGTCCAAGCTTATTTGAAGAGTCAAAGTCTTTTGTTGCAGATCTCAACTCAGCGTAACTGAAAGTGTTTCGTTTAGGACCTATCGCCTATAGCACTGCATATTCAATAGAAATTTCGATAGCATCAGTCACATAACACACCAGTCTTTATATTATTTCTAGACCCTCTATGACTCCCTTACCTTCCTGATCATAATCATCTCCTTTTCTCCTTATGTAAAAAACTGCAAAGATCAGAAGGCCAGAATTCCCAGAGAGATGGCAACACCAACAATTAGCCCTGACTGGTTCTTTTTGCGTATAGCTTTTGGCGGTAGCCCACTCACAGTTGGTACAAAATCTGAGCAGCATATTTTAGTGAGTAGTAGTAAGAAACAGATGAGCCCAGTTAGTACAAGTCATCTTGAATGAAGGTGAAAAGGAACCACAAGTTTCACCTGGAACAACGCTAAGAGCCGAAATTGATGGTCCATAATCACCTTGATGAGGTACACAGCAAGTACCTTTACCAGCCCAAAATAAGTGAATTTCCAGGTGGTTCTCAGACACTGTAGCATTGAAATTCTTTGTAATTGCTCTGTTAACACCACCTGCCTCCTTCGATATATCGAAATCCTTTAACTGGAGAGTTCCCTAGAGGACAATGTGGGATAGAATTCATATTTCTCATTTCACTTAATGATGCAGAAAAGAAGAAAAGATTAGGCCCCAATCCTGAACTAATCTTATTTCTACTACATCATTTAAAGCATGTGGAGTTGTAATAGTAAAATCTATGGACAATAAGAATATGTTTACCTGAATATAGATATCGAAAACACGCCTACCAAGGCTCTTCCAAGTTTGTAAGCTTTGATCTTCAAAAACCGTTCCTGCAAATAGCAGGCTTATATCATAAGGACCATTCTCAAGACCAAGGCCATAGTATCGAAGTGATCCAGCAGAAAGTCTTGAAGTCTGATAAAGCTCTGGTGTTGGGGTTGCAGTTACTTGAACGAGAGAGTTTTGCACGTATGATGGATCTGTTCTCTCGTAAAACATTCCCACATTACTCACTGCCCATTTTCCTGTACTTGTTACATTAAATGAAGCTGCAGTAAGAGGTGTGTTCTCAGTCTCATAGACTACATTATCTGCTGTTATCTGTCTACCACCACACTTGATTGCAAACTTTGCATCTGAAAATACAAAGATCAAGCACTAATAATTTTAACAACAGAACTTAAAATGCATTTCGACACTATATTAGAGAGAAGAATTCAACGGCAGAAAGAAAACGGCCTACAGCGCGGAGCATTCTTATTGCAAGGGAAGTCTCTCTGAAGACAGTTCAATCCAGGGAAGACACTGGCAAGCACATAAAACATAACATCTTATTTTTATTGAAGATTCAATAAGCATTATCAAAAGAGAAATTATAGCTCACCTGACGTTTGATCTGTCAAATGCAAAGTTGTTAGCCACCAGATTCCTATATTATTCAAAGCAGCAACCAAATTTATACAAAATTCTGAAGCATTCTTGTTATTGAAACATAGATGCAGGTTTTACAATTAAGTAGATTACAAAGACATTATGATATTGAAGATTGTTGCTTGACAATAACCCTTTAAATCTCATAATGCTTAAGCTCAATAGCAATGTATAGAAAATGAAGTAAGAACTTATTATATTGTTTGTGAGACATACATCTGCAAATTTGAAGTCACCCAAGATGGAAAAGATCCTGACAGAAAATTGTATGATAAATCTCTGCAGAAAATTATAAGTATGTTAGGTACCTGTGATGTAACCAAAAACAGCCGGAAAAAAGAACTCAATTGCATTTATCAAATGGTTTTGGACATTTAGAGAAGCACAGTGAGATGACCATTATAAGAGTTTGTAAAGAACTCAATTCCATTTATCAGTGGACTAATTCCAAGACGCACATAAAAAAATTTGGCAATATAAATTGATTCTAAAACAGAATGGGTTTGCCATAAGATTGGCAACACTATATCTTTCTTTGTTCATGTTTTGTAGTGATGACCCAAATTCTGTAAGTGGTTACCCAAATTCAAGAAGCAGAGACTTGAAAGGCATTAATTGACTATCTGAATACACTTAAGTATGTAGAACGGTTAGGACCATGTTTGTTTGTTAGTTTAGTCAAACAAAGTGGGTATAACGACAACAATTGTAAAGTACAATTTGTTGTGAAAATGCGACTAGCAAATACACGTCATTTTCTATCACATAAGAGTTTGTATATTAAAGTTGTATTAAAATGTATATAAAGAGAGTGTGAGTGCGGCAAAATAGAGAACAAAAATAATCTTTTCTTCATTAATAGTGAAAATTTTCTCTATCATTTGCCTGTGGTTTTTCCCCTTATTGAATGTGTTGAATATTGGTGCATCTTGTTGTTTGCGTTTCTGTAGGTTTAGTAACAGCTCATGTCAACCTATTTCTCACCTCATCATTCATGTGACAGACATTAATCCTTTTCATCTCTAAAAATTACAAAAGAAGATAACACAAACAAGAAACGTAACATTCATCTTAGACTTGCTATATATGTAAAATCAAGGCTTACATGGTTTGAAGATTTTCATTTTTTCGGCTAGGAAGGTTGCCTGACAGACTATTGTTTCCAAGAAACCTGGCCATTGAAGAGAAACATAAGGCTCGAATTGAATTTAAAACAAACATAACTTTTCAATACTCAAAATCTTGAAATTGATAGATGGAAGATTGATGAATTTTACAAATGAGTAAGAGTACTGATATTGAATAAAGCACTCGGGATTTCACCAGTTAAGTTGTTGAAACTCAAATCCCTGCAATACAAAGATGAATTTTAGTTAAAAACAAAATAATCAGTGGAAAAGCACTTGTGATGTTGTTTCTAATATCAACTTACAAAGTCATTAACTTTTGGTATTCTCCAATGCCAGAAGGAATCCCACCAGTGATCATAGCATTTCTCAGGGATCTACATATAAAAACAAAAACGATTGGGGTCAGAAATGAAAGATTAATCAAGAAGAACAGAACATATGAATTTAAGTATTTATAAACTTACAAGTCAGTTAATCCATTCATTCTTCTAATGAAATCAAGAGAAGAGCTACCATTGTATATGTCACTGATTCGCCTACATAATTAAGTTGAACATGAAGGAATTAGAAAGTGTGTGAAATCAATAATGCAAACTATCCCACTCAAATGTAAAGAAAAAGAATTAGGCACGATTTATTCTGCTTCACCCAAAACAAGGCTATGTTATATTATTCTCCTGAAACCCTTCAAGGATTCTTATATCTATGATAAACACTACAATGATTACTTTTCCCAAGAGAAATTCTAGATCTGTTCTTTATGAGATAAACCCAAATCATTTCAGTGAGACCTGTATGCATTAACATAGTGGCTTATAGATGAAAGAATCACCAATTCCAACATAACAAAACTAATATGAGTACTCTTTGCAGAGAGAAAGGGGGAATGCTTTTCTGATCTAAGTTCAATCTCCTGAGGTTTTACAATTCTCATCACACCTGTACATGGATGATAATGTATGATTATGATTCATGAACTTGCAGTTTATTAAGGTGAAAATCCGATAAGGAGAGGATCATAGTCCTTGAGTAAAATATCAAAAACTGGACATAAAAAAAGAGTACACTGACAAGGAGATCAATGAAGTCAAGTTAGAAAAATTTGATGGTATAGGGCCTTCAAATGCGTTCCCTTGAAATCTCCTGCAAAGAACATTTACATGAACTCTATGCTCTCATTCACAGAATACAAATGAAGATTATGCAGAAATTTTTGCCGCTTACAGCGATATAAGCTTGCTCCAATTCCCAATAAAGTCCGGTATTTTGCCTGTGAAAGGAACATCTGATGCCCACCTGAATTTTACAAAGACTCATTGTAAGCTAGTTTCTGGCAAATTAATCTTCAGTCAGGGGACAAAGAGAATTTCATAAACATGTAGACAGAATCTTTCTTACATAGTTTGCATATTCCGAAGATTTACAAAAGTTGAGGGAATCTCACCACTCAATCCACAACTGTTAATGTATCTGCAAAATTAGTATTAAAAGGATTTGTTATTGCAGAACTTGTAAAGCTTAAGAGTAGAATTAAGTGTTTGACTTATACAAATAAGGAAGGTGGAACCTACAATTGCTCAAGCTTGGCTAAGTTACCAAGTTCTGGAGGGAGTGTACCTGAGAAATTGTTAATGCCAAAAGACCTACATAACATATATCAAATGAACATATTTATCTCGAGGAATCATCAATGATGTGAATGTTTCTTCTCTTCAAAATCAAAATAAAGATTTAAGTTTACTAGTTCCTATTTTATAGCAGTGATTGAAGTCATAAATGGGTTACTCGAATCAGCAGTTAGACTTTTCACTATATTTAAGTGTGTTAGGATCTTGTTTGTGTGTTCATTTAGACGAACAGAGCAGGTGCCATCAGTGGTAACCAGATTTGGAGTGACTTATGGTAAAGCAAGTTGTCATCACATCTAACAACTTAAACTGGTAGATGAGTGCTTAACATTAATCCAATTCTAATCATAAACTCATTTTAAAAGAGGAAGAAATATTCAATCTTACAAAACAGTTAACTGCATAAGGTTTCCAAGCTCCTTGGGAACAGGCCCAGAAAATGCATTGTGGGCAATTGACCTAGAAACAGCCATGGAACAAAACAAACAAGCATCAATTAGCCCTGTAATAATCCTTACAGGAATCAGAATTATTATTAGTCAAGGGAAATGCAAACTAGAATCCTATCTTTCATCTTACCTTTCACATGTTACATGTTCTAGAATACATGTTAATAGAATGTTCATAAACACAGTTAGAATTATAAGTATTATTTTTCCATTCTTGATATAGATAAGTTGCAAGTGATGTTGTTTATATCTAGTTTTGAGCACTCAATTAGATAAGTACTCAATTGGATATCAAAATAATATATCATTATATGATTTGCTCAAAATCACAGAATTACTTGATAACGTATTATCTGGTTTTCCAATTGAATACTTAAAACTTGATACATATAGTTTATTTAATAGTTATTTCTAACATTGATTTGCAACTAAGAAATACTCACAGTAGCATTAATCGCGATAAGTTTCCAATAAATGCAGGCAAGGGACCAGTGAAATAGTTTTGATCGATTTTCCTACAAACCTCAAAAAGAAAAAGAATAGCATGATGATATCTATAGATAAGGAAATTGAAAGTAAGTGGGAAAAATCATACAAAAATTCGAGATATTTCAAAGCCACTAGCTCTTCTGGAATTACTCCTCTTTTGTTCAGAGCATAAACTCTCCTGTAAGATGAATTATAATGTTAAAACTTGTAATATTGAGCTATGAACCTGCAAATAGAATGGCAGCATTCAAGGAAGAAGGAAGGCTCACAGTCGGGTGATATGACAGGTTGAGCCACTGTCGTAAGTGCAGTCACATTTGATAGCTGGATTATTCCTAGGGTCCTCAAAATTAAGAGTATCATTGATGGCAGTTCCACTGCATGGCTCTCCACTTATATTCCACAGACCAGCCACTGCTTCTGCACCCCATTGCTCGAATATTGAATTTAGTGCTCTCACTGCTCACAACACCATGCATCCATATTGAAGTTGATTAAAATTTTGATGAATATAAATGTGATGCAGTTATTAAAAAAGAAAAGGCATGCATGGAGATTGCTGGCTTTGTTAGAGTCAGTCTTGAGTTAGAGTTTTAGTTTAGTAGTTTGATTCGAGATGGACTTGTTTGTTTATTTGATGAGACTATTTATTTTGTCAATGATACTATCTATCCTGGTTTATGACAATATTGTTACTTTACCTACAACTTTTCGATGATATTATATATTAATTTAAAAGAGTTTGAACTCGAGTTGGGATATTTATGAATCCTATTTGAGATTGAGCCAACCTTAAACTTAAGTTGGTTTAGATTGATTTCACCCAATGGTGAAAGGAGGTGGTGTCAAGAAGGGTCAATTGACCCTCCTTGACTTTTAAAAAAAATCCATAAGTTTTTATATATATGCAATTGTATCCTTAATATTATATGTACAATGTTATAATATAAAATATATTTTCAATCTTTGAACAAGTAAACAAGTAAGGTTATATTCAAGCCGAATTTGTTGAAATTAAAAAATGACATCAGTTTGAACGAGCCCATAACAAGCTCAATTCAAGTTCAAGTTCGAGCTTGAGAGTTAAAAATTTTCTAATTCTAGCTTGAGGGGTGTTCGGTTATAAGCATAAAAAATTTGATACGAAACAATTTAAACGATATTATTTTAACCAATACACATAAAAACAATGTCGTTTTAGTCTTTTTTTGTTTTGTTACAATACAGAGTCAAACTCGACTCAAACTTGAACCAAACTTAAGCTCGACTCATTTTAAACAGGCCTAGCTAGAACAACTTTGAGGGGAGTTTGATTCCTCTCAAACCGAGCCAAGCTTGAGCTTAGGGAAGCTTGAGTTCGAGTTAACTCAAGTCCAACCCTATAAACAAGCAACAAAAGTAGACTAAGTGAAGGAGAGTCATTTGTACTTCTCACATGCTCACCCCATTCTCCACAACGTTTTCAACCCTCCTTTATCTTCATTTCATATTGTTGATCCTTTAATCCTTCAAGTATCAAAACATTGCCAACCTTTTCTCCACAACATTCTCAGATTTATCTTTACATTTTGGATATGTGTGCTAATGTCAAATATATAAGATTGAACGGGATTCAAGATTTTGCAAAAGTGATGATAAAATGTTTCTATTAGTTTTTTTGTTGATGAAATTAGTATTAATTTTACCTGTTACCATTGCTAGTATAGAGAAAACAATTTTAATACTGAATTTTGTGAATAATCATTTATGAAATAAAATGAGTGGTTAGTGATTGAACGATAATTTAGTTGTGTATATATACTAAAAGTCAGTTTTTAAACTTGGAAAATATGAGGTTACAGGGGCAAAAATAAACATTTTAAAACTTTAGGATAATTGATAATATAAGTTTAAATAAAATTTCTAAATGATAATTTTACCTTTGACAGTAATTGTGAAATTTAACAAACAACGAGTATTTAGGATTTTCGATAGTTAGCGGGTGGGAACTAGGTTTGCATCAAACTTTGGATAGGAAATAGTCTTTTGGCCTTAACATTATTAAGTGTAAATTTGATTTGAGTCTAACTGAATCGAAGCTTAGAGTTGATTCAAACTTAGACTAAAGTCATAATGACTAATTTGAACTTAAATTGAAGCTCATTTGAGTTAGCATACAATGCCACCAAAGGTTAAGTGAGGGGATGAACAACATTACCAAATGGACAAACGAGTCAATCTTAAATTGAGTTATCATACTAGAGTTTCAGTTTAAAATCAACTTATTTGAGCTAACTCGAATTTGATCCACTTCTACAACAAATGATCATTTTAGATTTCGGATTAGATTAGTTGATTTGATCAATTTGATCGAGAACCAGTCGCAAATCAAATCCATTGAATAGTAAAAATTCATTTTAGTCAATAGACAAAATTAACTCGTAGTTGAATCAATGTGAATTAGATAAGATTTTAGATTTGGATGGTTTTATTTCGAAAATTCATTATAATTTAATAAATATATATTAAACAATATTTATACACGTGAAGATGAAAAAAAAAAGGCAGAAGTTAAGCTTGGATACATATAATAAATAAACTGTCAAAATCCGAATAAAGAATCTTTCGGTGATAAATCAAGAATGGTTTTTCCTGAGAATTTTTTCAAGTGCCGACACACATGCGAAATGATATAATACATATAAATATTGGAACACCGAAAGAAATGAAATAAAAAATACAAAGAAAGAAAGAAGAAGACTGTACCTTCACTGGGGTCAGTAGCGGCATCATTTGTTTGAGCACTGGATTTCTGGATTACAAGGAAGATTATAATAAAAATGCAAATACGCAAAAGACAAGGGGGAAATCCTGAAGAGGAAAGCAGCTTTGCTCTGGAAGTCATGATTTTCATTTGGTTTACAAGAGAATAATGACGAGATAATAGATCTCAACTCAGTTATATAGACAACTAAGAGAGGGACTGAAGTGGGTTAAAGGTGGAAGAATAAAACGTACTGGAATAATAAAACGTAATGGATCTCATCAGAAAGGCATCATCTGTACCTTGTGTGGACAAGAAAAACTGATGACAGTATTATACGGCCAAAACTCTTCTTTAATAGAGATATGTAATTTACGATATGATCAGTGATTAACATTTCGACTATGTGTCAACCCATAAATAGAGATGAAATATAAATAAAGAATGATCTCACCCAAAAGCAGTAAGGAGGAAACAAGAGTTAATATCTATCACAACTCTTCCAATCTCTCTAATATTTTATAATAATTTTTTATTGTCATAGAACCACTACTTATAATTATGACAATTACAATCAAAATGCAACATCGTTAGGATCACATAATGATGATAACATCTATCAAGTTACATAATTTTATACTACATGTACAATATAAAATTATATGTATAAATTGAGATAGTAATATCTAATTGATTGATTTTAAAGTAAGAGAAAACATAAATACTCATGTCACTCAATTACAAGTGTCATACAAATTCATGTACATAAATTCATATAATTTATTTATACGTATAATTTTATCCATTTTAAGTAATATAAGTTTCAGTTTAAAATATATATAGAAGTATAATCTAAAGTCTCTTTTAAGTTTCGATTGTTGAATGGTCATATAAAGATGACAAGTCAACACCATTTGCAGAGCCCACCCTGGTGGAAACGATAAGGCATGCTAGGTTTACATTGGTTGACGATGTAATATCAACATCCCTTTGCTGTTGCCAACCAAGTCAACTGATGTAGACACCAACGCATGCATTCAATTATATATGGAAAAAATCTTTCCGTGTTGACAATATGCTCATCTCATCTAGACGTCGGCCACTAAACATGAGTCTACATCCACGGAGACGATATTAGCTGAGTGATTTAAAGAAAGTAGTGATATTACAATGTTAGAAGGCGTAGATGCTAATAGGATACTAGAAGTGTCTCTCTCTTTGCCTTTTCATTGTCTTAAATTTATATTAGTGGAATTATGCTTATGTATGTGTCTAAATAAGAAAAGTAAAAAAGAATAAAATTATGTATACAAATAAATTGTAAAACTAAGATAGTAGCTTGTAATTAAGTGATGTGATTGTTTACTTATTCTTTCACTCCAAAACCAATCAATTAGATGTTATAACATATATAAAAATTTGTATAGGCCAAAGGACTATTTCCGACCCAAGTTTAGGTGTATCCTTAAAGTTACACTTGCGGGGTTTGAAAAGCCAAAAGTCCTATCCATCCATTTAACATCTCAGTTAGGGTTAAGAGTAAAACTGTTATTTAACAAAAAAAATTTGAAAACTAAAGTTTTATTACCTTTACCCCCCTCAGTTTAAAAGCTCCCATTCCCCCCACTCAAAGTTTGAAAAATCAATTTTTCCCCCAAAGTTTGCAAATCGTCACCGAAGATTGCGAACCTTAACTCTCCCTACTAATCACATCCCAACTACCAACGAAACCTATCTCCTCCGACGAAGATGAAATTGCCTCCCAAGTAGCGCTTTTGTTTACTGTCGTCGGCTCAACATAATGCTTCCGTCTATTTATTAATGTAGACGGGATCTTTTAGCTCCACTTCTTCGACATTTGCAATTTGCACTTCTTCATAAAAAGGTTTGAGTCTGTGTTCATTAACTTTAAACACTTTCAAGGTCGCTAAGCTCTGAATCTTTACTGCATCATGCGGAAAAACGTTAGTAACAACAAAAGGTCCAATCCAACGAGAACGCAATTTACTTGAAAACAATTGAAGTCTTGAATGATAAAGGAAAACTTTTTGGCCAACTAAAAATTCTTTTCTGGAAATTATTTTGTCATAAAATGCTTTTGTTTTCTCCTTATAAATTCTAAAACTCTCGTAAGCGTCATTGCAAATTTCTTCTAATTCTTGCAACTGTAATTTTCTATGTTCACCACTCTCATCCAACTTCATGTTGCATTGCTTGACAACCCAATATGTTTTATGCTCTAATTCAACTAGGAGATGGCAAGTCTTACCGAATACTAACTTGTATGGCGACATACCAATTGACATTTTGTACGCTATTCTATATGCCCACAACGCATCCTCCAAGCGCAAACTTCAATCCTTTTGTTTTGAACCAACGTTTTTCTCAATGATAGATTTAATTTCTCGGTTTGAAACCTCAGCTTGTCCTCTAGTTTGTGGATGGTACAACTTAGCAATCTTATGTGTTACACCATATTATTTTAATAGCGCCTCTACTGTTTGGTTACAAAAATGCTTCCCTTGATTGCTAATTAGGGCCTTCGGAATACCAAACCTACTGAATATGTTAAATTTAAGGAAACCTGAAACAACTTTAAAGTCATCAGTTCAGGTAGCTTTCACTTCTACCCACTTCGAGACGTAATCAACAGCTAATAAAATATAAACGTAACCAAACAAAGATAGAAAAGGCCTCATGAAATCAATACCCCAAACATAAAATATTTCACAAACTAAAATAGGAGTTTGAGGCATTTCATTTTTCTATGAAATATTACCTATTTTCTGACAGCTTTCACAAGATTTGCAAAAAGAGTAAGAGTTTGAAAATAAAGTTGGCCAGAAAAATCCATAATCCAGAATTTTTCTTACTATCCTTTTGGCTCCAAAATGGCCTCCACAAGCATATAAATGGCAAAAGGTAATAATAGAAGAAATTTTTGTTTTAGGTACGTACCTTTTTACAACCTGATAAGCGCAATGTTTCAACAAATATAGATCATCCCATACGTAATACTTTGCATCATTTTTCAGTTTGTCTCCTTGAGCCTTAGATAAATCAGCTTGCAGTATGTTAGTAACCAAATAATTCACAATGTTTGCGTACTAGGGTAGTCTATAGCTTGCTAAAAATAACTGCTCATCAGAAAATTGCTCCTGTAGATTCTGCTCTGTTTTCACATGAACCAAGCAGCTTAAATGGTCAACAACAAGATTCTTTTGTCCAATTTTATCCTTGATCTCTAGGTCAAATTCACTCAGTAGAAGAATCTATCTTATAAGCCCTGGTTTTGCCTCCTTCTTTGTTATCAATTACCTAAGGGTTGCATGATCAAAATAAATAACAACTTTAGTACCCAATAAATAAGAACGAAATTTTTCTAATAAAAAACAATAGCCAAGAGTTCTTTTTCAATGGTTGAATAATTTTTTTGTGCATCATTTAAGGTCATTGAGGCATAATATATAACATGTGGCACCCTTCCAACTCGTTGGCCCAAAACAACTCCTACGACGTAATCACTTGTGTTGTACATTATTTCAAATGGAAAACTCCAATTAGCCTTTCCAACATTTGATCAATAAATGGCAATGAAAAATGATCTTTATGGGTTACAACATTTAATTTCCTATAATCGATACAAACCCGTCACCCATTTTGAACTCGAGTGGGCACCAATTCATTATTTTGATTTTTTACCACTGTGATACCATTTGCTTTTGTACAACTTGAATAGGGCTGACCCATTCGCTATCTGAAATTGGATAAATTACTCCAACTTGAAGCAACTTCAAAATTTCCATCTTTACTACCTTCATCATCAGCGGGTGTAACCTCCTTTGTGGCTGTCGAATTGGTTTAGATCCATCTTCAAGAAGAATTCGATGCATGTAGGTAGAGGGACTGATTCCTTTAATATCAGCAATGGTCTATCCTATGGTTGTTTTGTGCTTCTTCAGAATCTGCACCAGTTTTTCTTCCTACTACTTATTTAACTTACTAGAAATAATTACCGGTAAGGTCTCCCCATCTCCAAGGTACACATACTTGAGGTGATTTGGAAGCAGTTTCAGCTCCAGCTCTGGTGGTTGTAAAATAAAAGGTACTAGCTTTTCATTAGGCATTGACAGCTTAATATAAGATATATTACCTGTATTTTTCAACTCCTTGAACTCATTTATTTCTGCCACTGTATTTTACACATCAGAATTTAATTTAAATTCATCACTTTCTTTTAAAATTTTTTCATAGTTAGCCACTTCTAACTCATCTTCACCATAATATCCTGCGCTAGAGAATCAATTAAATCAATTGAATAAATAGAAAAATCCACATCAGGATATTTCATAACATCATAAATATTAAACTGGACAACTTCACCATCAAACTCTATGGTTAATGTGCCTTTATGAACATCAATTTTTGTTTTGGTTGTTTTCAAAAAAGGTCTTCCTAACAAAATAGGTGCTGATTGGTCATTATTTTTCATGTAAAAAACATAAAAATCAGCTGAAAAAATTAACTTGTCATTAACCTGAACATTATCTACGGGTTCTTAAGAAGGAAATGCTGGAGTCTAGCAACTGCATTTGGGGTACCCCACACGTCTCTGATAGAAGTAGGAATGGTTTATCAGGTCTAGTCTCATAGAAAACTAGCAAGTCAGACAATTGTCCGGATTCACTACAATTTTACATAGAGCCTGACTCCACTTTTTATGCTCTTAATAGGTAATTACAAACAAGTTTATTTATTTATTGATGGCTGCAATCGTAGGAATATAAGAAGTAAAACTAGGTTGACTGTAGTTATATTCTTTTCTTTCTTTTTATATACGTTTACATAAAATGCATTATTTTGTTCTGCTCAATTTTTTGTTGCTAAAAGCAACAAAGATGCTATATACACAATGATTTTATTTTGCATAGCAAAATGTAAAATGCGGCTTAAATGTGTTAGAGAGTAATTTAGTCATTATGCAATGTTTTGTAGCCTGTGTGGTAATTTGAAGCAAAAGGGGTAATTTAGTCTTTTTTGTTGAGTGTTTAACCTAAGTATATAAAGTTTCTTATTAGGGTTTAGCGTAACACAAAAGTATTATGGGTCGATTTTCTTGTTCTTGCTCTGTTCTTTGAAACTGGGCTGTGTTCTTGTGATTTAGTTGAACCAGGGAGAAATCCTCTGGTTTTCTCCGGTTGTATAAGTGTCTTAAGTTTTGATGAAGGCTTGGTGTGAGACTTTGGTTCATAGTGTGTCGTAGTCACATGAGGCATAAATAAGAGGGTTTTGTAAGCTGTATTTGCTTATATTTAATAGTGGATTCGATTAGAGCCTTGTCTCTGCCTTGGATGTAGGGTTTCAAATCGAAACCTAAACCAAGTATTTCTTGTGTTATCTTGTTGATTTTTGATGTTGCTTTTATTCTTTATTGCTTGCTAATTCAGTTTACTAATCTGATAAATCTTGAATAAAACATTCTTAATAAAACCTAATATAAAACTAACAAGTGGTATCAGAGCCAATTAGGGTTTTTTTTTTGAATGTTTTGATTGATCGATTTTTGGTGCTATTGTTTAAATCTTTGCCTATATATATATTCTTTGTTACTACTAATCTTGCTTCTTGCTAAAAGATTAAAAAGAAAATTGTCAGCAAAGAATTATGGGTCAAACCAGAATCAATATTGAGAAGTTTGATGGCAAGGGTGATTTCAACATGTGGAAAAAGAAGATGTATGAAGTACTGGTTCATCAGAAATGTGCAAAAGCTTTGGGAAAACCATTTGATTTCCCTGCAGGTATGACTAATGCTGAGATAGCTGAGGTAATGGAAAAGGCTTATAGTTTATTAATTTTGCATCTGTCTGATAATGTTTTGTAGAAAATTGATGATGTTGATACTACTGCAAAAGTATGGTTAAAAGTAGAATCCATGTATATGACTAAATCACTAATAAATAAAATATATTTGAAAGAATAGCTGTTTGGATTTAAAATGGATTCCACCAAGTCTTTAGAGGATAATCTTGATGATTTTCATAAATTGTTATTGGGCTAAATAGCATTGATGAGAAAATATCATATGAAAATCAAACAATAATAATCTTGAATTCTTTACCTGAATTCTTTAAGGATGTTAAAGTTGTCATAAAATATGGTAGAAACTCTTAGTCATTGGATGAGGTTTTGGGGGCTCTAAGATCTAAAGACTTAGAAATAAAATTTGAGAGGAAATTCATTAGTGAGGGTATTCAAATTAGAGGTAGACAAGAAAAAAGAAATAACTTAACAAATAAGAAGCTGATTAGATCAAAATCTAGATCAAAGAAAACATGCTGATTGTGTCATAAGAAGGCCACTTTAAAAGGAATTGTCTAGAGAAAAAGAAGGTACATACTAATAAACCTGAAAATTTAGAACTAGCAAATTTTATTGAGGGTTATGACAGTGCAGAAGTGTTAGTTCTTTTTGAAATAGGGTTAGATGAAGAGTGGGTAATAGACTCTGATTGTACTTTTCATATGACTCCTAGGAAAGAATGGCTTACTGATTTGAAGTACATAAATGGGGGAAAAGTTTTGATAGGTAATGATGATTCTTGTGATGTGACTGCAATAGGTAATGTCAAGTTTAAAATGTTTAATGGTTCAATAAAAATTCTTGAAAATGTTAGGTTAGTGCCTAAATTAAGAAGAAATTTGATTTCTCTTGGTGCACTTGATTTAAATGGTTTTTCTTATAAATCTGAAAAAGGTGTTTTAAAAATCATGAAAGGATATTTAGTTGTAATGAAAGGAAAATTATCAAATGGCTTATACATACTAGAAGGTAGTGTGGTGTCTGATGGCATGCATTCTGCTCATGATAACTTGGATGAAACAATCTTATGGCATAAAAGACTTAGGCATATTAGTATGACAGGTCTGGATGAATTGTGTAAACAAAATCTTATTGACCTAAACAAAATCTATGATTTAAAGTTTTGTGAAAACTGTGTGCTTGGAAAATCTCATAAGTTAAAGTTTGCATCTACTACACATAGATCCCATGGTATTCTTAAGTATGTGCATTCTGATGTGTGGGGTTCTCCCCATATCCTTGATTCATTATCTCATTCACACTATTTTATGACATTCATTGATGACTACTCTAGAAGAGTATGGGTATATTTCCTAAAGCACAAAGATGAAACCTTTGAGTGCTTTAAAGACTAGAAAAATCTAGTTGAGAATCAAACTAATAAGAAAATTAAAGTACTCAGAACTGATAATGGCCTAGAATATTGCAACAAATACTTTTCTGATTTTTGTAAGAAACATGGTATACTTAGGCATAGAACATGCAGTGAAACACCACAACAAAATGGTTTGACTGAGAGAATGAATAAGAGCATCCTAAATAAGGTTAGATGTATTCTAGCCGATTCTGGATTAAGTAAGAGGTTTTGGGTAAAAGTTGTGGCAACTGTCTGTTACTTGATAAATAGATCTCTATCATCTACATTAGGTTTTAAAACCCCAATTGAAATGTGGTCAAATAGACCACCTTTACTACATCACTTAAAATCATTTGGATGTCTTGCCTATGTTTATGCTAGTCAAGGTAAACTCAACCCAAGAGCATTAAAGGCTATTTTTCTAGGATATCCCACAGGCACTAAGGGCTACAAACTATGGTTGTTAGATGAGCATAAGTGTGTTGTTATTAGAAATGTTACCTTTAATGAATTGAAATTCTACAAAGATCTTTTCTCTTCAGAAGGACAATCTGGATAGGTTCAGTTTGAGGTGGAGACACCTATGTTAGGTCACCAAAGTAGTATTGAGTCTGCTTCTCAGCCTTTAGAGTCTAGTAAATGACCTGATCTAGGTCTAAATATAATTCGTACTTCAAAGTACGAAATCACAGACTTAAATCAGTAACCCTCACCACAGAGTCAAGTTGAGTGTCCTCATAGTCTAGAAAAACAAAGTTTATCTAACTATCAACTTGCTAGAGATAGACCAAGAAGAGAAATAAGACTATCTTCTAGATATGCTCAAGCTGATATCATCTCTTATGCTTTCCAAATAGGAGACTTGATTGAGATAAGTGAACCCTTGAACTATACCCAAGCCTGTAAGAGTAAATATAGCTCAGATTGGTTAAAGGCAATGAAAACTGAAATAGAATCATTGAAAAGGAATAATACCTGGTCACTTGTTGATAGACCATTGAAAGAAAAATTAATTGGTTGCAAGTGGATATTTAAAAGGAAACTAGGTATTCCTGGAGTTGAACAACCAAGATTTAAAGTAAGGATGGTGGCAAAAGGATTTTCTTAAAGAGGAGGAATAGACTACCAGGAAGTTTTTTCCCCTATAATTAAGCATACCTCAATAAGACTTATATTGTTAGCTGTTGTGTTATTTGACATGGAACTGGAACAGATGGATGTCATAATAGCATTTTTGCATGGAAAACTGGAAGAACAAATTCTTATGGAGCAACCTGAGGGTTTTGTAAAACCTGGAGCTGAAAATAAAGTATGTTTGCTTCATAAATCCTTGTATGGGCTCAAACAGTCTCCTAGATAGTGGTACAAGAGGTTTGATGAGTTTGTTCTATCCATTGGTGTTCTGAGATGCAATTATGATCATTGTGTGTACTATTTAAAATCTGATACTAGATATTATGTTTACTTGCTTCTATATGTTGATGATATGCTTCTAGCTTCTAAAGATATGTCTGCTTTGATAAATTTGAAATAAATGCTGAAAATTGAATTTGCTATGAAAGATTTAGGGTCAGCAAAAAGAATTTTAGGTATGGATATTAAAAGAGATAGAGGTAAGAGATATTTGTTTCTGTCACAGGTTGGATATATTAAAAAGGTGTTGAATTTATATAATATGTCTGAAACTAAACCTGTTAATGTTCCTATGGGTGCTCACTTTAGATTAAAATCCATTGTCAATCTATCTGCTACTGAATCTAAATTTATGAATAAAATACCTTATTCAAATGTTATAGGTAGTTTGATGTATGTAATGATTAGTTCAAGACCTAATATTGCTTATGCTATTAGTTTAGTAACTAGATTTATGAGCAACCCTTGAACTATACCCAAACCTGTGAGAGTAAATATAGCTCAGATTGGTTAAAGGCAATGAAAACTGAAATAGAATCATTGAAAAGGAATAATACATGGTCACTTGTTGATAGACCATTGAAAGAAAAATTAATTGGTTGCAAGTGGATATTTAAAAGGAACCCAGGTATTCCTAGAGTTGAACAGCCAAGATTTAAAGCAAGGGTGGTGGCAAAAGGATTTTCTCAATAAGACTACTAGGAAGTTTTTTCCCCTATAGTTAAGCATACCTCAATAAGACTTATATTATTAGCCATTGTGTTATTTGACATGGAACTGGAACAGATGAATGTCACAATAACATTCTTGCATGGAAAACTGGAAGAACATATTCTTATGGAGCAACGTGAGGGTTTTGTAAAACCTGGAGCTGAAAATAAAGTATGCTTGCTTCATAAATCCTTGTATGGGCTCAAATAGTCTCCTAGACAGTGGTACAAGAGGTTTGATGAGTTTGTTCTATCCATTGGTTTTTGAGATGCAATTATGATCATTGTGTGTATTATTTAAAATCTGATACTGGATATTATGTTTACTTGCTTCTATATGTTGATGATATGCTTCTAGCTTCTAAAGATATGTCTGTTTTGATAAATTTGAAACAAATGCTGATAACTGAATTTGTTATGAAAGATTTAGGGTCAGCAAAAAGAATTTTAGGTATGGATATTAAAAGAGATAGAAGTAAGAGATCTTTGTTTCTATCACAAGTTTTAAATATTAAAAAGGTGTTGAATTTATATAATATGTCTGAAACTAAACATGTTAATATTCCTATGGGTGCTCACTTTAGATTAAAATCTACTATCAATCTATCTGTTACTGAATCTGAATTTATGAATAAAATACCTTATTTAAATGTTGTAGGTAGTTTGATGTATGCAATGATTGGTTCAAGACCTGATATTGCTTATGCTATTAGTTTAGTAAGTAGATTTATGAGCAATCCTTGTAAAGAACATTGGTTTGCTGCAAAATGGCTAATGAAATATCTCAAAGGAACTGCAGGCTTTGGGTTATTGTACATATCTAATGCTACTAACAATTTACTAGCTAAAGAATTTTGTGATTCAGATTTTGCAGCTGACTTGGATAAAAGAAGGTCTCTAATTGGCTATGTTTTTACCTATGGTGGGAATATTGTGAGCTGGAAATGCAACTTGCAGTCTATTGTGGCATTATCCACCACTGAAGCAGAGTATATTGCCCTGACAAAAGCTGTGAATGAGGCTATATGTCTGAAGGGGATTACATCTGAACTAGGTCTGAGTTCAGATGTTCTTATGATTTACAATGATTCATAGAGTGTCATTCATTTTTCTAAAAACAATGCACATCATGAGAGGACCAAGCATATTGATTTGAGACTTCACTTCATCAGAGATGTGTTTTCCAACAAGCAAGTATTGGTTGAAAAGATCATGTCCAGTGTTAATCCAACAAATATATTGACTAAAGTTGTCCCTGTGAGCAAGTTTAAGGAAGCTTTAAACCTACTGAAAATTTGTCAAGCTTGTGACAGAAATGATACAGAACAGGTCTCCTAGTGGAATTCTCTTTTTCACCTATTTAAGCCAAGGTGGAGCTATGTAGAATGTGGCTTAAATGTGTCAGAGGGTAATTTAGTCATTATGGAGTGTTTTGTGGTCTGTGTGGTAATTTGAAGCAAAAGGGGTAATTTAGTCTTTTTTGCTGAGTGTTTAACCTAAGTGTATAAAGTTTCTTATTAGGGTTTAGCGCAGCACAAAAATTTTGTGGGTCGACTTCCTTGTTCTTGCTCTGTTCTTCGAAACTGGGCTGTGTTCTTGTGATTTAGTTGAACCAGGGAGAAATCCTCTGGTTTTCTCCGGTTGTGTAAGTTTCTTAAGTCTTGATGAAGGCTTAGTGTGAGACTTTGGTTCACGGCATGTCGTAGTCGCGTGAGGCATAAATCGGAGGGTTTTGTAAGCTGTATTTGCTTATGTTTAATAGTGGATTCGATTAGAGCCTTGTATTTGCCTTCGATGTAGGGTTTCAAATCGAAACCTGAACCAAGTATTTCTTGTGTTATCTTGTTGGTTTCTGATGTTGCTTTTATTCTTTATTGCTTGCTAATTTAGTTTACTAATCTGATAAATCTTGAATAAAACATTCTTAATAAAACCTAATTTAAAACTAACACAAAAGATAGAACAGATTTACTGAATCAGTCTTATTCATGTGAGATTTAGGCTTTTTCTATACTTTTTGCACACGGAAAGAGATGAGGTATCAATGACACACGAAAACACAATCACTTTTCTTGACAAACCCAGAAGAGGCAAGTAAAGAATGAAAGAGTCAGAAGGCAGGCACTTCGAGGCTTAAACTTTTTCAGAATCGTCGGCCTTGAAATGCAACGGAGGGGGAGAAACAGAAGGGCTAAGCTGGGTGGAGGAGAGGGAACTAATGACTTGTCATTTTCTCTGGCATAATTGTTCATTATTCTAGTTAAGATAAACTCAAACTCAAATTTAGAAATTCATTGTTCTAAATTAACTTTAAGATTGAACTAACCTTCATTTGGTTTAATTCAATTCAATTCTAGTCTTGTATGTAGTATCACTAGTAACTCTCAACCTTTATCGGTAGATATCTAAAGTTAATGTTTAGTTATAACAAAATCAGGGTAAAACAGTGCAATTAATATACACTAATTTTTACAATTATCAAGGGTTAACTGTTTTACAGACCACCTCGCACGCCGCAACTCTAAACCCAAATTAAAAAAAGCCAAAAAGATCGTATTTAAAAATTAAAAAAAAAAACCTTTGAAACTATCTAAGTAGACCCTAATAAATATCAGAGTTGACTAATTTTGACCAACCACAAATATGTTGCTCTGATTATATTTTGAACTTGAGTAATTTTCCATAAAATTAAAAAAAAAAGTTCTAAATCACACAAATCTTTAACCTAAAATTACAAATGCTAGATTAAAACAGGATTATATTTTTAATTTGAAAAAATTAAGAATACTTCCAAAATTAATATACCAAAAAACCTAGAAAAAGATTCTAAAATATAAAAATATTTCACGAGTTCAATTTTTTTTTAAAAGATTTTTATTAATCTTTAAGTTTTGTAAAGTAATTTTTAAAATTTTTCTATTTGATTTATAATTTTTATTTTCATGTATCTCTCATTCTTTTCATTATACCATATTATTTTCTAATTTTTACAAAGTCCTTTCCCATTTAAAAAGAAAATAGAATTTTATTTATTTATTAGATGTATTTTCGTTTTCTTATTAAAAAAACTTGTAATATTTTACATAATTACTAATTGTTTAAGCTTAATAAGGGTATGGGGGCTACTAGAGGTAAGGTAATAGTGAGGGGTGGGCTTGTAGCTTAACGCATTAAGATCATAATTCATTTATTCTATTCACCAATAAAAGTAACCAAAAGACACTAACAACTACTAACAACTAGGGATTTAGAATAAGGGTACAATCGAATTGAGTTGAGTATTGATGGACTTGATCACAATTTGCTAGGGTAAACCAAGGGTTGGTGTTGTAGGCTTGAGTTTGAGTTTGAGATAAAAATTACTAACTCAAGCTTAGCTTGAAAAAATATTGTAGAATCTCATAGCTTATATTTATCAATTATTTTACATATTCAAGGTTTGATGTTAGGGTGTGTGTGCAAATAATAAAGTTGATAGGGCTAGATGAAAACTTTCATACTAAAATAAAAGTTTACAGGGTAAATGTAAGGTTTTGGGGGTGTAAATACAAAATTTTATATTTTTAAGGATTTATTTATATTATGCAACTAATATAAGCTTGTAAGCTCATTGAGTCGAGTTACAACCTACTCAAACTCGTTTGAGTAAATACTTGAACCACTTAAGTTTGAGCTTAGCTCAACAAAAACTAAGCAAGCTTGACTTAAGATAGGCCGAGCTTTGAGTAGTTTGTGGGTAGCTCAACTTGATTATGACCTTAATTAAGAGTAATAGTGGCTATTATAGAAAGACTGAGACAAGTTATTAATGTTATAAGGGGTTTATCATATTTGGTCAAATCATGAGGTTTTAAATACTAATAGCTTCCAAATAATGACATTTCCATTATGGAATTATAATATGATAAAAGATAATTTGTGAAATAGCAATAAAAGGAGATGAAATTTTGGTGGGATTCGCTTTGGGCCGAGCTTGAACAATATCCAACTTAAGAATAGTTTAAATATAAAATAATCAATTTAAAATCAATTTATGATTTATAAATTGAGACTCGAACTTGGCTAAAAAATAATTTTACTTTGAATGTGATATGAGATGACTCACAGTCGAATATTTGATTGACTCAAATTTAGCTTATGAAAACAACTCTTGAACTTAATTCAAGCTTGAGCAACTAGATCAAGTTGAGCACTAGATGGAATGAAGTTTACTTTATGATATTAGCGTTGAATTGGTAGTGTTATTACTTTAGGACTTATTTCCAATGGAGTTGGTAGAATGAAGCTTTTATTTACTTAATATATAAGTGATTTGACAACAACTTGTATCCTTTTATTGTAATTTCATTCATCTTATAAGCATCTTATATTCTTTCATAGTCTAATATGATAATTCAGAAGGAGACCGATACACTTTATATTGTAATTATTAATTTCAGGTTATAAGTGTGAGTTGATATAACGTAATTAAGTTTTTTTATGGGAGAACCTGATTAACAATTTTACCTTTTGGTAATAAATTAATATAGACAATGTCCCTCCCTAGTTTTAGTTATATAAAAGCGCACAACTTTTCTTTGGGAATATCATTATTCTGCAAACGTTTTTCGCAAAACTTAGGGAGGAAGATTTTGCTCTGAGATTGAAAATCCATCTTCTCTGAATTAACAAGATGACACAAACAAGTATAGTTTGATCCCTAATTCATCTATAACATGATTTTGTAGCTTATTTTGATCAAATTAATTAAATTGGGCAGAAGTTCAATATCCTGTAATTTTACCATTTGTGTTAAATTTGATTTTTCTGCCTACACAGTTATCCAAAATAAAAAAGTTTTGAGTCTTGCAGTGCCTACAGTGTTGTGTTAGATTGTTATGTTACTACTATATCTAGATTGGTTGACACAAATTATTGTCTGAACGAGCGTCATGTCTTCCTAAAAGGTGAGAGCAAGAACTAACTGGTTATTGAGTTTTACAAATCAGAATTGGAACCGTAACTTATATGAATAAAAACCTATCCGAAACCTATTTGATCAGTGATAGTGCCGGGTACTTGACACTATTCACCATCATTTCTTTCTTTTTTTTTTTTCCTCATTTTTTGCTTCTATCAATAAAACTATATAAATTTACTTTAAGTATATAAACAAGTATATATTTATATGTGTTGTTATGTAATTGGATGAGTTTGAATTAAAGATAAAATAACATTCAATTATATAATAATATATACGAATATATACCAATTTATGTATTCAAAATATGTATACATAGTATTACTCTCTTGCTTAAATCCAGTCTTACTCTTCATATATCAAACAAAAAAATCAATAAACAAATAAAAAACAAATAACCACATCAAAAATGAAAAAAATAATCTTTATTTCATCATGACAAACAATAAAAATAAAAATAAAAACTGTAAACAATCAATTTACCCAGAAAATAAATTATCAAAATCGAGTAATGTTATGCAAAACTTTATACACAAACAATAACGTGTTACTATGTAATTGAATATTTGAAAATTAAAGATAAACCAATACCCAATTACAAGGTGATACATTATTGTTTATACATAAAGTTGTGTATAAAAGTTGTGCACATAGTTTATTGAAATCAATTCAGATGCATGGAAAGACCATGCTACTAAAGAACTTCCATTTTCAAGCTTTCAAATTTCAAGGCTTGGCAAATCCATCTTGTTTGTATAAACTAGCCTTGGCAAAAAATCTCAGCAACTTCAACACATAACAAAACCATCTTCAAGCTTTCAAATTTCAAGGCTTGGCAAATCCTAAGTTAAAGCTAGTTTGGATTGAATCTAAAATTAAATTGAAGCTCAAACCACCTCAACTCATCAATCTCAAGCTAATCTCGAATTGGATCTTATTCGAACTTGCCAAGTCAAATCCAGCCCTACTTATGTAGATTCTTTATTTCTGAGCATATAAATATGACAACAACGGTAAATTAGACTTTTTATTACAAACTTGATTCCAATATTCTTTCATATCTTTATGACGAAAATGTAAACAAAACTCCTCAAACCTGAATAAAAATGTTTCCTTCAGCTGGATTCACCATAGAAGGAATCTAAAAGCTTCGATCTCTTGGACTGTGGCTCATCTTCTTCATCTACTTCGTCTGAGAGCAAACTAAAGCTGGATTCATTCCTTGATTCCTCCTGGCTGAACAACAAACGGACGCCGCACTTCTTCACCATGCAATCTTCCAAAGGGCTCCGATCATTACGGAACTTGATAAATCGCCTCAGACAATTCGTCCCATTCTAATTTCTCATCCACCTGACAATCATATCCCAGAAACACATGATCAAACTCAACGTCGGAGGGCGCATACTCTTTGTTCCAGGCTAAAAAACTGCTGCTTCTCATTGACTTCAAGCCATCTTCGCTTTTCAGAAGCATCTTGCACTCAAAAACCAATGTACCAGGTTTAAAGTCCTGGAATGATAAGAGTGCAAAAAATGTGAAGCCAATGAAATTATGATTCAACGAACCTTCCGGGAGCTCTAGAAATGATGCAGTACTTTGAAAGTTAAACCCGTCTGGAATTTCGCTTCCTCGGAAATACATGTAACTGAAAGGACTCGTGGGTGCAAGAGGTTTTTTCGAACATACTTGACAGAGCATAATCCGGAATGTTTGTGAGCATTCTCCAGTTAAGACTGAAGTAATTTATGAAGCTGAGATTGCCGTTGAAATAGCGTTGGCTTGGAATCAGCAAGTCGGATAATGCTTGCAGGGATTTGCAGCTATCTGCCACCAGAAGTTGTATGTATGCTTGCAGAGGGCTTCAAACTTATGAAAATTTCTTGGTAGGCTCTCCAGCCTTGAACAGTTTTGAAGAGTGAATTGAACTAGTCTGGAAGCACCTTCAACCGTAGAGGAAATTTTCTTTATCACAGTTCCATCCAGACATGGTTGCTCTATGTTACATGAGATCTTTTGAGCTGTCGTGAGATTTGAGCAGCCTGAAAGATTAACAAGTCTAAGAGAATTTGATTGAAGAATACCCGGTGGAAGATCCCGGAGGCTTCTGTAATTTCTTATATTCAGACTTGTTAGAGAATTGAGGCTCTTTGTGTTATTTTACATAATATTTACAAAATATTAGTCGAAGTAGTAGGTGTGTTTTGGTAAAAATGCTTGATGATCCTTAATATTAGGATTTTTGTTGATTTTTGGTTGAACAAATGAAGCTTGCTGATGTCATGTGCTGCTCTTGGATGTATGTATAACTCACTTACGAAAATTAAAATAAGATTTGAAGTCCATCAGCTTATGTTTTTCTCTTTCTTTCTTTCTCTGTTTTTCCTCTGCTCTCCATAAGTTTACTGGATCTGAAAATTTCCAGATCCCTTTGAGTTTTATGAAAATCTTGTTTAATTCCTACTACAATATCAAGAGTAACAAGTTTATTGAGCATCCGAATAGATGGGGAAATTATGATCTCAGTCAAACTTGTACAGCCTTCCAGAATCAAACTTTCAAGATTAACAAATCTGCCACCAGAATCGTATGTTACCAGGAAGCTTTGGTAAGGATTGAAGCATGTTGCAGTGGTATGTATGCTTGCAGAGGGCTTCAAACTTATGAAAATTTCTTGGCAGGCTCTCCAGCCTAGGACAGTTTTGAAGAGTGAATTGAACTAGTCCTGAAGGACCTTCAACCGTAGAGGAAATTTTCTTTATCGCAGTTACATCCAGACATAGTTGCGCTCTGTTACATGAGATCTTAATATATATATATACATACATACATACATAAAACCACTTAGAGGTTTTTTATCTTTTTTAACTCTTTTATATTGTGATACACTCTCTAATAGTAATCACTAAAATCAATAACGAGGGAATTTAGTCAAGATTGCACACGTGATCATTTAGAGGTGTTGAGATCCTTAAATTAAATTTGATGGTTAATAGTCTCACATCTTAAGCTATTCTTTAGGCTGGAGAAATCTGATAACATTTTTAGAGCCCTTCAAGAGGTCCTTGCATATTCACTAAAATCAGTTATAAGAAAGTTTGAGGAAGCTCATTAACAGTAGTTTGTAATGGCAGGGAACCCAAAGATTAATAATCTCTTGTATATTGGTTAACACAAAAAATAAGATTACTTTACCCATTGAAAACCATCACACAGAGAAATTTTAGAAAAGAATGATCTAGAAACCTTATATAGATTCACTATAGTATGATCTATATGATGATCCTACTGATCAAATTGAATTTATTTAACAAAGTGAACCTCTGCTGAATCCATTCACCATAACTTTGCTAACATTACAAGTCTTATTGCTGTCTGCAGTCTGAAAATGTTCTAAACATGTATAAATTATTTCTTCTTACCTGCCATCTATTGTTATGTCACTGAACTGAGTGACATCAACTGGGCAGGGCAATGGATCAGCTCTATGGCTAACAGCAGTTGCATTGTTCGAGTCACTTTTCTGATCGCCATAGCTTTTATCGGATGCAGCAGCTGCTGCACCTTCTTCATTATCGAGAAAGACACTTGTTATGTCCTTAAAATCCCAGTCAGTCAAATAACTTGGCTTGGAAGTAACAGTGCTCACTTCTATGTCATCAGCAAGCATGGCCACAACTCTTGACATGGGTGGTCGTAGCATTGGTGATGCTTGAGTGCACAAGAGGCCTACTCCTATTATTCGAAGAGCTTCGTCTTCATTGAATTCGGTTAATGTGGGATCAACAAGGCCCAAACTTCGGTTGTTTTCGTGTAGGTTCCATGCCCATAAAAAAAGTCTGATTGAAAAGTACAAAGGTGAAACCAAGCAAAGAAAATAGAATTCACGTTTATTCTTTACCCATTCGAGAAGATAAATCTTTTCAGTGCCCAAGCTATTGTCAGAGTTTGCTCTTCCACTTATAATCTCCAAAGCAACAACACCAAAACTGAATACATCAGCCTTTTCCGTTAGGTGTCCGTGCATTGCATACTCAGGTGCTAGATAGCCTCTGCAAGATGATTGACAGTATTAGGCCTACAATGTGTGCTTATATATGCCTTTTTAATGTGAAAGATGGTTGAAGAAGCTTACATTGTGCCTGCAACTCTGGTGCTAATATGAGTTTTCTTGTCATCATACAGCTTCGCCAATCCGAAATCTGAAATCTTGGGGCAGAGTTCAGCATCAAGTAAGATGTTACTCGCTTTAATATCTCGATGAACAATCTTTAGTCTTGATTCCTCATGAAGATAAACTAGCCCTCTTGCTGTTCCCATGCATACACTGAACCGAGTTGGCCAATCAAGATGCAACTCACTATTTCCTGCAGAAACGATAGCTGCATTAGTAATTAGAAACTTGCAATAGTTAGTATCTATTTATTTGGGAAATTTAGGATTCAAGGATGATCTCTAGGAGAAATTTGGAGCTTTCTAAAACATTGTTACTTATCTCTGTATGAAACTTGGACTCTCATCGTTAAAACAACTGAAATTTATTAAATTTATAGTTTGCACCAATGAATATATAATAATCATAATGTGTCTCTCATACCAAACAATACTTGATCGAGGCTTTTGTTTTCAAGATATTCATAAACAAGGAGGCGCTTTGTTCCTTCAATGCAGCAACCATATAGTTTCACAAGATTACGATGTTGCACAGCAGAGATGGTGGCGATCTCATTTATAAACTGATCTTTCCCTTGGTGAGATGCCATGGAAAGTTGTTTCACAGCGATTACTCTTCCATCAGAAAGTGTACCCTGTGAAGAACAGAATCCAAGAGCTAAGACTAGTTTACCATTTCCAATGTAAAGTATTGGTCATGCATTACTTGAAAGATGAGTTACCTTGTAAACAGGTCCGAATCCTCCCTCTCCGAGCTTATTTGAAGAGTCGAAGTCTTTCGTTGCAGATCTCAACTCAGCATAACTGAAAGTGTTTCGTTTAGGACCAATTGCCTGTAGCACTGCATATTCAATAGAAACTTCCATAGCATCAGTCACATAGTACACCAGTCTTTATATTATTTCTACACCCTGTATGATTCCCTTACCTTCCTGATCATAATCATCTCCTTTTCTCCTTGTGTAAAAAACTGCAAAGATCAGTATGAAGGCCAGAATTCCCAGAGAGACAGCAACACCAACAATTAGCCCTGTCTGGTTCTTTTTGTGTGTAGCTTTTGGCGGTAGCCCACTTACAGTTGGTACAAAATCTGAGCAGTAAATTTCAGTGAGTAGTGAGTAGTGGTAAGAAACAGCTGAGCACAGTTAGTACAAGTCATCCTGAATGAAGGTGAAAAGGAACCACAAGTTTCACCTGGAACAACGCTAAGAGCCGAAATTGATGGTCCATAATCACCTTGCTTAGGTACACAGCAAGTACCTTTACCAGCCCAGAATAGGTGAATTTCAAGGTGGTTCTCAGACACTGTAGCATTGAAATTCTTTGTAATTGCTCTGTTAACACCACCTGCCTCCTTCGATATATCAAAATCCTTTAACTGGAGAGTTCCCTTGGGGACAACGTGGGATAGAATTCATATTTCTCAATTCAGTTAATGATGCAGAAAGGAAGAAAAGATTAGGCTCTATTCCTGAAATAATCTTGTTTCTACTGCGTCATTTAAAGCATGTGCAGTTCTTATTGTGGAATCTATGGACAATAAGAATATGTTACCTGAATATAGATATCAAAAACACGCCTACCAAGGCTCTTCCAAGTTTGTAAGCTTCGATCTTCAAAAACCGTTTCTGCAAATAACAGGCTTATATCATAAGGACCATTCTCAAGACCAAGGCCATAGTATCTAAGTGATCCAACAGAAAGTCTCGAGGTCTGATAAAGCTCCGGTGTTAGGGTTCCAGTCACTTGAAGGAGAGTATTTTGCACGTAAGATGGATCTTCTCTCTCAGAAAACATTCCCACGTTACTCACTGCCCATTTTTGTGTGCTTGTTACATTAAATGAAGCTGCAGTAAAAGATGTGTTCTCAGTCTCATAGACTAAATTCTCTGCTGTCATCTGTCGACCACCACACTTGATTGCAAACTTCGCATCTGCAAGTACGAAGATCAAGCGCTAATAATTTTAACAACAGAACTTAAAATGCATTTTGACACAATATATTAGAGAAAAGAATTCAACAACCAAAGGAAAACAGCTTACAGCGCGGAGTATTCTTATTGCAAGGGAAGTTTTTCTGGAGACAGTTCAATCCAGGGAAGACACTGGCAAGCACACAAAACATAACATCTTATTTTTATTGAAGATTCAATAAGCATTATCAAAAGAGAAATTATAGCTCACCTAATGTTTGAGCTGTCAAATGTGAAGTTGTTAGCCACCAGATTCCTGTATTATTCAAAGCAGCAACCAAATTTATACAAAATTCTGAAGCATGCATGTTATTGAAACATAGATGCAGGATTTATAATTAAGTAGATTACAAAGGCATTATGATATTGAAGATTGTTGCTTGACAATAACCCTTTAAATCTCATAAAAGAAAGATAAAACTAAGAGTGCTCAAATAAGCTTCATAATGCTTAGGCTCAATAGCAATGTGTAGAAAATGAAGTAAGAATATATTATATAGTTTGTGAAACATACATCTGCAAATTTGAAGTCACCCAAGATGGAAAAGATCCTGATAGAAAATTGTATGATAAATCCCTGCAGAAAATTTTAAGTATGTTAGGTACCTGTGATGTAACCAAAAACTACCAGAAAAAAAAAACTCAATTGCAGTCATCAAATGGTTTTTGACGTTTAGAGAAATACAGTGAGATGATTCTTCAAAGAGTTTGTATGTAAAGAACTCAATTCCATTTATCAGTGGACTAATTCCAAGACACATATCAGAAAATCTATCAATATAACATTGATTCTCAAACAGAATGGGTTTGCCATACGATTGGCAAGACTATATCTTTCTTTGTTCATGTTTTGTGGTGATGACCCAAATTTTATAAGGAGTTACCCGACTTCAAGAAGTGGAGATTTGTATGACGACAACTGTAGTGAAGTACAATTTTTGTAGAAATGCAATTGGCAAGTATATATGTCAGTATCTATCACATAGAGTTTGTATATTAAAGTTGTATTAAAATGTTTGTAAAGAGAATGTGTGTGCCGCAAAATAGAGAATAAAAATAATTTTTTCTTCAACTTGTAATCCCATATTGAATGTGTTGAATATTAGTGCATCTTGTTGTTTGCCTTTCTTTAGGTTTAGTAACAGCTCATGTCAATCTATTTCTCACCTCATCATTCATCTGGCAATCATAAATACTCTTGATCTCTAAAAATTACAAAAGAAGACAACACTAACAAGAAACGCAACATTCATCTTAGACTTGCTATATTTGTAGAATCAAGGCTTACATGGTTTGAAGATTTTCACTTTTTTGGCTTGGAAGGTTGCCTGACAGACTATTGTTTCCAAGAAACCTGGACGTTGAAGAGAACTGTAAGGCTCAAATTAAATTTAAAACAAACATAATTTTTGAAAACTCAAAATCTTGAAATTGACAGGTGGAAGATTGATGATTTTTACAAGTGAGTAAAAGAACTGATATTGAATAAGGCACTTGGGATTTCACCAGTTAAGTTGTTGAAACTCAAATCCCTGCAAAATAAAGATGAATTATAGTTCAAAACAAAATAATCAGTGGAAATGCACTTGTGATTTTGTTTCTAATATCAACTTACAAAGTCTTTAACTGTTGGTGTTCTCCAATGCCAGAAGGAATCCTACCAGTGATCATAGCATTTCTCAGGGATCTACAGATAACAACATAAACGATTGGTGTCAGAAATGAAAGATTAATCAAGAAGAACAGAATATATGAATTAAAGTATGTATAAACTTACAAGTCAGTTAAGTTCTTCATTGCTCTAATGAAATCAAGCGAAGAGCTACCATTGTATAAGTCACTGATTCGCCTATATAATTAAATCCAACATGAAGGAATTACAGAGCGTGTGAAGTCTATGACTCAAATGTAAAGAAAAAGAATAGGCACGATTTATTCTGCTTCACCCAAAACAAGACTGTGTCTCAATATTATTCTACTGAAAAACCCTTCGAGTATTCCCAAAAGAAATTCTGAAGCTGCTCTTTACGGTTTAAACCCAAATCGTTTTAGTGGGACTCGTATGCATTAACATAGTAGCTTATAGATGAAAGAATCACCAATTCCAACATAACAAAACTAATATGAGTACTCTTTGCAGAGAGAAAAGGGGAATGCTTTTATGATCTAAGTTCAACCTCCTGAGGTTTTACAATTCTCATGACGCCTGTACATGGATGATAATGTTTGATTATGATTCATGAACTTGCATTTTATTAAGGTGATAATCCAATGAGGGGACGATCGTAGTCCTTGAGTAAAATATCAAAAAATGGAGATAAAAAAGAATATACTGACAAGGAGGTCAATGAGGTCAAGATAGAAAAACTTGATGGTATAGGGCCTTCAAATGCGTTCCCTTGAAATCTCCTACAAAGAACATTTATATAAACTCTATGTTCCCATTCACAGAATACAAATGAAGATTATGCAGAAATTTTTGCCGCTTACAGCGATATAAGCTTGCTCCAATTCCCTATAAAGTTCGGTATTTTGCCTGTGAAAGGAACATCTGATGCCCACCTGAATTTTACAAAGACTCATTGTAAGCTAGTTTCTGGCGAATTAATCTTCAGTCAGAGGAAAAATAGAATGTCATAAACATGTAGACAGAATCTTTCTTACATAGTTTGCATATTCCGAAGATTAACAAAAGTTGAGGGAATTTCACCACTCAATCCACAACTATTAATGTATCTGCAAAATTATTATTAAAAGGTTTTGTTATTGCAAAACTCATAAAGCTTAAGAGTAGAATTAAGTGTTTGACTTAAACAAATAAGGTCTTTTGGCATTAACAATTGCTCAAGCTTGGTTAAGTTGCCAAGTTCTGGAGGGAGTGCACTTGAAAAATTGTTAATGCCAAAAGACCTACAGAACATATATCAAATGAATATATATATCTTGAGGAATCATCAATGATGTGAATGTTTCTTCTCTTCAAATCAAATTAAAGATTTAAGTTTACTAGTTCCTATTGTATAGCAGTGATCGAAGTCATAAATGGGTTAATCGAATCAGCAGTTAGACTTTTCACTATATTTAAGTGTGTTAGGATCATGTTCGTGCGTTCATTTAGACGAACATGAGCAGGTGCCATCAGTGGTAACCAGATTTGGAGTGACTTATGGTAAAGCAAGTTGTCATCACATCTAACCAGATATGGCAATGGGCTGGGTCCGGCCAGCTCTGGCTCAGCCCATCAAGCTTATGGGTCCGGCCAAACCCAAAGCCCATACAATAATGGGCTTTCAGGCCAAGCCCGCCCATATATTTTTGAAGGCACAAAGCCTAACACATATATAAATGGGTTTGACCCGTTTAAATATTTTTTTAATTTTAATTAAAATTTTTAAATATAAATTATTTTTTAATTATTAAAATCGAAAACAATACCTCTAATATTTTATTTATAATCCTTCCTTTGTGGGAAAAAAGAATTGTGGTTACATAATAAAAAATATTATAAGTTTATAATATAGTACAAATAAATTGACTTACATACTATATAAATTATAAACATAAATAAAATATATATACTATACTATTTATTTACTCATTTTTAACATCCAATTCTCTGAATTCTTTTAACATTGGATCCATTTGTAATATTTTGTAATGATAAAATTGAAATAAAAATAAAATTATAAATACAAAAAATTATTATTTGTAAATTTAGATAATTTTTTAAAGAAAGTTAATTAGAGAAAATGAGATTGATAATGTAATGAAAAAATTAAAATTGATGAAGAGTTGAATTTATTTATATATAGAAACATAAATAAATAAAAAAAATTAAAAAAATATATAGATTTAAGGCTTCTGCCTATGTGCTTCTGCCACACAAAGGTAGAAGCCAACTGCAGAAGCCCTTCTGCCCTCTGATTTTTTTAATTTTTATTTTTTTAAATAGTAATGGGCCAGGCCGACTCATGGGTTTGGCTTAACACGCTAAAATACCGGATCAGGCCTTATCGTGCTGGGCTGTAAATTCATGTTTCGGGTCCAGCCTCCATTTAGCCTGACCCAATTGATGTGCCTGCATCTGAGTGCTTAACATTAATCTCATTCTAATCATAAACTCATTTGAAAAGAGGAAGAAATATTCCAACTTACAAAACAGTTAACTGCTTAAGGTTTCCAAGCTCCTTGGGAACAGGCCCAGAAAATGCATTGTGGGCAATTGACCTAGAAACAGCCAAAGAACAAAACAAACAGGCATCAATTAGCACTATAATAATCCTTACAGGAATCAGAAATATTAGTAGTAAAGGGAAACACAAACCAGAATCCTATCTTTCATCTTACCTTTCACATTTTGCCGATTCCAGAATACATGTTAGTCGAATGATCATTTACGCAGTTAGAATTATAAGTATTACTTTTTCATTCTTAATATAGATAAGTTGGAGATGTTATCTACACCTAGTTTTGAGTACTCAATTAGATAAGTACTCAATTAGGTATCAAGATACTATATCATTATATGATTTGTTTAAAATCACATAATTACTTGATGATGCAATATCTGGTTTTCCAATTGAATACTCAAAACTTGATATATATAGCTTATTTAATAGTTATTTCGAACATTGATTCGCGACTATGAAATACTCACAGTAACATCAATCGAGATAAGTTTCCAATAAATGCAGGCAAGGGACCAGTGAAATAGTTTTGATCGATTTTCCTACAAACCTCAAACAGAAAAAGATTAGCATGATGAATATATATAGTTAAGGAAATTGAAAGTAAGTGGGAAAAATCATACAAAAATTCGAGATATTTCAAAGCCACTAGCTCTTCTGGAATTATTCCTCTTTTGTTCAGAGCATAAACTCTCCTGAAAGATGAATTATAATGTTAAAACTTATAATATTGAGCTATGAACCTGTAAATAGAATGGCAGCCTTCAAGGAAGAAGGAAGGATTACAGTCGGGTGATATGACAGGTTGAGGAATTGTCGTAAGTGCAGTCACATTTGATTGCAGGATTATTCATAGGGTCCTCAAAATTAAGAGTATCATTGATGGCAGTTCCACTGCATGGTTCTCTACTTATATTCCACAGACCAGCTACTGCTTCTGCACCCCATTGCTCGAATATTGAATTCAGTGCCCTCACTGCTCACAACATCATGCATGCATATTGAAGTTGATTAAAATTTTGACGATATATATGTGATGGAGTTAAAAAAAAGAAAAAAAAGAAAAAAGGCATGCATGGAGTTTGCTAGTATTGTTAGAGTTAATCTTGAGTTAGAGTTCTGGTTTAGTAGCTCGATTCGAAATGGACTTATTTGTCTATCTAATGACACTATTCATTTTATCGAGATACTATCTACCCTAATCTGTGATAACATTATTCACCTTATCAATAGTCTTCTGATAATATTATATACTAATTCAAAATCACTCAATCACCTAATGATATGTTATTATGTGTGTATAAAATTGTGTTCATTGTTTGTTTACATAGTTTTACTTTTTTTAATACTAACTATATATAATATTGCTTTTTTATGTTTTGAAAATGGATTTTTTTAAAAATCTATTTTAGAGAACAAAATTCCCCACTTGACTATAGAATTTGAGAATGACTATTCTCATTGATGTATGAAGAGAAGTACAAAGCCTATTTAAAAGCAGAAATATACAACTATATTTACAATATTTCCTAAATTATAATAATACAACAATTATATTTTATGCTAAAATTACATTTACTCTATCTCAATCGAAGCACGTGCCAAGATGTAGAGATTGCTACGTAATGTGTATAAGCAATTTGATGGTAAACCCTTGGTGAGCAAATTAGCGAGTTGATTAGTATTGGAAACATATTGGACTTTGAGCATTTTGGTGGTAACCTTTTCACACACAAAGTGTATATCAAGTTCAATATGCTTTGAGCGGGCATGTTGGACAAGATTAGTTGCCATATATGTAGTAATGATGTTGTCATAAAGAACAAGTAGAGGATCAGCAAGAGGAATAGAAAGTTCTTGTAACATACTCTGAATCCAAGCAATTTCAACAACTACTTAAGCAATAACACAGTATTCAACCTCTGCACTGGATTAGGATAAAGTGGATTGTCTCGTAGCATGCCAAGAAATTAAGTTAGGATTGAAAAAGACACAGAAGCCTATTGTGAAATATCATGTGTCTGGGCAACCAACCCAATTCCACCAAAATAAGCCTAAAGATTATCACATTTATCTTTAAAAATTTGGAGACCATAATGAAGAATCCTTTTGATATATCGAATGATACGCTTGACAACAGTAAGATGAGCTTCTCTTGGTTGATGCATAAGTTGACAAACTTGATTTATAAAGAAAGAGATGTCAGGTCTTGTGAAATTAAGATATTGAAGAGACCAAAAAAACTTCAGCATTGACTAGGATCAGATAATAAAGGACTTGTGACAACAAATAATTTTTCCAAACTAACAATTGGAGCAGTAACAGGTTTAGCAGATTTCAATCCACTTTTCTAAATTAGATCAATAGCATATTTTTGTTGATCCAAAAAGAAACCCTCGATGTTTGGAGTCGCAACAATGCCCAAAAGATAATGAATAAGACCAAGATTGGACATAGCAAATTCATTCTTCAATACATTCAACAACTTGTGCAATAAATCAAAACTTGATGTTGTTAAAAGAATCCCATCCACAAACAAGAGTAGAATGGTCATACCATCAATGCCTTTGTAAATAAACATAAAGTGATCAGATTTGCTACCTTGAAATCCTTTGTCTTTAAGAAAATCAATAAAACACTAAAACCAAGCACGAGGTGCTTGTTTCAAGCCATACAACGCCTTGTGCAATTTACAGACATAATTTGGAAAATCAGGATAAACAAACCTATAAGGTTGAGACATGTACACATCTTCAATCAAAATGCCATAATGATAGGCATTTTTGACATCACATTGATGCAAAGACCATCTGTTAGAAATAGCCAAGGAAAGAACTGTTCAAATTTTGTGGGTTTAACAATAGGATTGTATGTTTCATTATAGTCTACCCCTAACTATTGTGTAAAGCCTTGTGCCATTAATCATGCTTTATAGCATTATAAAAAACCATCAGACTTCTTTTTTACCTTAAAGATTCATTTAGAGCTAACAAGATTCATATTGAAAGGTTTTGGGACCAAAGACCAAGTTCCATTTTCAATGAGGGCATTATATTCAATTAACATAGCTTGAAGCCATTTTGGATGTTTTTCAGCTTGAGTATATGAGGTTGGTTTAGGTAAAATGGAATTGTGGGTCATGCAGTAAGAGAAAACTGAATTTTAAGTTTAAGATTACCTCTCTTAAAGTAGGTTGTGTAAGGATGGCTTAGGATGGTGGGTTTAGAATTAAGGGAATTGTGAAGGGATGGAGATTTGGCATTGACTTTGTTAGTTGAGATCATTTGTTAATTGATCCATTGATGAAGGGATATTGTCACTTGGAGATACAGTTGATGAAAAATGTGAGATTTGATTGGAAAGAAAACGTAAATTTGAATGAATTGGAGAATCTTGGTTTAAAAGGCAAATATTTAAATTGAGTAAGGAAGTTGTGATCGGTATGGATGTTGCAATATGCAGGGTAATGGTGGGAACAGTTGGTGGAATTGAAGTATTTGAATTAAAAAAGGAAGGTGTAGGTTGAGATATAGGTAATTGAGGCAATGAAGCAAATTTGGAATGATGAGTTGAAGATTCAGTTGACACCAAAATTGAAGGAGTAGATTGATGTGATAGTGGACTTTGTGAAGCAAGATTCCTAGGATCATGGGATGTTGGGTGATTGGAATGTGATGGTTTAGGAAAGCTTGATTTTAGGTGAGTAATAGTGGAGGAAAGTTAATTATTTAGATTTTTGGTGGGAGAGAAGAGAATCATATTTTGACTTTGAGATTTACCATTATTTATGGCAAATTCATGATAAGGAAAAATATTCTCATAAAAATGGACATGACGGGAAATGTGAATGGTTTTGGCAATGGGATCAAAACATCTATAACCCTTAGAATTTGTTGGATAACCAAGAAAAAATACAAGGTATAGAATGAGGGGAAAGCTTATTGGAAACTTTAGCAGAAAGATTTGGATAACATAAGCTACCAGTCACTCTTAAATGGTCAAAATTCATTATTTGAAAGTCAACATTGTATAAGGTGAAATATTGGACAAGGTAGGGGTAGGCAATATGTTGTATAGATGAATAGCAATGTGTAAAGCTTCAACCCAAAACTATGGTAGTAGTTGAGCTTGCAACAAAAGTGCCCATACCACGTTGATAATTGTGTGATGAAATCTCTCAATAACCCCATTCTATTATGGAGTATTAGGACATGAAAATTGTATATGTAAGCCAACAGTGTATTCCAATTGCTTCATTTTATTATTAGTAAATTTTCCACCACCATCTGCTTGAAAGACTTTGATAAATTTGGAGAATAGAGTTTGTACAAATTTATGAAAGATAACAAATCACTTATGAACCTCACTCTTTTTTTTCAAAGGAAAAACCGACAGAAAGCGTGAATAATCAACCATAAAAGCTACAAAATTTTTAAAATCAAAAAATGAAGACACAGGAGAAGGCCAAACATTAGAATATATTAAATCAAAAGGAGCTTGTAAGTGTACATGAGAATTTAAAAAAAGAGAATTTAAAAAAAGTAGCTATACTGTGTTGTAAAAGGAGCTTAACCATCCAAGAAAGACAAGAATGAATAGAGATCACCAAGGTTATTGTAGCTGTGATGAGCATGATGACTCCAAAGATCTTTTTCATAAAAACCAAACTCATCAAAATTATTACTACATGAATTATCATGAGTAAATTTCTTAACAAAAAAAAGATTATGAGTCAAGTTAGGAACAACAAGAAAATTATTCATGGAAAATGATTTAGATAGGGTGTTTATAGCTGAAAAACCAATGTGAGAAATATCATGAATCAAACCATCACCAAAATTACCTTTTCAAGTCTAGAATAAGGAACAACAAAAATTAAAGTACTTATAAAAGGAGTCATATGAGATGAAGCACTAGTATCTGGCATCCAAGAAGTGGAAGGAGGTTCTTGTAAACGTAAGGTAGAGATTTGGAAAAAAAATTGAGATTGAGAACAAAAAGATGGATGAGAAATTTGAGGACGATCCCTTGTAGTGTGATTGTAAGCAAAACACAACTGACACTAAATAGAGGAATCAAAGTTTTTATTGGTAAACTATAGACGACTACCAAGTATACCAAAATCATTGTTATAGGAATAAAAAGGATAGAAATTACGTTGATTAGAGAAGTGAGGACCATAAGAAAAATGACCACAAAACGTTGGGATTGATCAAAACCATAAAAAGACTAAGTGAAAGAACGATTATTAGAATATGACTTGCCCAACCAGAAGAAAATTGATTTGTAACCAAAGCTTGTCGAGTAGTACTTCTAGAGGATTTTTTATGGTGAGACACACACATTTCTTGAAAATATAAATCAATTCAAACTTTAACAAAGGTGGATAAAGGTTTTTATCAACTGATACTAATTACCAAACTTTCATATTCATCAAGTAATCCTTCAAGAATTTGAAGAATAAGATCATCTTCTATAAGTTGATGACTAACAAAACAAAGGGAATTAAAAAGATTTTTCAACTTTTGAAGGTAAGCATCAATGGAAAGGTCACCCTTCTGAGTACTGTAGAATTTAGATTTGAGTTGTAATAATTGGGAATAAGCTTGATCTTTGAACAATTGTTCAATGGCAAGTCAAGCCTATCTAGCAGTTAGAGAAATAGCTGGTATAAGAAAAGTGCAGAGGATAACAGTAGATACTATGGATTGAATCCATGATAAAATAAGAGAATCAATCTGACGCCATAGTTGGGCCAGGATTAAGATTGAAATAGTATTAGATCCAATATTTAGATCAAGCAGATAAACATCGGTGCCATCGATATGATCTAAAACATCATTTCCTTGAAAAACAATGTAAAAGAGAGATTTTTAAAGAAGATGGTTGGAGAAGGTAAGAAGTTTGCTCACATGATTGGGAATGTTGTTAGAATTTTTGTAAAAAATTGAACATGAAAAACATCATTTCTTTGTAGTTTGTAAAATGACAATAATGCCCTCAAAAAACTTAACAAAATGAAACATTTTAATGTTTGTTAGAATTTTTATTTATTTTTGGGGTTTAAATGATAAATTTTTAAACAAAGATATATTGGTAATTAAACATTTATATTAAATGTTAATAATAGTTTCGTGAATTCAATAAAAAAGCAAAATAGTCAACATAAATTCAACTTGTATTAATAAGTCTTAGAAATCATCTCAGATTCTATTAAAAAACCTCAATTCAAACCTAATTTTACAAATTCTAAAGGTATCCAAATGAACAAACCTAGACCTAACTAACACATGTCTACACTGTACAATCTTTGTTTCATAAATTCTATAAATTTTTATATAAATTGAAATATTACAAAACTTGGCAAGGACAAAGAAGACACATAAATAGTTTGCCGAAATATATATATATATATCTTAAAAGAATATAAAAACTTCTCAAAAATTTAATTTATTCTATAGCTAATGAGCACTGTCAACAGTTTTTACATTTGATAGTTCAATTTTCTAGTAATTTTATAAAATCCTATATAGCTCAAAAAATTATGAAATCTTGCAAAAATAAACTTAACATATTTATGGGTTTAAATAAAAAAAATATCAACCTGAAAATATATTAAAAAGTCATGTAAAACGAATTTCTTTCATATATTACTAACATTGGCAAAAATCTTCCAGATTGGACACACAATCTTGTAACAATTTTAATAAATAGTGTATAATTTGTAAAATTGTGAAAATTTCTAAAATTAAAATAGACATGCTACTTTATTTATAAAAAAATATTAAATCAGAAATAATTTATAAAGCTCTAAAAATTAAATTGATTTTATAGGCACAAACTCTATCAAAGAAATTTCAGGTTTAACGCTTAATTTTATAACAATTTTCATAAATTTTTTTAATTAGTAAAATTATGAAAATTTCAAAAATAAAACTAGACATATTAATTTATATATAAACAATAATAAAATTGAAAATGCTTAAAAATGCTGTAAAAATACTAAATTTTTTTACAAATTACAAACTCTATCAAAATTTCAGGTTTAATACCTTGAGATTCTAGTTGATTTTATGCAACTTTTATAAGTTCTAAAATCATTAAAAAAAAAATTCATAAAACGGATAATAATACTCTATAACATCATAAAAATCAAAATTTTGAAATTTTTAAAATACTATAAACCGGCAATTTAAATCCTCGAAGTTAATGTATAAGCAAACTACAAAAAAATTTCGAGTTTTTATAAAATATGATTAATATATAAAATAAAATAGAACAAAATATATATGAAACATTTTTATTAACAAATATATAAATTAAAGGGTAACATAAATATTATAAATAAAAATCCAAAAATAATATATATAAAAACAAAAATGAAAAACCATCCTGGAAGTTTCCATCTGACAGGTGACAGCATTCAGTTTTCTTTCCACGGGTTTTGGACCATGCACTGCCTTTTCCTTCTGCTTTTACTAATTCAATGCCGTGTGAATTAGTAACAGAGAACATTCTTTTCATTCTCAGCTTGTTACTTGTGCCGTTTAAAAGGCCAGAAGACATCAATGGAGTTATGTAAATCATCTGAAATTAAGATTATATAATTTTATTTAATTTATGTAAAATAAATGTTACGTATGATCATTGCTATCATACAAACTACAAAACATGAGTTATGGATCTTACGTAAAAGGTTATCTTTGATTGTCAATGGTCATTTGATTTAGTTAGATCATTTGTTTTCCGGTAAAACCACTAAGAGGGTTTTCTCTTTTTTTTTTTATTTTAATCTTTTATATTGTTATACACTCTTTACTAGTATTCACTAAAATCCACCCGTGATCATTTAAAGGTGTTGAGAACCTTAATTTAAATCTGATGGTTAATAGTCTCACATCTTAAGCTATTCTTTAGGCTGGAGAAATCTGATAACATTTTTAGGGACCCTTCAAGAGGTCCTTGTATATTCACTAAAATAAGTTATAAGAAAGTTTGAGGAAACTCATTAACAGTAGTTGGTAATGGCAGGGAACCCAAAGATTAATAATCTTTTGTATATTGGTTAACACAAAAAATAAGATGACTTTACCAAATGAAAACCGTCACTCAGAGAAATTTTAGAGATGAATGATCTATAAACCTTATATAGATTCACTATATTATGATCTATATGATGATCCTACGGATCAAATTGAATTTATTTAACAAAGTGAACCTCTGCTGAATCCATTCACCGTAACTTCCCTAACATTACATGCCTTATTGCTGTCTGCAGTCTGAAAATGTTCTAAACATGTATAAATTATTTCTTCTTACCTGCCATCTGTTATTACGTCACTGAACTGAGTGACATCAACTGGGGAGAGCAATGGATCAGCTGCATGGCAAACAGCGGTTGCATTGTTCGAATCACTTTTCTGATTGCCATAGCTTTTATCAGATGCAGCAGCTGCTGCACCTTCTTCATTATCCAGAAAGACACTTGTTATGTCCTTAAAATCCCAGTCAGTCAAATAACTTGGCTTGGAAGTAACAGTGCCCACTTCTATGTCTCCAGCAAGCATGGCCACAACTCTTGACATGGGTGGTCGCAGCATTGGTGATGCTTGAGTGCACAAGAGGCCTACTCCTATTATTCGAAGAGCTTCGTCCTCACTGAATTCGGTTAATGTGGGATCAACCAGGCCCAAACTTCGGTTGTTTTCATGTAGGTTCCATGCCTATCGCAAAAGTCTAATTGATTAAGTACAAAGGTGAAAACAAGCAAAGAAAATAGAATTCGAATTTATTCTTTACCCATTCAAGAAGATAAATCTTTTCAGTGTCCAAGCTATTGTCAGAGTTTGCTCTTCCACTGATAATCTCCAAAGCAACAACACCAAAACTGAATACATCAGCCTTTTCTGTTAGGTGTCCGCGCATTGCATACTCAGGCGCTAGATAACCTCTGCAAGATGATTGACAGTATTAGGCCTACAATGTGTGTTTATATATGCCTTTTCAATGTGAAAGATGGTTGAAGAAGCTTACATTGTGCCTGCAACTCTGGTGCTGATATGAGTTTTCTTGTCATCATACAGCTTTGCCAATCCAAAATCTGAAATCTTGGGGCAGAGTTCAGCATCAAGTAAGATGTTACTCGCTTTAACATCTCGATGAACAATCTTTGGTCTTGATTCCTCATGAAGATAAGCTAGCCCTCTTGCCGTTCCCATGCATACACTGAACCGGGTTGGCCAATCAAGATGCAACTCACCATTTCCTGCAGAAATGATAGCTGCATTAGTAATTAGAAACTTGCAAGATTTAGTATCTATTTAATTGGGAAATTTAGGATTCAAGAATGATCTCTTGAAGAAATTTGGAGCTTTCTAAAACATTGTTACTTATCTCCGTATGAAACATGGACTCATATTGTTAAAACAACAGAAATTCATTAAATTTATAGTTTGCACCAATGAATATATAATAATCATGATGAGTATCTCATACCGAACAATACTTGATCGAGACTTTTGTTTTCGAGATATTCATAAACAAGGAGGCGCTTCGTTCCTTCAATGCAGCAACCGTATAGTCTCACAAGATTACGATGTTGCACAGCAGAGATGGTGGCGATCTCATTTATAAACTGATCTTTCCCTTGGTGAGATGCCACGGAAAGTTGTTTCACAGCGATTACTCTTCCATCAGAAAGTGTACCCTGTGAAGAACAGAATCCAAGAGCTAAGACTAGTTTACCATTCCCAATGTAAAGTATTGGTCATGCATTACTTGAAAGATAAGTTACCTTGTAAACAGGTCCGAATCCTCCCTCTCCGAGCTTATTTGAAGAGTCAAAGTCTTTCGTTGCAGATCTCAACTCAGCATAACTGAAAGTGTTTCCTTTAGGACCAATTGCCTGTAGCACTGCATATTCAATAGAAACTTCCATAGCATCAGTCACATAGCACACCAGTCTTTATATTATTTCTACACCCTGTATGATTCCCTTACCTTCCTGATCATAATCATCTCCTTTTCTCCTTATGTAAAAAACTGCAAAGATCAGTATGAAGGCCAGAATTCCCAGAGAGACGGCAACACCAACAATTAGCCCTGTCTGGTTCTTTTTGTGTATAGCTTTTGGCGGCAGCCCACTCACAGTTGGTACAAAATCTGAGCAGTAAATTTCAGTGAGTAGTGGTAAGAAACAGCTGAGCACAGTTAGTACAAGTCATCCTGAATGAAGGTGAAAAGGAACCACAAGTTTCACCTGGAACAACGCTAATAGCCGAAATTGATGGTCCATAATCACCTTGCTTAGGTACACAGCAAGTACCTTTACCAGCCCAGAATAGGTGAATTTCAAGGTGGTTCTCAGACACTGTAGCATTGAAATTCTTTGTAATTGCTCTGTTAACACCACCTGCCTCCTTCGATATATCAAAATCCTTTAACTGGAGAGTTCCCTAGAGGACAACGTGGGATAGAATTCATATTTCTCAATTCAGTTAATGATGCGGAAAGGAAGAAAAGATTAGGCTCTATTCCTGAACTAATCTTATTTCTACTGCATCATTTAAAGCATGTGGAGTTCTTATTGTGGAATCTATGGACAATAAGAATATGTTTACCTGAACATAGATATCAAAAACACGCCTACCATGGCTCTTCCAAGTTTGTGAGCTTTCAAAAACTGTTTCTGCAAATAACAGGCTTATATCATAAGGACCATTCTCAAGACCAAGGCCATAGTATCTAAGTGACCCAGCGGAAAGTCTTGAAGTCTGATAAAGCTCTGGTGTTAGGGTTCCAGTCACTTGAGCGAGACTATTTTGCACGTATGATGGATCGTTTCTCTCGTAAAACATTCCCACGTTACTCACTGCCCATTTTTCTGTACTTGTTACATTAAATGAAGCTGCGGTAAAAGATGTGTTCTCAGTCTCATAGTCTACATTATCTGCTTTCATCTGTCTACCACCACACTTGATTGCAAACTTTGCATCTGAAAATACAAAGATCAAGCGCTAATAATTTTAACAACATAACATAAAATGCATTTTGACACACCATATTAGAGAGAAAAGAATTCAACAGCAGAAAGAGAACGGCTAACAGCGCGGAGCATTCTTATTGCAAGGGAAGTCTCTCTGAAGACAGTTCAATCCAGGGAAGACACTGGCAAGCACATAAAACAGAACATCTTATTTTTATTGTAGATTCAATAAGCATGATCAAAAGAGAAATTATAGCTCACCTACTGTTTGAGCTGTCAAATGCGAAGTTGTTAGCCACCAGATTCCTATATTATTCAAAGCAGCCAAATTTATTCAAAATTCTGAAGCATTCTTGTTATTGAAACATAGATGCAGGATTTATAATTAAGTAGATTGCAAAGACATTATGAAATTGAAGATTGTTGCTTGACAATAACCCTTTAAATCCCACAAAAGAAAAATAAAACTAAGAGTGCTTATATAAGCTTCATAATGCTTAAGCTCAATAGCAATGTATAGAAAATGATGTAAGAACATATTATATAGTTTGTGAGACATACATCTGCAAATTTGAAGTCACCCAAGATGGAAAAGATCCTGATAGAAAATTGTATGATAAATCTCTGCAGAAAATTTTAAGTATGTTAGGTACCTGTGATGTAAACAAAAACAAGCAGAAAAAAAGAACTCAATTGAAGTAAGCTTCATCAAATGGTTTTTGACATTTAGAGAAAGACAGTAAGATGATTCTTATAAGTGTTTGCATGTAAAGAACTCAATTCCATTTGTCAGTGGACTAATTCCAAGACGCATATGAGAAAATCTATCAATATAATATTTGATTCTCAAACGGAATGGGTAGGATTGGCAACACTATATCTTTCTTTGTTCATGTTTTGTAGTGATGACCCAAATTTTGTAAGTTTCCGAATTAAAGAAGTTGAGATTTGAAAGACATTGATCTAATATCAAAATGCAATTTACTAAATATAGCGGTTAGAATCGTATTTGCTTGTTAGTTTAGTCAAACATAATAGGTATAACGACAACTGTAGTGAAATACAACTTTTTGTGAAAATGTGATTAGCAAGTATACACGTCAGTATCTGTCACCTAGAGTTTGTATATTGAATATGTTGAATATTAGTGCATCCTGTTGTTTGCTGTTCTTTAGGTTTAGTAACAGCTAATGTCAATCTATTTCTCATCTCTAAAATTTACAAAAGAAGATAACACTAACAGGAAACGTAACAATTCATCTTAGACTTGCTATATATGTAAACTCAAGGCTTACATGGTTTGAAGATTTTCACTTTTTTGGCTAGGAAGGTTGCCTGACAGACTATTGTTTCCAAGAAACCTGGACGTTGAAGAGAATTGTAAGGCTCAAATTAAATTTAAAACAAACATAACTTTTCAAAACTCAAAATCTGGAAATTGACAGTTGGAAGATTGATGATTTTTACAAGTGAGTAAGAGAACTGATATTGAATAAGGCACTTGGGATTTCACCAGTTAAGTTGTTGAAACTCAAATCCCTGCAAAATAAAGATGAATTATAGTTCAAAACAAATTAATCAGTGGAAATGCACTTGCGATTTTGTTTCTAATATCAACTTACAAAGTCATTAACTGTTGGTGTTCTCCAATGCCGGAAGGAATCCTACCAGTGATCATAGCATTTCTCAGGGATCTACATATAAGAACATAAACGATTGGTGTCAGAAATGAAAGATTGATCAAGAAGAACAGAATATATGAATTTAAGTTTGTATAAACTTACAAGTCAGTTAAGTTCTTCATTCCTCTAATGAAATCAAGCGAAGAGCTACCATTGTATAAGTCACTGATTCGCCTACACAATTAAATCCAACATGAAAGAATTAGAGCGCCTGTGAAGTCTATGACTCAAATGTAAAGAAAAAGAATAGGCACGATTTATTCTGCTTGACCCAAAACAAGACTACATCTCAATGTTATTCTCCTGAAAAACCCTTCGAGTACTCCCAAGAGAAATTCAAAAGCTGCTCTTTACTGTTTACACCCAATTTCGTTGTTGTGCAGTGGAAATATAATGCACAATTTATATGCTCTTGAATATAATAAATAATTAAGGCAGAAAATAAAATGTAGAAAAATAAAAGAAAGAGAACACAAGAATTTATGAGGTTCGGTAAGGTAAATGTACCTACGTCCTCAGTGCCGCTAACTACTTTCACTATTTTCAAAGAATAATTACAAAGGAAAAAATAAACTATTAGAGATCCTTAATAATAGGATTCTCTCAATATAATTGTGTTTAACTATAATTGCTTTTTGGGATGATATTGAATTAAAACCAAAGCCTCTATTTATAGCCTTTGGTAAAATACAAAGAGAATAAATTAACAGATGTGGGACCTAAAGAGCCAATTTTCCAACAATCTCCACCTTGGCGATTTAATGCGTCCCACCAAATTTCTCTTATATTTTCCTTCTTTAGCAAGGACTTCAAATGCCCCTTGTGGCACAATTTAAGCTTGCAGGATGTTGATCAAGTTCAAACATTGATTGAACTTGATCATTGTTACCACTTTGGTCATCATATTTGCAAGGTTCTCAGTAGTCCTAATTTTCAGGAGTTGTATATTCCCTTCTTCAACTATCTCCCTTACAAAATGATGTCTAACATCAATATGCTTAGTTCGTGCATGGAATACTGGATTCTTTGCCAAATGAATTGCACTTTGACTATCATAATACACATTGACATGCTTCTAAACAATTCCTAAATTTTCCAGCAATCTTTGTAACCAAATAGCTTCCTTTACGGCCTATGTAACTACCATATACTCTGCCTCTATAGTAGACAAAGCAATTGTAGACTACAAGGTAGACTTCCAACTTATCGGTGCTTTTGCAAGAGTAAAGACATAACTAGTAGTTTATCGACGTTTATCCAAATCACCAGCATAATCAAAGTCAACATATCCAGTCACATCTTGACCAAGTACATCATCATACTAAAATACTAAACCAATATCTATAGTCTTTAGTAAGTGTCACAGAATCCATTTCACAGCCTGCCAATGTCCCTTACCAGGATCATGCATATACCTACTCATAACTCCAACTGCATGTGAAATGTCAGGTCTTGTACACACCATTGCATGCATCAAGCTACCAACCGCATTACAATACGGAACTTGTGACATATATCTTCGTTCGTCATCTGTACATGGAGATAAGGATGCACTAATCTTGAAATGAGGAGTAAGTGGAGTATTTACAGGTTTTAACTTCTCAGAAATACCAAAACGATGTAGTACCTTCTTCAAATATTTTTTTTGAGTCAAACTAACCTTGCTTCTTCTTTTATCTCTACTAATCTCCATACCTAGAATCTTCTTGGCTTTTCTCATATCTTTTATTTCAAATTCTTGATTGAGTTGTCTCTTCAATTTCTCAATTTCTTCTTGATTCTTTGAAGTTATCAACATATCATCAACATACAATAATAGATAAATGAAAAACCCATCTTATAGCCTGCGAAAATATACACAATTATCATACTTGCTTCTTATGTACTTATGCTTCATCATGAATCAATCAAATCGCTTGTACCATTGTCTTGGTGACTATTTCAATCCATAAAGCGATTTCTTTAGTTTGCAAACCTAATTCTCTTTATCAACAACCTTAAATCTTTCAATCTGAGTCATGTAGATTTCCTCTTCCAAATTACCATGTAGAAACGCAGTTTTCACTGCAAGTTGAACTAGTTCAAGATTCAATTGTGCTACCAAGGCCAACAAAATTCTAATAGAGGAATGTTTAACAACTAGAGAAAATACATCATTGAAATCAATCCTTTCCTTTTGAGTGTAGCCTTTTGCTACCAACCTTGCCTTGTACTAAACATCTTCTTTGTTAGGAAATCCATCTTTTCTTGCATACACCCACTTACACCTAATTACCTTCTTGTTCTTTGGTAATTGAACTAACTGCCAAGTTTCATTTTTCTAAAAGGATTATAACTCCTCATCCATGGCTTTCTTCCACTTTTCAGCTTTTAGACTTTTGACTGCTTCTTTATAGGTGGAAGAAATATCATCATCGGTAATTAGAAGTGCATAGGTCACCATATCAGCAAATCGAGCAGGTTTATGTATTTCTTATTTTAGCTTATGTGATGCAATTGATTCTTGTTGCTACTGATGTTCTTGGGTTGAAACCTCTCCATCTTCACTTTCCTCCTCTACCACTGAAGTATCATTATCATTTTCAATAACTTTGGCTGGGTTTATTATTGTGATTGTCTTAAACTTCACCTATTGTGGAGTACACTCCACCTACTATTGAGTATCATCAGTCTTTTTTGTTATCTCTTTTAACATGGCAGATTCATCAAAGGTAATATCCTTGTTATGAATGATTTTTTCAACTTTGGACACCAAAGACAATATCCTTTCACTCTAGAACTATTCCCTATAAAGATTGTTTTCTTAGCTCTTGGATCTAATTTAGATTCTTTTGTATGATAATAGGTAGTAGAACCAAACACACGTAAGGAATCATAGTTATTAACAGATTTTCTAGAACATACCTCAAGAGGTGTTTTCCCTTCAATTACAGTGGATGGTAAACGATTAATGAGATAACATGCATATGTAATAACCTTAGCCTAAAATGTTTTGCCTAACCCAACATTGGACAACATACATCTAACCTTCTTCAGTAAGATTCGATTAATACGTTTAGCCACCTTATTATGTTATGGCGTTCCTTTGACTGAGAAATGATGTACAATACCTTCAGCCTGACAAACTTCAAAAAAGGGATCACTAGTATACTCACCACCATTATCAGTCCTTAGTCGTTTGATCTTTCTGTCAGTCTGAGTTTCAACCATCTTTTTCCATTTTAGGAAAACACTTAATACGTCATTCTCTTTTTTTTAAATGTACACCCATGTCCTTCTCGAAAAGTCATTAACAAAAGTAACAAAATAGTGTCTACTTCCCAAGGAAGCTATCTTAGTAGGTCCCTACACATCAGAATGAACATAATCCAGAATACCTTTAGTATTATGAATTACAGTATTAAATCTTACTTTTGTCTGTTTTCCCAAGATACAATGCTCACAAAAATCCAACTTGCAGGTCTTTGCTCCTTTCAATAAGCCTTGTTTCACCAAACTAAATAAGGTTTTTTCCTTTATATGTCCCAAACGCATATGCCAAAATCTAGTTGTTTCATCATCTACATCTTTTTCAGTACTACAACTGTTGATTAAAAAACTATATCACCATTATAATAATACAAGTTATTTCTTCTTATACCTTTCGTCACTACAAGAGCACCAAAGATAAATTTCAAGACTCCATCTTGCATTAACACCTTAAAGCCTTTGGATTCCAAAACTCCCAAAGAGATAAGATTTTTCTTCAATTGTGATACATGTCGAATATCTGTCAGAACTCTAGTTGATCCATCATTATTCTTTAAACGGATTGAACTTATCCCCTCAATTTTACAAGGAATATCATTACCCATGAAAATAACTCTACTATTTAATTTTTCATAATTGAAGAACTATTCCTTGTGTGGACACATATGATAAGTGCGACCAGAATCTAAAAGCCATTCATCATACTGAGATGTCATTAGCAGACTTACTAGAGCAAAGTCTAACTCATCTTCTTCAATTTCAGCTACACATGCATTTGAAGCAACTTTGGTCTTACTTTTATCTTTCCTTTGTAACCTTGGACAATCTTTTTTCCAATGTCCCTTCTCTTGGCAGAAAGCATATTCATCTTTACTAGGTCTTTTCTTTGATTGAGGTCTACCCCTTCTTTCTTACTTGCGACTTTGACTTCATCCTCTTGTAGTAAGGGCTTCAATAGTTGTCTCTTTATTCTCTTATTGATTTTTCTTTCAAATTTTATTATTATTCAAAGCAATACATACCTTATTGTAAGTCTCTTACGCCTTTCCATGAAGTAATGTAATGCTTAAATGATCCAATTCTTCAGGAAGAGATCCTAATAGAAGCATTGCTTTATCTTCATCTTTAAAGGTTTCATCCAAGTTCAATAAATCATCTATCAACTGGTTAGAAGTATTAATATGATCACTTATACTTGTACCAGGTTTCAATTGAAGACGAAACAGTCTCTTCTTCAAATAAAGTCTATTCTCATTGCTCTTCTTCATATACTTGTTTTCTAATGTCTTCCACATCTTACTTGTAGACGTCTCTTTCATGAATGAATATTTCTGCTCTCTACAAAGACACATACAGATTGTACCACAAGCTTATCGGTTGATGCTTACCAATTCTTTGTCATTCATCTTCTCTAGTTTTTCCTCCTCTAGAGCTATATCAAGATTTTCTTGACACAGGGTGTCCATCACTTCACATTGCCACAAGCCAAAATTGTTTCGACCATCAAATTTTTTCACATCAATTTTTGCGATTGTCATAATTGTCTTTGTTGATGTCGATGCAATTTTCTGCTGACTACGATTTACTTGGTAGATAGTTTTTTAAATAACCAATTTCAAAAATTTATATTCAATAGCTAAAACAAAATTACTATAACCTAGGATAGTAGTAAATGCCAAAAATGATAATATATGCACCAGGAAAATACCTATGAAAGATTGGTGGGGACAAAGCCTCCTTCAAAACCAACCTCTTTAGATAACATTATCCTAGACATGCACATAACCATATAAAGAGCTACTCACTGTCCTAAACCTAGGCTCTGATACCACTTGTTGTGCAACGGAAATATAATACACAATTTTTATGTTATTGAATAAATAAATAATTGAGGCAGAAAATAAAATGTAGAAAAATAAAAGAAAGAAAACACAAGAATTTACGAGGTTCGGTAAATGTACCTACGTCCTCGGTGCCACTGACTACTTTCACTATCTTCAAAAAATAGTTATAAAGGAAAAATAAACTATTAGAGATCCCTAATAATAAGATTCTCTCAATACAATTATGTTTGACTATAATTGTTTTTTGGGATGATATTGAATTAAAACCAAAACCTCTATTTATGGCCTTTGGTAAAATACAAAGAGAATAAATTAATAGACGTGGGACCTAAAGAGCCAACTTTCCAATAGTCGTTTTAGTGAGACTCGTATGCATTAACATACTAGCTTATAGATGAAAGAATCACCAATTCCAACATAACAAAACTAATATAAGTACTCTTTGCAGAGAGAAAGGGGGAATGCTTTTCTAATCTAAGTTCAACCTCCTGAAGTTTTACAATTCCCATGACGCCTGTACATGGATGATAATGTATGATTATGATTCATGAACTTGCATTTTATTAAGGTGATAATCCAATGAGGAGACGATAGTAGTCCTTGAGTAAAATATCGAAAGATGGACATAACAAAGAATATACTAACAAGGAGGTCAATGAGGTCAAGTTAGAAAAACTTGATGGTATAGGGCCTTCAAATGCGTTCCCTTGAAATCTCCTGCAAAGAACATTTATATAAACTCTATGTTCTCATTCACAGAATACAAATGAAGATTATGCAGAAAGTTTTGCCGCTAACAGCAATATAAGCTTGCTCCAATTCCCTATAAAGTCTGGTATTTTGCCTGCGAAAGGAACATCTGATGCCTTCCTGAATTTTACAAAGACTCATTGTAAGCTTGTTTCTGGCAAATTAATCTTCAGTCAGAGGAAAAATAGAATGCCATAAACATGTAGACAAAATCTTTCTTACATAGTTTGCATATTCCGAAGATTTGCAAAAGTTAAGGGAATTTCACCACTCAATCCACAACTGTTAATGTATCTGCAAAATTATTATTAAAAGGTTTTGTTATTGTAGAACTCATAAAGCTTTAGAGTTGAATTAAGTGTTTGACTTAAACAAATAAGGAAGGTGGAACCTACAATTGCTCAAGCACGGCTAAGTTGCCAAGTTCTGGAGGGAGTGTACCTGAGAAATTGTTATTGCTCAAAGACCTACAGAACATATATCAAATGAATATTTATATCTTGAGGAATCATCAATGATGTGAATGTTTCTTCTCTTCAAAATCAAATTAAAGATTTAAGTTTACTAGTTCCTATTGTATAGCAGTGATCGATGTCATAAATGGGTTACTCAAATCAGCAGTTAGACTTTTCACAATATTTAAGTGTATTAGAATCTTGTTCATGTGTTCATTTAGATGAACAGAGCAGGTGCGATCAGTGGTAACCAGATCTGGAGTGACTTATGGTAAAGCAAGTTGTCATCACATCTAACAACTTAAACTGGTAGATGAGTGCTTAACATTAATCCAGTTGTAATCATAAACTCATTTGAAAAGAGGAAGAAATATTCCAACTTACAAAACAGATAACTGCTTAAGGTTTCCAAGCTCTTTGGGAACAGGCCCAGAAAATGCATTGTGGGCAATTGACCTAGAAATAGCCAAAGAACAAAACAAACAGGCATCAATTAGCACCATAATAATCCTTACAGGAATCAGAAATATTATGAGTCAAGGGAAACACAAACTAGAATCCTATCTTTTATCTTACCTTTCACATTTTACCGATTCCAGAATACATGTTAATCAAATGCTCATTTACGCAGTTGGAATTATAAGTATTCCTTTTTCATTCTTGATACAAATAAGTTGAGAGTGATTTTATCTACACCTAGTTTTGAGTACTCAATTAGGTAAGTACTCAGTTGGGTATCAAGATGATATATTATTATATGATTTGCTCAAAATCACAGAATTACTTGATGATGCAATATCTGGTTTTCCAATTGAATACTCAAAACTTAAAACATATAGTTTATTTACTAGTTATTTCGAACATTGATTCGCGACTATGAAATACTCACAGTAACATCAATCGAGATAAGTTTCCAATAAATGCAGGCAAGGGACCAGTGAAATAGTTTTGATCGATTTTCCTACAAACCTCAAACAGAAAAAGATTAGCATGATGAATATATATAGTTAAGGAAATTAAAAGTAAGTGGGAAAAAACATACAAAAATTCGAGATATTTCAAAGCCACTAGCTCTTCTGGAATTACTCCTCTTTTGTTCAGAGAATAAACTCTCCTGTAAGATGAATTATAATGTTAAAACTTATAATATTGAGCTATGAACCTGTAAATAGAATGGCAGCCTTCAAGGAAGAAGGAAGGATTACAGTCGGGTGATATGACAGGTTGAGGCATTGTCGTAAGTGCAGTCACATTTGATTGCAGGATTATTCGTAGGGTCCTCAAAATTAAGGGTATCATTGATGGCAGTTCCACTGCATGGTTCTCCACTTATATTCCACAGACCAGCCACTGCTTCTGCACCCCATTGCTCGAATATTAAATTCAGTGCCCTCACTGCTCACAACACCATGCATGCATATTGAAGTTGATTAAAATTTTGATGAATATATATGTGATAGAGTTTTAAAAAAAAAAGAAAGGCATGCATGGAGTTTGCTGGTATTGTTAGAGTCAATCTTAAGTTAGAGTTCTGATTTAATAACTCAATTCGAGATGGACTTATTTGTCTACTTTGTGACACTATTTATTTTGTCGAGATACTATCCACCTTGATCTGACATTATTATTCATCTTGTTAATAACCTTCCAATAATATTATATACTAATTCAAAAAACTCCAACTTGAGTTGGGATTATTAATTCTATTTGAGATTGAGCCAACCTCAAACTTAATTTGGTTTAGATTGAATTCACTCAATGACAGTGTGAGGTAGGGTCAAGAAAGCCAATTGTACTTACAATATTTCCCAAATTATAATAATGCAACAATTATATTTTATACTAGAATTACGTTTACTCTATCATTTACAATGCATTGTTAAATTATGATTAATATTATAATTATTTGACAAAATATAATGAATTAAAAGAAAAAGGTCTGTGGGTTTATACCAATTACTTCTCTTGTGATATCAGAACTTGACGAATTGGTTATCTGGTTATGTGAATTATTAAATCTTTTAGATAATTTTTTAAAAAAATAAATAGAGAAAAGCCTAAAAATTTTGAAATTTCTTAACACAGCCAAAAAAAATTGAAGTTTCCATAAAATAAATAAAAATAGTTTTTTAACTTTACCTATTACATAATTTTATTGAATTTTAAATATTAAATTAATTTTTTTAAAAATTTAAATATTTTGTCTTAATTTTATAGAAATTTATTATAATAGTATTTTTAATATTATAATAGTTGGTATAAATATGTATTTTCATTGATGTGACTGATGATACCAATCAAATTTCTAGGTTATCTTAATTTTGTGCCCCAAATGATAGAAAACTTCAAAAGTAGTTTAACATTATTAAGTGTAAATTCTATTTGAGTCTAACCGAATCAAAGGTTAGAGTTGATTCAAACTTAGATTAAAGTCATAATGTCTAATTTGAACTTAAATTGAAGCTCGTTTGAGTTGGCATACAATATCACCAAATGTTTATTAAGAGGATAAACAATATTACCGAATAGACAAATGAGTCAATCTGAAATCGAGCTATTATATTAGAGTTTCAATTTAAAATCGACTCATTTAAGCTAACTCGAATCTGATCTACTTTTACAACAAATGATCGTTTTAGATTTCAGATTAGATTAGTTGATTTGATTAGTCCGATTGATAACCAATCCAAAATCAGATCCATTGAATATTCATATTAGTTATCAAAAAGAATTAACTTGTAGTTGAACCATTGTGAGTAAGGTCAGATTTTAGATTTGGATTGTTTTATTTGGTAAATTCATTTTATATATATATATATATATTAAACAATATTCATACATGCGAAGATGAAATAAAAATTGGCAGAACTTACGCTTAGATATATATAATAAATAAACTGTCAAAAGCCGAATAAAGAATCTTTCGGTCATAAATCAAAAATGGTTTTTGCTGAGAATTTTTCAAGCACCGACACACATGCAAAATGATATAATACATATAAATATTGAAACACAGAAAGAAATGAAATGAAAAATACAAAGAAAGAAAGAAGAAGACAGTACCTTCACTGGGGTCAGTGGTGAAATTATTTGTTTGAGCACTGGACTTCTGGATTACGAGGAAGATTATAATAAAGAAGCAAATACGTAAAAGACAATGGGGAAATCCTGAAGAAGAAAGCAGCTTCGCTCTAGAAGTCATGATATTCATTATATGGACAAGTGAGAGAAGGACTGAAGTGGGTTAAAGGAGAAAGAATAATAATATTAATATATTCCCATTTATTGTAGTATGAACTCATCAGAAAGGCATCATCTATGCCTTATGTAGACAAGAAAAACTGTTGAGAGTATTGTAGGGTCGGAACCCTTCTTTAGTTAAACTTATAGATGCATAATTTACCATATGACCAGCGATTAACATATAGACTACATGTCAACACATAAATAGGGATGAGACATAAATAAAAAATGACCCAAAAGCAGTAAAGAAGAAACAAGAATTAAAATCTAGCACAACTCTTGCAATCTCTCCAATATTAAATAATGATTTTTTATTGTCATAGAACCACTTCTCAAAATTACAATAATTACAGTCAAAGGGCAACCATTCTCCTACCACATCGTGAAAATCACACAATGATGGTAACATCCATCAAGTTATATAATTTTGCATTGAGTAATATTACATATACAATATAAAATTATATATACAAATTAAGATAATAATATCTAATTAGTTGATTTTAAAAAAAGAGAAAAAATAAATATTCACATCATTCAATCATATGTATCACATAAGTTCGTATATATAAATTTATATAATTTGTTTGTACGTATAATTTTATTTATTTTAAATAATATAAATTTCAGTTTAAAATATGTATAAAAGTATAATCTAAACTCTCACGCAGTTTCCATTGTTGAATTGTCATATAAAGATGACAAGTTAACATCATTTGAAGAGCCCACCTTGGTGGAAACGATAAGGCATGCCAAGTTTACATTGGTTGACGATGTAATATCAACATCCCTTTGATGTAGACACCAACGCGTGCACTCAATTATATATGGAAAAATCTTTCCATGTTGACAATTTGCTCATCTCATCTAAACGTCAGCCAGCAAACAAGAGTCTACGTTCACATTGTATTTGTACTCAAAGATAAGTTTTATATATATTCACTAGAACTTTGAGGATGAATTTCCTACCATTCCAAAGGTTTGTAAGTCATTTATCCCTGCTGTTATTTGGAAACTACTCACATTTATTTAAAAATTCAACACTCATTTACCCTAAATTATTTGTAAGTCCTAGTATTCAAAAGTGATACTGATATAAGACCAAAAGACTATTTTCTAGCTAAAGGTTTGCTGGAATGACAAATTTCTATTTTATAAAATTTTAAAAGGTAAAATTTTCATCAGACATCTACTTTTGTTAATGAAATTCATTCAGTGAAAGGGCTGAAAGGTCATTTTCCTTAGTTTTCTATTCTATTTTTGCTTTTCAAAACTATATATATTTAGCATTGAACTATAATTTTTGAAAAACTTGATGTCCATGAAATTTTTCCAAAGGTTTTGGAAAATTAAAAACATTTGGGGTGTTTTAAAAATTCTTGAAATTTCAATATACCTCTTAGTAGTTTAAAAATGACAACAAGACCCTCAAAGAACTTAACGAAACGAAATATTTTAAGGTTGGTTAGAATTTTTATATATTTTAGGGGTTTAAGTGATAAATTTTTAAACAAGAATATATTGATAAATAAACATTTATATTAAGTATTAATGGCGGTTTCACAAATTCAATAAAAGCGCAAAAAGTCATTTATAAGCAAGTTCAACATAATTCATTGACGAAAAATAAATGGCAAGTAGGAATTTTGTTTTTTCATTTAACTTAAAGAATAAGAAATTGTCGTTTCATCAAATCTTAGGTGAGAAGTAGTTGTTAGGCCTTGAAAAAATTATATGTCCCTATTAAAATATTATTGTTTTTATTATTAGGTAGAATAATTTTCAACTAGGATGTCTTAATAAATTTTTTTAAGGACAACGCATATGCACCACTAGATATTTATATACCATTTTATTTCAATATAATTATTCCCATGATAAATATGTATGGTCCTACCTAAATTTATGTTGACATATAGACAAGGGTTGAGCAAATTACATGTTGGGAATTAGAACCATTAGGTATCCAACTGCTGGTTTTGATTTTTAGTCAGTTCTGATTCCTACCTTAAATAGATAGAAGTATGATAAGATTTGGGTAGCACTATAGTGGAGTTAGGTCCCAAGTCCGAAACTGATTCTTTTCAATAGAAAACCAAAACTACCTTGTATTTTAATTTATCCCATCCAATTTATATTTTTTTCCTAGAAGTATCTAAGCATAAAATGATCTTTTTTAAAGTAGAAAAGGATGTCATTTTGATTTTGGTGATATTCCTAAAATTGCAAAGATTTTTCTTGGCCCTCATTTCATTTCCTCATATTGTGAACCCAAATAATGAACAAAATCTTCATCGGCACTCAATTTTCATCAACTCCTTGGTCAAAAATCTTCTGAAATTTTTTATCATTCATCAAATCTTCCTGATTACATACCTCTTTATCACCACATTTCCGGTCACTTCAATGTTCACAACTTCCACTTCAACAAACATTTGAAATTCACTCCTCCAGACAATTCACGGGACAATTTGGTGATGAGTTCTTGTAGAAACTCACGTAATGGGACATTGAGATTGAAGCTTGAGAAGGCATTAAAGAGAAACAAACTAAAGGATAAGGAATGTTGAAGTGTGTTCGAGGAGATTTGACTATGAGGCATGCGATGCTCAGACAGTATGGAGTCATGTAAAATTCTTTTTTGGCCATTGTTTTGTCTATGTAGAGCTTCCAGATTTTATGTTTGATTTGAAAGTGATTGTTGTCAACCAGGTTTTGGACCATGACCCTCAAAGATTCAAAGTAAGTTGGGCCGAAATCTGCCACCATTAATGATATTCTTGGAGTTCTAACAAAGAATGAGACGTGTGTATTTGAGATTTTGTGTTAGAATCAATATAATATTGAATCAATATTGATTTAGTGTTATGTGAACAAATAATGTGTGTAACTTTATGCACGAACAATAATATATCATCATATGATTAAATAGTATTAAATTAGAGATAAAATAACACTCAATTATATAGTGACATATCATTATTCATACACAAAATTATATATATAATTTAATTGATTTATATTTATTTACTTCTTCAACTAAGAACCAACAACCTCAATTTCAAATGGAAACCGACCTTTATTGGTTCCAATCCCTTTTTTTTTTTTTTCAACAATACATGCGCAGACTTACACACCCTTAATTTCGACTAGAAAATGATTTTTTATATATATTACAGCACGCTTGCACTAAAACATACAATTGTGCAATTCACAATGTTACTGTCAAATTTTTTTTGAGAAAAATGCATATTAAGGCCTTTTTTACTTTGATAAATTTCAACGTTATTTAACTAACTGGCTATTTTGATACTTCTAGTTAAGGGAAAATATATTTAGTCCCTACAATTTGGTTTAAATATCACTTTAGTCTTACAAAAAAAATTTTACAAAAAAATTTAGTAACATTTTGGTCTCTATCAATTACCTTTTAGTCCCTATCATTTCACTTCAAAATGTCATTAACTCTTTCAATATTAAGATAAATGTATAAAATATTTTTTTTTTTGGTAAAGAGGAATCCCAACCCAACTAGACTGTCCATTTGGGATGAAACCAACCACATTGAAAAGGTCAAATCTTGGGTCTAGTAATCGATCTCATAACTACTGAACCAGGTAAGTCAACAATTTGATTTTAAAATATCGCTAGAGAAGACTTGAATGCGTGTCAATGATAATATATTGGTGATATGTCATTATTTGTGCATAAAGTTATGCACAGTTTTTGTGCACATAATTGTATTGTGGATGATTTTGAATTAAGGTTGATATAACACTCAATCATATGATAATATATCATCGTTAGTATTGAAATTGATGCTTATTATAAATGCATATAACATCACTTTTAAAGAATCCTAAAAGGACCTACCTAACAACTTAAACACCATTGGAATTTATGAGTTAATGAGATGTATGCTAGCTCAAGTTATTTGTCAAACTTACGTAATGAATTCTTGTTTAGGAAATGACTATTTTATGGTTAGGGTTGGATTGTGTCAAGCCAACCCTGAACAAGACCAATTTAAACTCAATTCAAAACTAGAATGGTCAACACAAGTTCAAGTTTAGCTTGCTTAAGTTGCCAATGAGTTCAATGAAGAAATTGCCAAAAGTGAAGAAAATTTTACCCACACAAAAAATTTTAAAAAAGAAAAAAAGTCACAAAAAAGGATGACAAACCGTATGTCAATGACTTCAATGATTCTATAGAGTCAAACTAGCTCAATTGAAACTCAAGCTAGGACTACCACTTCTTAAGTTTGGCTTAAGCTCAGCTCAAATTCACCCTAGTACAAGTATATAATTTTAAAAGGCCTAAAGACTTATTCCCACCTAAGGTTTAGTCCATTGTCAAACTCCCTCTATTAAGTTTCAAAAATCCAAATACTGACTCATCAACTATTAAAATTAACAAAATCTATTAGTATTAAAAGTATAATCATCATTTAACCAATAATATTAAATAAAATTTTATTATATTTTCCCACATTAGTTTTAAAAACTAAAAATTTCTCCCCACCCTAAAATTTGAAAACTTAACTTTTCCTCTTAAGGTTTCATTTCTTTCCTCTTTCTATAGTGACGGGAATTTGACCAACAGGACATCTTCTCTATTGATCTCAACAATTACATCGATGCTCTTGATTTCAACTTTCTAAACAATGGAGTCCACTATGGGACCTGTATAATACCCACAGGTAAGCCCAAAGGTATTTTAGTCATTTTTCTAATTTTGAATTGGATGATTAGTAATTTTCAGAGGTACATGTCTATGTATAGACACATACACAATTGTGTATGGTTAACAAAAAGTCAAACTTTTGGATTAGATTGTGATCATGGTGAAATAAAAAGTTGCCTTAGTTTTGCAACTTGACACATGACTGTTTATGGCTTATACACCTCTGTGTATCGCGTCTTAGAATTAAAATAAAAATGCGATAACCTTAAATCTCTTCCATTATCTTTCATAGTGTAAAAAGTAGAGAGTATAAAGGGAAGAAAAGGTGTCTTCGTTGCTTGTGGAGTCGCCAACGATCACTAGAATCACCATAGTCATGCAAGGGAAGCGTTTTCGTCGGATTTCAAGTAAGCGGAATGGATTTCCTTGTTTGATCATGAACTTTATGAAGTTTTTTTTGTTATGCACATGATTTAGAGTGATTTAGACATGATTGTCATGATCTAATTGATGAAATGGATTTCAGATGTGAATACGATGAGTTATATGCATGTCTAGTTTCTTGATTGTGTGTTTTGGCTTGAATGTTCATTTTTCTTAGATTTGATGCCATGAAATTATGTATATATGCATTATAGTTAAACAAATAGTGGAAAAAATATGTATAGGATGCTTAGAGACTATTGTTTGTACCTTGGTTGAGTGAATATCATTGAAATCATAATAAAAAAGACATAGAAACCCTGGGATGTGATTTTTAGATTGTGACATACAATTGTATATGGTTTTATACACATTTGTGTTTCATTCTAGAAATTTCAAAAGTCTGAGATTCTTGTGTTTCATTCTAGAAATTTCAAAAGTCTGAGATTCTTGTGCTTGTACTAAGGAAAGACATACACGATCATGTGGTATAAGACACATGCTTGTGTATGGATTTCAAAAGTAGATGACGTGTAGTAGAAGACACATGGCAGATACATGTGGAGCAAAGTGCACGGGAGTGTGTCCAAGTCACCTCCCCATGTGCATCTATTATATGCAAAACTATGTATTGAGTGCCACACGCTTATGTATACAGGTCAAGAGGCACACAAGCTTAGGAAGAGAAGTACATGACTGTGTACCCTTAAACAAAGACAAAAGGACAGTTATACCACTAGGCTATGTGCATAGAAGGGGAGAGTTAAACAAGAAGAATAATGAGCCATTAGAGTATAAAGAATTTAAGAAAGACATAGATTAGGTGCCCGACTATATGGATAATAGCACAAGCTCAAAATAAGTCAAATCCGAGTCAAAAGTCAGCAACCTTAAGGCTAGTTTCACACATGTAAATAGTCATTAACTATGTGTATAAGTGACAATATTGTGAAAGAGATAAGGCTGGATATCCATGAGATACATCATACACTTAATGCCAAAGCGCATAGCCACCCAGTTTAGTTCAAGTGTGTATAGTAAAGATATGACTTTTAGATATTTCTCACATGATTAACAGGATGCACCACATAAGTACTTAAGGTAGAGGCCATTTTCAGATAGTTAGTCAACAATTCTGATCAATTTATGTGATAAGAGAAAAAATTGCTATCAAATATTTTCTTACGTGATCAGGGTGTCCCAGTTAGATAGCCCAATAAGCCATTTGGCATGTGCATAAGGCATAATAATAGCTTTCACTAGGATATCAAATATGTTGATTCCAACTTGAGACTCTTCAATTTTTGTGGGTGATCTATGTTAGGGCATTGAGGTACCGTAGTGTGAACATATTCAGCTTACAAATGGAACACAAGTTTAACATAAGATATTTTATTAACTAGGCATGCCAAAAGGTCTCCACTTATTGAGTTTTATTCACACGTTTCTTTTTGTATATTTATAGGTAAAGGTGAGTGGCAAGGCAGATGAGAGATCCGACGGTCCAACGAGTAACTGCACAAAGACAAAGGGACTTTCTTGGACATTCAGCTTTATTTTATCAAACATGTTGTTATTATTAATATTATCATTATTATTATCGACATTGTTTTCAAACACTTATTACCTTATGAGTATTGATTAATAAAATCATATTTATTACATCACCTTTTTGTATGTTTTCTAATTATGATAATGTATTAAAGTTTTCAAATAATTTAGTTGTACATATCTCTTTTGGTATATTCCTATCAGGGGTATATATCTAGAAAAGGGTGTTACAACCCCATTGTGTTATTACTCATGTTCCTAGTATTTGTTTAATCTATTTCAATATGGTCTTAGGGTTCCCTCTAATTTTTGCCCATTTTGTCACTAACTTCCCCACTTTTCACCAAATCCTTATATTCATTACTATTCAGTCCTTCATGGTTCCAAAAGTTTCTATTAATCAGTGATTCTTGGTTAGCCTCATTGGCCCACCAGAGTCTTATTTCTTTCAATGTGTTGTCTAGTATAGTTATAAGGATGCCAAGAAGGATGATGATGCTTTTGAGAACCAGCTTCTTGAAACCATAGTTGAGCTTCTACACAAAAGTGATGATTGTGATGTCGAAACTTCCAAGGTGATGACTATGACTTATTCAAGCTCAAATAGGGAATTAGGTGGTACAAGAAGACATAATAGAGCTTGGACTAGGACCAACCAAAAAAGAGTAAGATTTTGTGATATTGGATGCAATAAGGAACTAGAGGAACTTGAGGATGCTAGGGAATCTAGTCTGGCATATATGATGGGTAACACTTATGTCTTGGCAACCGACACATCCTCATATATTAATAAGGTTATCATTAATATTAGTCCAAACGACTTATTCCCACTCAAAGTTTACTCTTTTTCTAAGTTCTCACTCATTAATTTTCAAAAACCTAAATATCCAATCATCTGTTAATTTTAGTAATTACTGTTAGGAGTAAAATTGTTATTTTAAATTTTATTTAAAAAGGAATAATTTATCTGCATTTCCCACCTTAGTTTTGAAAACTAAGAATTTTTCTTCTAACTTAATTTTAAAAGATTACTTGCTTTTTTTTTCACAAACCCTATTTTTTCAACATTGCAAAACTACATTTCCCCCCTATTTTCTTTTAGGATTTCTCTTTGCACTTTGGCAAATTTATGTTTACCCCCATATTTTTCTTACTTCCACTAGCACCCTCAGCTTTTGAAATCTTCTCCACGGTTGCTGCTTCCTTCCCAAAGTTTGTCCTCCTTCATCTCCAACTGCTTCTCTGCTAGAGATCGAGCCACTTTCAGCCTAGCATCCATCTCCAGCAAAGTTCACTTCCTTTTGGTGTGAACACAACATTTTTTCCCCTTTCTCGGTTCCATAGAACGCATCCCTCTCTCGGTTCTACCGTCTTCTTCACCGAGATCAAGCAAGTACTATGTGCCTTCCCTCACCGACACCATGACAACCTTCTTCTCCATTGCTGTTTGTTTGCTCCGATCTATTTCTTCATGTGCGATTCTTTGTTGTTGTGCATTTTCTGTCATCGTTCAAGCTTCAGACAAAGATAAAAGTGGTTGCCTTTCCTTCTTCATTGGCCACCGATGGAAGATGGGTAGGGAAGGCCGGTTCCAGTCACTAGAGAAGAAACTGGAAAAATTTTCAAACCCTAAAGGGAAATTTGTCACTTTTCAAACCTTTATGGGGGGAATTATTAGATTTTTAAACTAAGGGAGGAAATGTGATAAGTTTTTGTTTTTTAAGTATTTTTAGATAAATGATATTTTTATCCTTAACCCTAATAGCAAAATTTAACAAATGAATAGTTATTTAGGTTTTTGCAAGATAAATAATGAAAACTTGAGAAAAGAGTAATCTTCACGTGGGAATAAGTCTTTGGCCTTAACATTATCTGCGGGTTCTTAAGAAGGAACTGCCGGAGTCCAGCAACAGCATGTGGGGTACCCCACACTTCTCTGATAGAAGTAGCAATGGCTTATCAGGTCTAGTCTCACAGAAAACCAGCAAGTCAGGCAACTGTCCGGTTTCACTACAATTTTACATAGAACCTGACTCCACTTTTTATGCTTTTAATAGGTAATCACAAACAAGTTTAGTTATTTATTGATGGCTGCAACTGTAGGAATGTAAGAAGTAAAACTGGATTGACTGCAGTTATATTCTTTTCTTTCTTTTTATATACGTTTACATAAAATACATTATTTTGTTCTGCTCAATTTTCTGCTGCTAAAAGCAACAAAGATGCTGTATACACAATGATTTTATTTTGTAAAGCAAAAGATAGAACAGATTTACTGATTCAACCTTATTCATGCCAGATTTAGGCTTTTTCTATACTTTTTGCGCACAGAAAGAGATGAAGTATCAGTGGCACATGAAATACATTAAAAAGAGCACTTATTCCACACTCAGCCTCTAAGTTACTTGCCTTCAAGATCTTTATCACCATATCTTTGTCATCCAATCCATGAAAGCGTTCTTTTAACACATTGTAAGAGTTTCTTCTAGCTTACTTATTCTGCTTTCCCAAACTTGTATGCTCTTGTTAAATAGAGATGAACCCAACACTTTGAGAGACAATGGATGACCTTGAGAATATTTTACTATCTTTTTTGAGAGCTTAAAATGATCTTCAGGGATGAGATTTCGTTTGAAAGCATACTGGTTGAAAAGACGCAGATCTTAAGGATGAGATAATTTCTTAACTTCATAGATTTTATTAACTTTGCAATTCTCAAGCACATGTTTATCTCATGTTGTTATAATGACTCGGCTTCCTGAACCGAAACTTTTATAATCTTCAATCAAATCTTCTATCTGCTGAAAATTTGTGGCATCATAAAAAACAATCAAAGTCATCATTGCACCAAGCCTTCCGATGATCGGATTTTGATCTCCTAGTATAGAAGAATGAAGCTTTTCTCGCAAGTGAACTGGGCCATTTGGATTTCTTGATTCTTCTCTAATATTTTCAGCGAACTAGAATCCTTCAAAGGCATGGGAGATTTTATTGAATATTTCATGAGCTATAGTTGTTTTGCCTATGCCGCCAATGCCCCAAATTTCCAGATTGCAAACATCTTTGTCCAGTAACAACTCAATCAATTCTTCCATGGCTGATTATGCTCCAATCAAGTTCTTGTTAGCACTCGGAGAGATAACATTCCTCAAACTCCTCAATATATCATCCACTATCTTCTTCAAGCTTAGCAAATCCATCTCCAAAACTCCCGGTTTGATTCTTACATCTGATGGAAAAACATGGTAGAAAACGGGTATCACGATCTGTCCATGCATGTTCTTGCATTCAATGATCTTCACAAGTTCTATGAGATACCATCTCGAAGACGCATAGTCTTTTGCGGAAATGATAACCGCAATCTTTGATCCTTCGATCTCATTCTGAAGAGAGGGTGAGATTTCATCTCCTCGCTTAAGTTCATCATCGATGAAAGTTAATGGAGATGACTGATGAAACTGTGGCGAGTGTTGTCGCCTCTGAAACTGAGGAAAACATGGTTCTTTGCTTGAAGATTTATCGAAGAAACAACTGAAGAAGAAGACGTGGCCATTAATTCCATCTGATGACTGAGCTCCAAAATAAAATTAAGAAGCAGCAGTCATTAATCATAAAATTCAGGAAAAAAAGGTTTTTACCAGAATATTGTAGCCAGGCAGAGTTTTATATATGAAAAAAGCTTTTTATAAAATTTTCTAAGTTAAAAAGTGAAGAAGGAGTGTTTTCTTCAATTCAAATCCTAGAAATATATATATGCTGAAAATAGTAAAAAAATTGAAGAACCATGCTTGAAGTTCTCTCTGTCAGGTGACAGCATTCAGTTTTCTTCGCTTTTAACGATTTTGTCTTTCTAGAAAAAAGTATAGAGAATATTCTTTGCCACTTGTGCCTTTTAAAGTGGCCAAGAAGACATCAATCGGCCAAAGGACTTATTCTCATGCAAAGTATGCTGCAATCCCAAGTTTTCACCTCTTAATTTTGAAAATTTTATTTATCCATCTATAAATAGTTAAAGCTAACAAAACTCTAATCTCTTAAAATTTTCTCATTCCCCCCCCCCCCTTCAAAAAAAAAATTTTTAAATTAATAATTTTCTCTCCTAAGCCAAGTTTTAAAAAATCACATTCTTCCTCTAGGGTTTTGTTTCAATTTTGGCCACTCTTTTCGGTGTTATCACTGGTTGTCTCTCCCTCCTGATGATTCTCTTTCCTTCGATGGTTTGCCTTAAGGAGACCCCAACCCTTCGATGCAGTGCAACATCATCTAGAAAGATGAATCGTCTTCTCAAATGACATTGCACCATGTTTGAGGGGTTGAAGTCTCATTAAGGCAAACCATCAGAGGAAGGGGAATCGTCAAGAGGGAGAGATGGCTAGTGATGGTGTTGGAGAGAGTGATCAGATATTGAAACTAAACCTTAAAGGGGGAAATGTGATTTTTTTAAAACTTGAATTAAGGGAGAAATTTTAGTTTTTTAAATTTAAGAGGAAAAATTATATAAAATTATAGTTTATTTTTAATATTATATATAAATAACGATTTTTCTCTTAAAATTACCAGACTTAATAATCCATGGGTTGGTAAATGAGATTTTCAAAGTTAAGAGGTGAAAACTTAATAATGTAACATACTTTTGGTAGGAATAAGTCCTTTGGCCTAAATATTATTCAAAGTCAACGGAAATTAATTATCTTGACCTCGATTAATTTAACTTAAATATAATTAATCAAATTTTTAATGGTAAACAAATATAATCAACAGTTTGTACAATAATGAATGTGAAAGCAAGACTGCAAAAACGGTGCGTATCATTGTTTAATGAAAGTATGCGTTTTGGAGCATGAAGAAATGGTGACGTTCCGGGGAAAAAGAAGGGTTGCTTTTGTTTTGGAGATGAACAGGGACTCCAGATGAGCATTCGATACATTAAACTGTTCCATTGTTCTTGAGAGAGCCTGGCTGCCGAAGATTGATCCAAAGGTGAAGACCGGAGACGTCGTTATTAGACAGATGAGTGAACGATGGAGAACAACTAGCACCAGCGGTCAACTCATTGTAATTCTATAAATACTGGAGCTCACGTAAAACTTGTGTGTTGAGATCATTTTTTCAATAAAATTCTCTAAGGCATTTTTTCAGTAGATGTGACTTCTGTTTCTTAGTAATTGATCTCAGCTTCTCATGGTATCAGAGCTACTGATTGGCGTCAATGGCTAGCTCTTCTTCAAGCTTTCAAAACATGTCAGAAAGATCTGCTGATACTGGTGCTTTGCTTAACAATCTCATGATCTCAGGTACTGTTTGTTCCAAGCACCCAATGGTAACCAGATTGAAAACAGGCTCATTGCCACCTCCAAGAATTTTTTCGACGAGACTGGTTGATAGTGAGTTGCTAGAGCTAAAGAATATCGTTGAAGCTCTTAATAAAACGCATTGGTTTTGAGCTATAAAGGATGAATTTGAAGCTCTAGAAAGAAATCATACATGGGAGTTAGTTTCGTTACAGCCTAACATGAGTGTAGTTGATCATAAACGAGCATTTAACACAAAGCTGAAGGCAGATAGGTCATTACAGAAATTTAAGGCTAGGTTGGTTGCAAAGGGGTTTCAACAAAATCCGGGCATTGATTATCTTGACACTTTCAGTCCAGTCGTGAAACTTGTAACTCTGAGAATTATTTTTACTCTAGCAGTTTCTTTTAATTGGTCTATACACCAAGTGGATGTCAACAATGCCTTCTTGAATGGGGTTTTGAAGGAAGACGTTTACATGACATAACCTAAAAGGTTTGTAAATCCTGAAAAACCAAATCATGTGAGTAAACTGGTTAAAGCCCTATATGGTTTAAAGTGGGCTCTAAGAGCTTGGCATGAGAAACTTAGAGAGGTGTTGGTGCAAAAAGGTTCTAAGAACTCTTTAGCAGGCACCAGTTTGTTTGCTTTCATAAACAAGGAGGTGACAGTGTATATGTTGGTTTATGTTGACGACATTTTGTTGACAAGAACAAACTCAAAGCTTATATAGAATCTGGTGGCTGATTTGAATTTGAATTTTGCTCTAAAAGATTTAGGAGAACTGAGCTATTTTCTTGGTTTAGAGGCACACAGCAATGACAAAGGGATGATATTGTGTCAGGCTAAATATGAACATGATTTGCTAATAAAGACAAATATGCAGGATGTCAATCAATTTGCTACTCCTGTGGCAACTGGGCTAAAGTTGTTTCCAGAAGACAGTAAATTATTTGAAGAACAGCAGTCTATAAAAATACTATAGGAGCTCTTGAATATATGCTGATGAACAGGCTTGAGTTGTCTTTTGTTGTTAACAAACTTAGTCAGTTTTTGAAAGCCCTAACAAAGTTGCAATGGCAGGCGTGAAAGAGAATATTGAGATATGTTAAAGGGACTTTGAATCATGGTTTGGTGTTTAGGTCTGCACCACTTTTGGGAACAGAAGCTTATGCTAACATTGATTGGGTAGGGAGCCTAAGTAACAGAAGATCGAGCAGTGGGTGTTGTGTGTTCTTTGGAGGAAACTTGATACAATGGAGCTCAAAAAAGGAGAGAGTGGTGGCGTTGTCATCAACTGAAGCAGAGTATCATGCACTAGTCGGGTGTCAACTGAGCTTGCCTAGATAAGAAGTTTATTGACTGAAATACAAGTACAGTGTGTTGCTCTAGTAGTGGTATGGTGTGATAATCAGGGGACTAGGTCTCTAACTTCAAATCCTATGTTTCACGGAAAGACAAAGCACATTGAATTAGATGAGTATTGCATCAGGGAACAAGTGACAACAAAGCAATTATCAGTGCAATTTGTTCCATCAGAATTTCAGGTGGCAGATATCTTAACTAAACCTGTCTACTAATCTTTTTTTATGCTGCAAAATAGGTTATGTCTGGCAGATTACAGAGGACTGGATGATCAACAAGAATAAGTAAAAGAGACAGAAAAGTAACGTCTACTCCAAACTCTGTTCATACCTCTACTTGCTTTTATACGGACACACTAGGGCTAGATTTAGTTGTTGATTTTTCACAATATGCTCATCAACCAATGCCCAGTCCCCCTTCAATGCCTTTGCCATCGGATAGTAATGTTCACCTTATGGTTACTAGATCAAAGTCAAGGGCGTTGCCACCTAAAATATTGTCTTCTACCATAAGAGTTCCTGAATCAGCTAATTCTTTCACAAAAGCTTTTAAGCACAAAGTCTAGCGTGATGCTATGGGTGATGAAATTGACACCTTTTTATCTCAAGGCACTTTGAACTTGGTTCCTCGGGAAGAAGCCTCTAATTTAGTTGGCAATAAATAGGTTTTTCGAGTTAAGAAGAACCCTAATGGTACTATTAATTGGTATAAAGTGCATCTTGTTGCGAAAGGTTTCATCAACGTCCTGGTATCAACTACTTTGAGACGATCAACCCGATCATTAAACCATCCACCATTTGACTCGCCCTCTCGATTGCAGTATCCCTAGGTTGGACTATCAATCAATTGAATGTTTCTAACACCTTCTTACATGGTCGCCTTGATGAAATAATATACTTGGTATAACCTTAAGGCTTTGTTGATCCTCTGAAACCTCATCATGTATGTCGTCTTTGCAAGTCTCTCTATGGTCTTAAGTAGGCTCCTAAAGCATGGTTCTCACACCTCACTACTCTTTTGCACAAGCTCGACTTTTTTGGCTTTAAGGCTGATACCTCTCTTTACTATTATCACCATCGAAACAATATGGCCTACTGCCTCATCTATGTGGATGATCTTATCCTTATGGGTAGCAATACCATTTTTCTGGCTAATGTCATCTAGCAACTCCAGCAAGAAATTGTTCTTAAGGACCTTGGATGGCTAAATTATTTCTTGGTGTAGAGGTTTGTTAGCTATTTGATGGACTTTCGTTGTCTTCTAAATAGCATGGAAACGGAAATGTGGAAACAGCGAAACACTGAAACGGAAACGTTGAAACACCTTTATTAAAAAATATAGGAAACGAAAACGTGGGGAAACGTGTAAACATGAAAAATATAAGAATTTTATTATAAATACCAAAATTTTATTAAAAAAATATAACCTTTAAAAATATACAAATATTTTTATATAATATAAGAACAATTTACCTTTAATAGGATACATAATCAGGTACTATAAAGGTGTTTAATATTTCCCAGGCTTTGGATCCATTTCGGCAGAGAACGAATGAAAAATGAGAAGAAGGGAATCAATAGTGAGAAGACTGGTGAAACAGATACCAGAAAGGGAACTGATAATTGGAAGGATGAAACAAATAGTTGGAAAGAGGCAACAACTAGTGGGAAGAAGGACAAAATGAAGGAGGAGAGATGAGTTTCGCCGGAGAGGAGAGGAAGTTCAGATGTCGAAACATTGAGAAGACAAAATCAGTATGAGAGGTGTGGCTTAAAATGTTTACAGAAGTGGAAATGCAACAGATTTCTACAAAGAAACGCGTTTCAGATACTGAAAATGCATTTTACATCTTTCTAAAATTTCCAAAACGGCCCCGAAACGTTTCGTACCAGTTTCGAGGCGTTTCAGAAACGGAAACGTTTCAGAATCGGTGAAACACACCCCTTGAAGCGTTTCCGTGCTTCCTTGGTTGTCTTAAGAGAAATACGTTACAGATATTATGTGCAAAACAGGCATGAGCATTATCAAATCAGTCTCCATTCTTTCATGTCCTACCCTCAAATTTGCTTATAAAGATTCTAAAGCCTTTGGTGATTCGACGTTGTATAACCAAGTAGTTGGTAGCTTGCAATACTTATGTATCACCAGACACGACATAGCCTTCTCTGTTAATCAAATGGCGCAATACACGCATCGACCCTGTGTGTCTAACTTGTAGCCTATCAAGCGGATCCCGCATTATTTACGTGGCACTATTAGTCATGACCTACTTCGCAAATCAAGTATCGTTGATCTAGTGGGATATTGTAATGTCGACTAGGGCGGCAGTTGGATGACTAGAAAAGCACCATCAGGTTTGCAGTTTACTTTGGCTCTAATCTAATTCCCGGGACTTCCAATAAACAACGGACCATGGCTCGATCCTCAACAGATGTTAAGTATAGTGTGGTTGCTACATGTGGCTTGGAAATTATGTGGCTCAAATCTCTACTTTGTGAAATTGGTTTTCCCATTAGATCGCCTCCAACTATCTAGTGTGATAATTTATCTGCCACTGACCTCCCTATGAACCTCATTTTCCATTCTCTATCTAAGCACCTAGAGATTTGCTTCCATTTTGTTTGAGATCAAGTTCAACAACATCTCCTCAAGTTGCAGTATTTGTCCTCCATTGATTAGACCATGGATGTCCTAACTAAATCGTTATCTAAATCCAAATTTCAAATGTTAATCGACAAGCTAACAATTTTTCCAAAACCTGTTCAGCTTGAGGGAAGGTGATACGAACATTTCATGCCAACTCACACAGACATATTTAGCATCATATATTCTGTTGAATATTGTACAACTCATATCTTGGCCATATATTATATTGTATCTCATCCAGCCATATATAGTTTCTATTGTATCTTATCCAACCATATATAACCCATATGTGTAATATTCATATTCTGAGATCAATGTAAATGATAAGTCTTGAAGTGCCAATAAAGTTTTACAATAAATGGTTTACTGGAATCAGCAGTTTATATTTTCCACTATATTTAAGTGTGCTAGGATCGTGTTCGCGTGTTCATTTAGACGAACAGGGCAGGTGTGATCTGTGGTAACCAGATTTGGAGTGACTTATGGTAAAGCAAGTTGTCATCACATCTAACTACTTAAACTGGTAGATGAGTGCTTAACATTAATCCAATTCTAATCATAAACTCATTTGAAAAGAGGAAGAAATATTCCATCTTACAAAACAGTTAACCGCTTAAGGTTTCCAAGCTCCTTGGGAACAGGCCCAGAAAATGCATTGTGGGCAATTGACCTAGAAACAGCCAAAGAACAAAACAAACAGGCATCAATTAGCACTATAATAATCCTTACAGAAGTCAGAAATATTATTAGTCAAGGGAAACACAAACTAGAATCCTATCTTTCATCTTACATGTTAATCGAATGCTCATATGTGCAGTTAGAATTATAAGTAATATTTTTTTATTCTTGATATAGATAAGTTGTGAGTGATGTTATCTATATCTAGTTTTGAGTATTCAATTAAGTAAGTACTTAATTGAATATCAAGATAATATATCATTATGTGATTTACTCAAAATCACAGAATTATTTGATGATGCAATATCTAGTTTCCCAATTGAATACTCAAAACTTGATACATGTAGTTTATTTAATAGTTATTTCGAACATTGATTCACAACTATGAAGTACTCACAGTAACGTCAATCGAGATAAGTTTCCAATAAATGCAGGCAAAGGACCAGTGAAATAGTTTTGATCCATTTTCCTACAGACCTCAAACAGAAAAATATTGGCGTGATGAATATATATAGATAAGGAAATTGAAAGTAAGTGGGAAAAATCATACAAAAATTCGAGATATTTCAAAGCCACTAGCTCTTCTGGAATTATTCCTCTTAAGTCAAGAGCATAAACTCTCCTGTAAGATGAATTATAATGTTAAAACTTGTAATATTGAGCTATGACCCTGTAAATAGAATGGCAGCATTCAAGGAAGAAGGAAGGCCTACAGTCGGGTGATATGACAGGTTGAGCCATTGTCGTAAGTGCAGTCACATTTGATAGCAGGATTATTCGAAGGGTCCTCAAAATTAAGAATATCACTTATGGCAGTTCCACTGCATGGATCTCCACTTATATTCCACAGAAAAGTCACTGCTTCTGCACCCCATTGCCCGAATATTGAATTCAGTGCCATCACTGCTCACAACACCATGCATGCATATTAAGTTGATTAAAATTTCGATGAATATAAAAGTGGAGTTAAAAAAAAAAAAGGCATGCATGGAGATTAGGGCTCGATTCGAGATAGACTTGTTTGTCTATTTGATGACACTATTCATTATGTCGATGATACTATTTACTCTGGTCTGCGACAATATTGTTCATTTTACTAACAGTCTTCTAATGATATTATATACTATTTCAAAAAAGGTCGAACTCGAGATAGGATTATGAATTCTATTTAAGATTGAGCCAACCTCAAACTCGGCTTGGTTTAAATCAAATTCACCAAGTGGCAGAGGGAGCTAGGTAAGAAGGGTCAATTAACCTTTCTTGACTTTTAAAAAAGGTCCATAAGTTTTTATTTATGTGCAATTGTACCCTTTATATTTTATGTTCAATGTTATACTATAAAATGTATTTTCAATCTTTGAACAAGTAAACAAGTAGGGCTATATTCAAGTTGAGTTTGTTGAAATTCAAAAATGAGTTCAACCCAAAACAAGTTTGTTGAAATTCAAATTGGGATTTGAGATCTTGCAAAAGTGACGATTGAAGCTAAGAAGGATAAAGTGGTTCCATTAGTTTATTTGTTAATGAAATTAGTATTAATTTTATCGGTTACCATTGCTAGTGTGGAGAGAGCATTTTCAATAATAAATTTTATGAAGAATTGTTCATGAAATAAAATGAGCAATAAGTGATTAAATGATAATTTAATTGTATATATAGAAAAAAAAAAAGTATTTGATAGTATTAGTATACAATGAAATCATATCGTGGACAATTATAAATATATAAGTTAATGAATGTTTTATTAATACAAATATTTATATTTATTTTAATTTAAATATATTTATGATATTGTAATCTTGAGACCCCAAAGTTCCTTTTTGGATCCGCCATTGAATTCACCCCAACCCCTGAGGTTTCTCAAATAGCAATGTTTTTCCGTTAAAGTACTGTTAAATTTTGTATGGTTAGGAATAATAGTATATAAATTTATATTAGAATATTAGATGGGCTAATATTTGATCAGATGTATCCTTGAATATTAGAATTAGATAGTTTTCAACATTTTAAAATTAAAATATATCTCAAAACCAAATTTTGTGAAAACCTTTTTATTAACTGGTTTATATATTTATTTTTATATTTTACTGTTTTATTTTTTTAAAATTGATGTTTTTAGTTTTTAAATTTTGATTTTTTTTTTCAAAATCGTTCACTTTTATATATTTGTGGTTTTTTAGTATTTTCAATTTTTTTAATTTTATTGTCTTTCATGTTTTTTAATGAAATTTTTGGTGTGTTTTATAATTTTTTTGTTTTCTTAATGTTTTTTATACTAACTGTATAATGTTGCTTTTCTATGTTTTGAAAATTGCAATTTTTTTTATCTATTTTACAGAACAAAATTCCCCACTTGACAATGCCTTTTAGATAATTTTATTGAATTTTAATTATTAAATTAATTTTTATTGAAAAAACTTTAGATATTTTGTCTTAATTTTATAGAAATGTATTATGGTAGTATTTTTAATATTATAATAGTTGATATAAATATCTATTTGTATTGATATGATTGATGGATACCAATCATATTTCTAGGTTATCTTAATTTTGTGATCCATATGATAGAAAACTTTAACATTAATTTAACGTTATTAAACATAAACTCAATTTAAGTCTAATCAAATCAAAGTTTAGGGTTTGATTCAAATCTAAACTGAAGCTATAATATTTAACTCGAATTTAAATTGAAGCTCGTTTGAGTTAGTATATAATGTCTAATTCGAACAATATTAATGAATGGATAAATGAAACGAGTTCTCGCATTAGAGCTATAATTTAAAATTAACTTATTTGAGTTAACTTGATATTGATCCATTTCTACAACAAATCATCATTTTAAAACCAATCCAAAATCAATTATTTTGATCCAATCAAGAACCAATCCAAAATCAGATCCATTAAATAGTAAAAATTTATATTAGTCATCAGACTAAATTAACTCATGGTTGAACCGCTATGAATAAGATAAGATTTTAGTTTTGGACGGTCTTATTCGGTAAATTCAGTAGAATTTTGAAATATATATATACACGTGAAATGATATTTTGAAATAATTAAACAATATTTATACACGTGAAGATGAAGAAAAAATTAAAAATAGGCAGAACTTAAGCTTGGTACCGTCACATATGCGAAATGGTAAATACATATAAATATTGAAACACAGAAAGAAATGAAATATAAAATACAAAGAAATTAAGAAGAAGAAGAAGAAGACAGTACCTTCACTGGGATCAGTAGTGGCATTATTTGTTTGAGCAGTGGATTTATGGACTATAAAAGAAGCTATGAAGAAGCAAATACATAAAAGACAATGGTGAAATCCTGAAGAAGAAAGCAGCTGCAGCTTCGTTCTGGAACTCATGATATTCATTCGGTTTACAGGAGAATAATGAAGAAATGATGGATCTCGACTCAGCTATATACACAGGTGAGAGAGGGACTGTAGTGGGTTAAAGGTGAAAGAATAAAACGTACCGGAATAATTTTAAATATTTTCCCATTTAGACAAGAAAAACTGATGAGTGTGTTATACACGGTGAAAACTTTTTTTAGTTAAACTCGTAGCACGATCAATTATTAATATATATAGACTACATGTCAACCGATAGATAGCTAATATCTATCGTGACTCTCACAATCTCTTCAATGTTAAATAATGATTTTTTTTTGTCATAGAACCATTTCTTATAATCACAGTAATTACAATCAAAGTGCAACCATTCTCCTACCACATCGGCAAGATTACATAATGATGGTAACATCCATCAAGTTACATAATTTTATACTATATGTACAATACAAAATTATATATACAAATTAAGATAGTAACATCTAATTAATTGATTTTAAAATAAGAAAAAAATAAATATTTATATCATTCAATTACAAAAATCATATAAGTTCATGCGTAAAAGTTTATATAATTTTTTTTAAACATATAATTTTATTCATTTTGAATAATGTAAGTTTTAGTTTAAAATGTATATAAAAGTATAATCTAAACTCACTTTCGGTTTCGATTGTTGAATGGTCATATAAAGATGACAAGTCAACACCATTTGAAGAGCCCACCCCGGTGGAAACGATAAGGCATGCTAAGTTTACATTGGTTGACGATGTAATACCAACATCCCTTTGATGTTGCCAACTGAGCCAACTGATGTAGACACCAGCGTGTGCATTCATGTATATGTGGAAAAATCTTAATTTCCATATAGACCATATGCTCATCTCATCTAGACGCCGGCCAATAGACAAGAGTCTACTTCCACGGAGACGATATTAGCTGAGTGATTTAAAGAGAGTAGCGATATTACAATGTTAGAAGGCATAGATGCTAGTATAGGATATACTAGAAGTGTCTCTCCCATTGTCTTAAATTTATACTAATGGAGTTACGATTACATATGTGTCAGAATAAATAAATTAAAACAAATAAAACTGTACATATAAATAAATTGTACAAACTGAGATGATAACTTATAATTGAGTTTTCTGATTGTTTATTTTTTCTCACATATCAAAATCATTTAATTAAATATTATCACATATATGTAAATTTATATGATTTACATGTATATTATTACTTATAGAGAATTCACACATACAAAATCAGCATACAAAGATCTATGCTAGTGCAATGACAGATTCTACTTTTCTATTTAGAATTTTATTTTATTGTTGTTAGATGAAAGATGTTTTCACATTGCATTTGTATTTAGAGATAAGTTATATATCACTACCATTCCAAAGGTTTTTCTAATCTTATATATGGAGAATATTCACATTTATTTAAAAATCCAACACTCATTTCGCCCTAAATTGTTTGTAAAATATTATTTCAATTTATTAGGCAGTGCTGCGGATGTCCCAGCACTACCTGTTGCCCCTAATCTTATATAAAGTGATGTTGATATAAGCCCAAAAACTATTGCCCACGCATCGTTAACTGAAGTGACAAATTTCTACTATGTAAGTTTCAAAAAGCTAAATTTCATTAATTATCCATTTTTATTAAAGGATTTCATTCAGTGAAAAAGTTTAAAAGTCATTTTGTTTAGTTTTCTATTCTATTTTTTTGTTCAAAACGATATATATTAAGAAGTAAACTATAATTTTTGAAAAAGTATGGGGTATCTTAAAAATTTTTAAAATTTCAACATGTTCCGTAGTAGTTTTAAAAATGATAATAAGACCCTCAAAGAACTTAACAAAACATAATATTTTAAAGTTGATTAGAATTTTTATATATTTTGAGGGTTTAAATGATAAATCTTTAAATAAGTAAGGATATATTGGTAATTGAATATTTATATTAGGTGTTAATGGTAATTTCATAAATTCAATAAAAGAGTACAATAATAATTTCTTAGCAAGTTCAATGTAATTCACAAACGAAAAATAGATGATAAGTGAGAATTTAATTTTTTTAACTTAAAGGGTAAGAAATTAGGATTTCATTAAACCTTGGGTGAAAATTAGTCGCTTGGCCTTGATATAATTATATGTCCCCATTAAAGTGTTATTATTATTACAAAGAAAAAATTTTCAATTAGGAGTCTTAATAAATTTGTATAAGGACCATGCTTCTACACCACTAGATATTTATACACCGTTTTAGTTCAATACAATCATTCCCACGTTAAATATGTATGGTCTTACCAACATTTATGTTGATATACCGATAAAGAGTGAGCAAATTACATATTAGGAATTAGAACGGTCGGATATCCAATTGTTAATTCTGATTCCTAGTCAATTCTAATTTCTGTCTTGAATAGATAGAAATATGATAAAATTTAGGCAGTAATATAGTGAAATCAGGTTCTAAATCGGAAATTGATTCTTCTCAATAAGGAACCAAAACTATCCTGTATTTTCATTTATCTCCATCCAACTTATATTATTTCTAGAACCATCCAAGCATAAAATGACCTTTTTTAAAGCACAAAATGATGTCATTTTGATGTTAGTGATATCCCTAAAATCGCGAAGATTTTTCATGACCCTCATTTCATTTCCTCGTATTGTGAACCCAAATAACAAACAAAATTTTCATTGGCATCGATTTTCATCAACTCCTTGGTCGAAAATCTTCTGAAAATTTTGATTATATATTCCTAAAGTTTTCATGGAATCTTCTTGATTGAATACATCTTTATCACCACAACTTGGTGATGAGCTCTTGTAGAAACTCACGTAATGGAACATTGAGAATGAAGCTCGAGAAAGAGAAACAAACTACAAGATAAGGAATGTTGAAGTGCGTTTGAAGAGATTTGAATATGAGACATGCAATGTTCAGAGAGTATGCATGGAGTCGTGTAAAATTCTTTGTTGTCTATGTAGAGCTTCTGGATTTTGTGTTTGATCTGAAGGTGAATGCTGCCAACTAGGTTTTAAACCATGACCTTTGAAGATTCAAAGTAATTTAGGAGGAAATCTACCACCAATAATGATATTCTTGGACTTCTAATGAAGAATGAGACATGTGTATGAGAGATATTGTGTTAAGTTTTTGTGTCGGAATCAATGTAATATTGAATCAATATTGATTTATATTTATTTACTTCTTCGTCCCATATTAGAGAGTAACTATTAGTTGACAATGAAGTTTTTAGGTAAGAATCAAAACCTATTTAAAATTAACAATCTTGATTTCGATTACAAATTGACCTTTCTCGGTTCCAATCCCTATTCCTACCATTTCTTTTTATCTTTTTTTTTTACGACACATCCACAGATTTATCTCTAATTTTGACTAGAAAATGATTTCATTCGTCTTTGTCCATTTCTTTAGTCATCAACGACTTCTTCAAAGTGGTTAGCATGGGAAGATGAGTGGGAAACACTAACTATTTATCAATATAGAAGAAGTGGCCAGAGAAAAGAAAAAAACCTAAGGAGAAATGGTAGTTTTTCAAACTTTTTGTGGAAATTTTTTAATTAAAGAGGACAAATAAAATAAAATTTTAGTTTTTTTTTATTTTTTGTTAAAGGATAGTTTTACTTTAATTCCAACAGAGAATTTTAACAAAATGGTGGATATTTGGATTTTTAAAACTTTGTGGGTAAAAGTTTTGATATACAACAAACCTTGGGTGGGAATTACTCTTTTGGCCTATGTGAAAATAATTTAGGCCCTACAATTTTGTTTAACTATCACTTTAGTATAAAAAAGCTTAGTCCCCATCACTCGCAAACGTTGGCTTCAAAATGCTACTAGCTCTTTCAATATTAAGATGAATATATAAAAGATTTTTTTTTTTGTGTTTGTAAAGAGGAATCCCACCTGAATTAGACTACCCCTTCAGGACGAAACCAACCACACTGAATAGATCAAACCTCGAGTTCAATGATCAATCTCATAACTACTAAATTAGGTAAGTCAAGAATTTGATTTTGAAATATCATTAAACAAAACTTGAACACGTGTCAATCATGATGTATGGGTGACATGTCTGCACAAAGTTATGTACATTGTTTTTACACCTAATTTTATTGAACGATTTTAAATTAAAGTTAAAATAAAACACCCTGTCACATGATAATATATCATCATCAGTATTTAAATTGATACTTATCATAAATACATATAACACCACTTCTAAAGAATCCTAAAATGACCTACCTGACAACTAAACACCATGAAAATTGATGAGATTATGAGATGTATGTTGAATCAAATTGGTAATTGATCAAGCTTACCTAATGACTTCTTGTTCAGGAAATGAATTATATTACGGTTAGTGTTGCATTGTGCCAAGCCAAACTTGAATAAGACTAATTTAAACTCAATTCGAAACTAGAACGGTGAAAACAAGCACAAGTTTAACTTGCTTGAGTTGCCAATGAGTTTACCAGGGAAACTACCAAAAAAAAGAAAGTTTTACCAAAAGAAATGAAAAAAGAAAGAAAAAATTGTATGCTAGTGACTTTTCAATGATTCGATAGAAGTCAAACTAGCTCAACTCAAACTCAAGCTAGTACTGTCTCTTCTTAAGTTTGACTTGAGCTCAACTCAAATCCACCTTATCACAAGTATATAATTATAAAATGCAAAACAATGCCCAAAGTTATTCTGAAACTCACTTTCCGGAGAAGAAATAATGTGAGGCAATACAATCCACAAATAGGATAATAACAGTCAACCTGCTATATATACCGACTTTATAAAGATTCATAAGTTCACAGAAAGAAGAAAAAGTTGACATTCATCAACCAAATTTACCTTAAAGCTCACGACATAAAAAATTGCATTGATTTCCCTTGTGGAGATTGTTGTTTAAGATTTCTCATGAGTTCACCTGGAGTTCAAATCAAAATTTCCCACTTCTCGCCACTCGTCTTGCATACCTGTCTCCTCATTTTCAGTTTCCTCGTTATTCAAGAAATCTTTAGATGGCTCCTTCTCATCTCTCTGTGTATTGCTTCCTCATCCGTTCATTATTTCATCTGGATGAACACCTTGTTGCTGCTCTCTCATATCATCACCAATATTATTGCCTTGGGAACCAAGAGCACCTGCCCTTATTGGTGCTCAAGCCATCATTTCATCACGAGCATGAGACTCGGCTCGAGTCTGCTCTGTTTGAACCATTGCAGCCATTCGCAACATAGCCTCATGAGCCTCCCTACCAGCCTTCTCCCTCGTTTCTATCTATGCCCTCAGTTCCTGTATCCCTCTTTTCTCTTCTTGATGAAGAGATTTCTCAATCATCAACCTCTCCTCACATCGGAATTCACCAATGGCTCGCTTGTGTGTTATTATGGTAAAAGCAAGGGCCTGTTTGCTGTGAACTCTGCAACTTTGGTAGTAATGTTGTTATCCCACGGCTGACAGCAAGAAGGCATTAATCCTATTGTGTCAGAATCAAGGATTCTATCATCTTCCTCTGCTTCGTAGTCTGCTACCACATGATAAGGTAGTAGCCTGCAAAGATAGAAATGAGAAACATGAACTTCCGAAATATTCTCAAACATCGATCTTGCAAGTCCTTTGAGTAAACAATAGACTTAATTTACTGTGTTAAAAACCATTTAAATAATTCATCAGATAGGCAAACATTTAATACTTCAATTAATACGTTCAGTACTGTTGAAGTGAATCATCCAATAAGCATGTATCAAAAACCGCATGCAAGAAGTCTTAAAATGGACATAATGATAAATTGTGCTCAACAAAATGAATCAGTAGAATTTGATAAAGACATCAATGACAAGGTAGTTGAGGGGATACAGTTTTCATTTGTGTATTTACTTTTTGATAGGAAAGACATTGACGTCTGTATAGTTTAGAAAGGTCTGTATATCAATAGTAATGAACCGAATCTAGATGAGTTTTACATTATTGGATCCGGGTCCATCCATAATGGGTCGACCAGACCCGATTTTGATAACTGCCAAAGGGCAGTTACTGGTGGTTAGTAATTAACAATTGGACTCTTATATATAGTCCTAACTGCCTCCAAAAATATATATACGCCATTTTACGAGAAGGGATGAATTCTCCACCCAACAAAAACTGCATAGATTTTGTCTCCCAGTTAGAAATCAGTACGCAGGCAAATGGCGTCATGGAAATAGACTAACGTCAACACCTCGTGCAGTATTAGAAGACATTTCATCGAAAATTGAAACGGGTATGCAAATTCGTATTTACAGATTTCACAAAATTTGATCATGGCATGTTTTATTTATTCCCAACATTGGTATCAAAGCCTAGGATATGTATTTGTTATGTTTTATGTTAATCGTATTGCGTATATTATGCAAATTAAAATCTATATATTGAATTTTGTTTAAAATTTCGTTTTTGGGCACGAATTTAATTCGGCCAAAATTGCATGAAATTGGTGTTGGGAAACATGTTGGATGAATGATTAGAATGATATTACATGTTTTAAATTGAAAAATGACTCAAATTAACGTTGGAATCGATTGAAATAGACCCAAAACCAAGACTATAGGTGTTTTTTGCTTTGTTGTCATTTTGACAGATTCCAACGCCATCAGCATTGGAACTTGGAATGATAGGACTCTTCGTCGACCGGGCTACAAAAGCCCTATAGTTTAGATGCCAAAAAATCATCAAAAATGGCCAATTAGACAGACAGAAAATCTAGGGTTCATCGAGTGATTTCGGATCAAAATCGAGTTGGAAAAACCGGATTACCTGACCTGGAGGTCAATGGGCTAGTCAAGACCTATCAGTTAATGGGTTAACCCGTTGAGTCAACTAGGCACCCGATCCGATCAACTATCCATCGGGTCAATTGATTGGTCAATGGTCAAAATGTTGACCATACCGTTGACTGACGCATGTGAGCACATGGCGGTGTGTGACTACATAGTCCGACCAGTGGAAGCACATGACATACAATAATCAATGCATGACGACCCGTTAAACTCATTCCTAGCGTGTTGAAGCTTGTTGCAAACCCTTTACAATGCGTGCGGTGTCGACTTGATGTGTGAAGGAGTGTATGAGCTATTTTGGCACATGATAGCTCATGAGCACCTATTTCCAACATGTCTTGGCATGTGAAACATGTTTTCTGATCCTTGGAAGTTGTGTGGTACTTGGATCTAAATATGAGATGTGTTTCGTGGGTCTTACGGCACATAATGACATGTAATATCTTATTCCGACTCCTGAAAACACATATTGGTTTTTTGAAATACATGTTTCTACTTCATGCAAGTTTGTTGACTAGGGACCATCGCATTACATGTTGAAACTATGAATACTCTATTGAATCCTCTTAATTGGAAAAGAGATAATATCCATGCATAAATATGAGCCCTGTAATCAATGATCTTATTCGGGATGTAATTTGAAATCTTTTGAGACTAAGTGGATTTATTAACACTTGCTATGGAGCGACGCTTAGTAATATACGAGAGAATATCCATTATTTTAACGTTATTCCCAAATTAATGTAATACAAGATATTTGACCTAACGCAAATATAATAGAGACTTTATCATGGATAAAGTGACTCAAAGATCAATACGGGTTGATGAAATAGTCCTAGTCAAAATAGATGATGCATTCGTTGTATCATATATATTAGTTAAATGTGGGAATTCTGAGATTGATAGAATTTAATGAAATTCTCATCCAGAATTAATATTGGCGCAATTAGATTAAAGTTTAAAATGTCAAGTATTTGTGTCATGAAAAATTATTGGGAACATAGTAAACTTTCGATTTTGTGCCCTATGTGAGATATTTTAAATTTTAATACGTAATCGTGACAATTGATATGTATTTGATTGCATTGATAGCGTTGTGTCTAATAGATATGTCTCTGTGATCTAGTTAACCATAACATCTTAAAAAATGATGGCTGATTTGAATGAGAATGATACTGAATAGAGAGAATTAAACCATGTGGCATTTGAAATGCATAATATCCTAGATGAACAAAAGGCTTTTGAGGCCGTAGATCAGGTTAAGATAGAGTTATGGCTAACTAAGGGATAGAAACGCAAATGAGTGTCTTACACAAACGTGATGTGGATGCACATCACGCATGTAAGAAGCAAGATCCATTTCTTGTGATATCTTGAGCAGTTTCATGAATAACGATCCGGTATATGAGTACTAGTAATGTTCAACTGCATATACCATAAGTATGGTTTTAGTTAAAAAGTTTGAAGAAACTGCAGTCCCCAAATAAAAACAGTTGATTGTTGAATTTGATTGCATGTCAAATCTGATTATGAAACTAAAGTTAGCTACGCATAACCTGATATATGAACAATAGGTTCATTTAGAAAAATGATCTTTTCCCAATAATGGCAGCGTATAAAGGTACATATGACCTATAATAAGAAAAGAAGGACTTTTGTTAATTGTTCTAGCCACATAGAATTAGAGGACAAGCGCATTTGAGGCAGCTAAACTTGGTACTCGTGCATATGTTACAGAATTAACTTTTAAAAGTGAGTGGCTCAAGTTCTAATACAAAAGGGAGATCGTTTAATGCTCAAAGAATAAGAATAAGGAATCGAAATGGTAGCGTGGCAAAAGTATTATAAGAAGAGACGGAAACAAGATGAATAGTTACAATAGAAGCAACGAGAATTATATCATCTGTGAATCAATGGAGCTGAAAAAAGATAATCTTGTTTCAAGATAAAGTGATGAAACTTTATTTTCTAGTACTATGATATTAACTGAATATTATCCTACGTAGATTATGAACTCAAAATCCACCGATCAAGTAGTTCATAATAGAAGATCTTTAGTAGATTTCTATAGAATTCTGAATAAAGTAAATCGGATGTGTGTAGGCAACACACAAGGGTTGTAGTAAGAGGAATAGACATGAGCAAATGAGTTTTGCGAGGTAGTCAAATCCTATACCTACACAAAATCCAAAATACTCCAAATATTCAACAAATCTTAGTCGAAGTACTTGTTCTTCTTAAACTAGGATATAATTTGAATTTCTTTAGGTATTTGAGTGAAATACGATAGAATCGACTTCTAGAGATTTGGTTTGTTGGTTGAATAGTTATATTGGGTTTGTCACCTTACATTCTGACAATGTTAAGTTTTTCATTATTTGTTTCTCCTGTGTATGGATATGAATGCAAATATATGGCATGTTACATTAGGGCATATTGGCTAAGATGGGTTGAATAAATTGGCCTATGAAAGTTTACTAGAAACTTTCACATAAATAGAATTGTTCATATGTAAACATTGTCTAGCTAAAAAAACTTCTAGAAAATCATTCAACAATGATATAAATGTTTGACTTCCTTACTAGTGATGATAACAATGTTTTCCTATGAATGTAAAGTTTAAGAATGTATCTCATATTTCATTACTAGTGATGATAACAATGCTCAATTCGGTTTTGTCTACTTGATCTCCCACAAGTCAGATGCAATAAACTGCTTTAGACACTATATATAATTGAGGTTGAGAATCAATTAGATAAAATAGATAAGAGTTTTATGAACTCACTGAGATCTTGAGCATTTGTCCAAAAGGTTCAAGAAACAAAGTAATGAAAAAGAAATAATATGGTAAATAGTAATTCCAAAACTTCACGAAAACCAGTGTAATGAAGAAAAGTAATAGAACTCTATTGGAAATGGTTAAGTCAATGAAAGTGCAAGCAAAATGTCGAGTCACTTTGTGATGATATGATGTTTATTACTGCTTGTATACTTCACCAATTGCCTACTAATCTAGGTACTTCCACTCCTTATGAGTTATAGTCAGGTAGAAATTTGAGTTAATTGATTGCAACCTTAGTGGTTAGCAATGTCAATCTATAACTTTTCCCATAAGTTTGAACAATTAGGACTGAGAAGAAATGAATGTATCTTTATCAGATATGTTGAGCGCTCCAAAGGGTATGTGTTCATTAGAAAGGATTTCGTTGGAAGATTAACTAAACTTGTATTAGGGATACTACATTTATAGAGGATATTTTTCTTAATAGGGATGATGTTGATAAAAGGTTTCATCTGAATGAAATGAGAAAACAATAAAGATGGGTATATCTTAACGACCATTAGTTGAGTCCTAAGATATAAGACCTATACTTGTTCTAAATAGTAGGAGCAAATGCAATTAAACTCTAATCTATTTTGGATAGTGGAAGTAATGATCTTCAATTGTTTGTTTCATTCATCTCAACTTAGTGGGAGCATTGAGATTAAGCTTTAATCTATTTTGGATAGTGGGAGTATTAATTCTTAATTACATTGGAGTGGACGTCTAAAAGTACTCAAATGACATTTTGAAGTGAAAACGAGGTTTTCATAACCACTCTCCGAGATGATGATGAACCTGAAATAATTGTCTCATCCATTGATAAGAAAATTTTGAAATACATTGGAAGAAGAGATGGAATACAAGGAAAACAAACCAATTCTAAGTTTTGGTTGACTTATTGTTAGATCAAAAATTCATTAGGAATGAATGAGTTTCCTGAATTAATCGTAAGGCAGACGGCTTAATAAATAGATATAATTTCGCTTAATAGTAAAAAACTATACCCAATGAGAAGGTATAGATTGTGTAGAAAGATATTTTGTCATTTATGAGATTTACTTCAATATATTTGATTCTAGTTGTAATAACATATTTAAATTTAGAATCACACCAGATGAATGTCAAGACAATTTTCCTTAGTGGAAAACATGACAAAGAAATATGTATGAAATGAGATATAGATCTCATTGTTATAAGTCTGAAACGCAGAGTGTGCAAGTTTGAAAGATGTTGAATGACCTAAAACTGTCATCTAGATACAGGTACTTGAAATTTGAAATGATTTCATAAGTATTAATACCTTATGATTTTGAAATGATTAATCAAGACCATCATGTCTATGTGACAAAGTCTGATGACAAATTTGTAATTTTATCAATGTGTGTGATGATGAATAGATAGCTAGAAATGATTTGAAGTAAGTGATAATCATCAAAGGATGGTTATCCATATTTTTGACTTGCAAAATATAGGAAAACATATTACATATTATGAATTTATATCTAGAGGAATTGTTCAAAGAAACTTTTGACTTTATCATAAGAGCATAATATTCAAAAGATTCTAGAACAATCCAATATGGTATATTGTGAACATGTTGATATTCCTGTATTAAATGATGAATTATTAAGCCAAAAGAGATATGTCCCAAAACTTAAGATAGAAGCAGAGAAATGTCAAAGGTTACCTATTCAGATGTCATCGGATGTTTTATATATACTATAGTGCGTACATGCCTAGATATTTATTTTTGATTGGGTTGGTTAGTCGATATAAGTAAATATTGAAAAGATTACTAAAAGGTTGTATGTAGAATTTTAATATTATATTTAAAAGGCTGTGTGGATGATTGATTATATGGTTAAGGATCAAACTTGTGTTTAATTGGACATTGAGATGCCAGTTGGGGAAGTGTTTTTAAATCAATGTAAATTAAATTATGGCTAAGTTCTCTTACTCTAAAAGGGCCCATATCTTGGAACAATAACAAATAGAGATACGTAGTTGTATCCACATCGGAAGCCTAGTATATAACTTATTCAGTAAATGTGCAAGAAACTGTATGGTTGAGAAGATTCTTCATGAATTTGAGTAAATAGGACAATATTGTCAGAGTAATAGTTGTCTATTTAAATGAAAGATCTTGAATTTTTATAAGATAACCAAACGTATCGACACTAGATACAACGCAATAAGAGACTCCATTTCCAAGAAGGAAATGAATGTACAATATAATTTTACGCATTATATGGTCACTGATCCTTTGACCGAGATTTTTTCAAGAAGAGTATTTCTTGCATATTTTAAATTTCTTGGATTGTGTAGACTATGTTAAATTTCTTGGATTGTGTAGAGTGCATTATTATTGTCTTTATTCCTAAAAGTGCACTATGAAGATTTTGGCGAACCTGCTAAAGATGGTGTTTTCTTCCTTTATCAATCATGCTTAAGTAGATTTTGTTAAGGGAAAGAGAATTGGGGACAATATTCATCTTTGCCAAGATATCATCCACAACTATCATCGAAAATTGATAAAGGGGAAAACGTGCATGGTCAAGGTGGATCTCATGAAAGCATATGACTTAGTGAATTAGACAATCTTACTCTTGGTTTTTGAGGAATTTCAATTTCACAGAGAATTCATTAATTGGATCTGAGTTTGTGTTGCAACTTCAATATACTCTATCGGTTTTAATGGAGATTTAATTTTTTTTTTAATAGGATGGGGGGATTGAGGCTAGGTGATCCTCTATTACCAAATTTGTTAGTGCTTGTTATAGAGGTTCTCTCATGCCTTTTTGAAAGAGTTGTCAAGAAGTCGAGTTTTACTTTCCATGGAAGATGCAAAAAGATGATGCTCACACATTTTTGCTATGCCAATAATCTTATGGTTTTTAGTCATGCGGATGGGACTTCTCTTTAGTTATTAATAAAAACCATTGATATTTTCCAAGGTTAGTCTGGGTTGAAAGCGAATCCCCTCAAGAGTAATATTTTTTACAAGAATATCTAAAGCTAAGAAGAGGGAATTAATGTGCATAGGCCAGTTTGTAGAAGGTAAGCTTCTGATAAAAAATCTTGGAGTGCTTCTTATTTATACTAGACTCACCTTTAATGGATGCAAAACCTTGGTTAAGAGAATTTTAGGAACAATATCCTCTTTGAGAAACAAATTCCTATCATTTGTTGGTTCTCACTCTTATTAACTTCATCCTCTTTAGTATACAAGTGTTTTGGTCTTCTCTCTTCTTCCTCTAAGCAAAGATCCATGAGGTTATAGATAGTAATTTGAGGGTTTTCCTTAGGTCTAGATTGGATTTAATTAAGACTAAAGCCAAAGTAGCGTTGGGCAATATGTGTGTGCTAAAAAACGAATGAAGGCTTGTTATAATGAGATCAAGAGAACATAATACAACAGTCATGGTTTGACATGTTTGGAATTAGCTCAAATTAATAGTGATTCCACTTGGACTAATTGAGTAAAGAGCTACATTCTTAAGAATAAGAGTATCTAGGAAATTAGGATTCCTTATAACGTGAGCTCAGAGAAATATCTTTAAGTTGAGAGACTTAACTAGGGAGAAAATATAATATATTATTGGCAATGGAGAATATACCTCCATATGGTTTGACAATTTACACCCATTAGGCCCCTTAGCTAAACGATTCGATTAAGATTAATCTATGACGTGGGGATGGTAAAGAGGTGAAAGTCAAATAAATAGCAAAAGAGTAAGATTGAAATTTTCTGAGGGCTGACTTGAGAGAGATTGATGAATTAAAAGAGACATTGAATATGAAACCCAAGGGAGGAGAAGATAAGGTGGTTTGGCTTCCAACGACATCTGGCATTTTCAAGGCGAAATTGGCTTGGGAGGAAATTAGAGAGAAGAAACCTAAAGTTAATTGGCGAAAAATATACATACATACGTGTATATATATATATATATATATATGTATGCATACATATATATATATCTATGTGTATATGTATATATGTATACTTATGCATGCTTTCATCCTGTAGTTGGCTATTGAAAGGAAACTAAAAAACGAAAGATAAGTTGGCCCTGTACAAGATAACAAAAGATGTTGCTTGCATAGCTCTCTAGATGAATCCAAATGACACATCTTTTTTTAGTGTGATTTTACCATAGAGTTATGGAAAAAGGTTTTTGAGTCTAGCGAACTTAATTATAATGATCAACCTCAGCATGAGTATATTGATCACTTAGCTTGAAGATGGAAATGAATGAAACTAAATTAGCTCTAGGGGAAGCTAAGTCTAGGGGCTACCATTTATTTGGTGTGGAGAAAAGGGAATAATAGGACTTACTCTAATGAACACATAAAGGCTTCCATTCTCAGCAAACCAAATTAAAAACTTAGTAAAGGAAAAGATGATGGAAATAACCAAGTTGAAGAAAACTAACAAAAATTTGAGAATCGCCAACAAATGAGGGTTATCAAATTGTTTTTTTAAAGATGAAAGAAGAGATCGAGCAATTTATATACGGAGGAAAGGAAAAGATATGGGATGAGAGGATTAAGGTGCAACTGTGGGAAATGAGCATAGACCAACTTGGTGCTCCAAAGATTAGAAGTTGTTTTCTAATAATAAAATATTCCTTTTTGGAAGTTATGCATTTACTTAAGAAGTTCCTTAACCCATGTTTCTAAGTTGACAAGTTCTAAATAGTCAATTCCAAATCATCTAGTTGTTGCATCTTCGTGCATGCATGTGCCCCGACTAAAGAAATTATTGCATCTCCCAACTTCCAATTGTGGAGACAACTTTTGGAAGAGCATGGTGCTTCACTTGGTTTAATCAAATAGTTGGTTCATTCTTTGGCTAGTTCTCATAGATCCGACTCTAAATTTACTTCTTATTTTATTATTTCTAGTGAATTAGGGGCATGCGCTGTTGAATTTTTTAGCTCCACTTTCTTTGAAATCATTGGTGTGTCTATCATTAAAGATATGTGTACTCTAATAGTCGATTTGGATTTTCTAAGTTAATGGATCTTAAATGCATTGCTAAAGTGGTGTATGGTTTTTGGACCATCTTGTACTCTATCTTGCCTTTATAGAGATCAATATACAAGTTATGTCGTGAATTTGTTTGGGGTTAGGTTTTTTACTAGGTTATCAAAGGCTCTTGAAATACAATTCGGCATAAATGAGTGCATTTTGTATTTCCTTTCTTTTCAATGCATTTAGTTTCTTACCAAAAGAAATACTTTACAAATACCTTCTATTGAATCAAAAGCATCTTACTGGTATCCAAATGTTGAAAATTCCAATAACATAAAAAAAGGAAAAATTCAATTAAAATTATTCACATTTCTAACTTGATCACAATAACATTATGTAATCAACATCATTGCGAAACAAATATGGTATAGTATTTCAAATACTTAATTAAAATTGTCCTTAAAACCGACAAACTAAACCATTCATTAAATTATTCTCACATCCATTGAAATCTTTTCAATACTTGACAATAATGCCATGCCACGTAAAATGCTACTCACAACTAGTTAAATATTTCAAAGCAAAACTCATTGTTACATAAACCACAATAAGTAATGAAACTCTGATAGATATAAACTCAGAATTCTACAACGATAGGAAAATCCCATATATGCACAATTCCTAACCTTTCACCAAACAATTGATAAAATAATGCAAAAATTAAAATGAAACTCTTAAACAACAAACAAACCTGTTGTTTTTGTATATGTGAGCTAAGACTTGTATAAAACACATGCAACTAACTCTAGTTTAGTTAACAAAAATCTAATAAAGATACAGAAAGTATTGTAGCAATAAATTCTCTCTTTCGATCCTTTCTTTGTATTCTTTTCTATTACCATAATCTTGATTTTGACTTGCTTTTTTTTGAATCACTATTACTCTCATGGTATCAAAACCATCAGACACGCATCAAAAATGGCAAATTCACAAGATCTAATTTTTGATTGTTTGACTATCCCTGAGTGAGGGATTGATTCATCAACCAACTCTACAAACCCTAGCTCATAGAAAGGATCCACTGTCTCTTCAATTTCGTCTTCCAGTTTGCAAGTGATCTCACCAAAGCTTACGAGGTCAAATTACTCTTTCTGGAAATATTAGGTTCTTTCCATAGTTGCATCTGATGATTTGGAAGACCACTTAGTTGGTGTATTACCTTAACTAGTACCATTTATACATGTAAAATCTAAAGGTTCTAACTCTTCTACTATAATGGAAAAGAATGTGAACCTTGAATATGTGCTTTGGGAGAAAATTGATAAAATGCTTGTTTATTGGCTTATCGTATCTATCTCTAAAGAAATTTTCCCTATAATTTCTAAATGTTATGCATATTCAGAAATTTGGAATACTTTTGGAAAAGGAATTTGTATGTGCTTCTAAAACACGCATGTTGCACGTTAAAGATCTACTGCAAACAACTAAGAAAGAGAATCTAAGCATAGAGAGTTATGCATTAAAAATGAAATATAGAATTTCTAGAATGTAAAAGGCAGTTTGTTAGTGATATTAAGATCATTAATCACATTTTAGATGGGTTAGGCCTTGAGTATGATCTAATAGTGGCAAGCCTGACAATAGAATAGAATCGAGTGTTGAAACCCTCAATCTTCAAGATGCCATATATATCCTCCAAAAACATGAAATAAGGTTAGACAAAACGACAATTGCACTGAATTTAGTAGTTCCTACAGATCATCATAATGGCATAGTCAACATAGTAAGTCTTGTTAAACCACAAAATATTAGTAGCATTGGTAGTCAATATGGTGAGTAGTCACATCATTTTATTGGTAATCTAGCTCATGAGTAGTTATATACTGAGGTACCTTCATCATTTGTATCTTAGAATCCTTCCAGATCCACTTACCAATCTAAAACTCAGACTTATATGAACCATCAATAGCCTTATCAGTATCAAGGTGGTTATTACAATAGTTATCCATCTATTAATCATGTTGGAAGAGGTAGAGGAAGGTTTTCTAGCAAGAATAAGGTGATTTGTCAAGTTTGCAATAAAGTTGGACACACTGTTGTTCAGTGCTACTATAGATTCAATACCAACTATAACAACCCTTCCATTTTACCTTAATTTCACTAATTCACCCAGCTTACCTCAACTATGTGTTCTACCAAGAACCTTATTACAATAATTCACCTCAAAGAGCTCTCTTATCATAATCCAATACTCTTCAACACTTGTTTTTATCAACCTATCAACCTCAAACCACCCAGCCTTACACCAATAATTCTTACACCAATCCTATGCCTATAAACCAACCTCACACATTAAATTTCAACCCTCAAGCCTATGTTACTCAACATTTTGCTCAGCTTACTCAACCATTAACCTAAATAGCCACTTCTGCTACTATATAGAATCTTGTTTGGTACATGGATTTAGAGGCAAATGACCATGTTACCCTTGACCTCTCTCAATTGAGTGTTACAACTAACTATAAGGGAGATTAGCAGCTTTAGGTTGGCAATGGTGAAACCTTAAACGTAACTCACATTGGTCATGTCTTAGTCCCTAGCAAATTTCATTCCAAAGCCCTTTATCTAAAAAAATGTTTTACATGTGCATTATATAACCAAAAATTTACTCAGCATTTTAAAAATCACAAAAGATAATCATGTTATTGTTGAATTATATGTTGATACATGTGTTATTAAGGACAAGTACTCTCAGGCAATTCTACTGCAAAGGTATCTTAAGGATGGTTTGTACTAGTTGCTCATTTCTAGTCACTCAATCTTTCAGCTTAACTCAAAAGTCAAACCTGTTCTTCCTGTTCAACCTTGTTTAAAAGCTATCAATAATTTTGTTACCATTCAACCTTCAAAAATTACTTTCTTCAAGTCTAGTGTCTCCACTTGTACTGAAAAAAAAAGTAACAGTATCTCATCAGAAGTGAATATTGGTTCTCTTTCAAATTATTTACATTTTGCTAATACAAATACTAGAATAAGTTCCTTTGTTGCCTCAAAAATTGATGTAAATTTGTGGCATGCAAGACTAGGTCATTCAAACAATAAAATTCTTATACATGTTTTGAAAATTATCAATAATAGAATTGCTTCTCATGATATACTCTCTTTTTGCAATGTTTGTCAATTAGGAAAATTGTCTCAAAATAATTTTCCCAAATCAAATTCAAAAACAAATAAACTTTTAGAATTCATTGATTCAGATCTTTGTGGACCCTCCTCTATTACTACACCTGATGGTTATAAGTACTATATACATTTTATAGATGATTTTAGTAAGTTTACATGGGTATTTCCTTTGAAAAATAAGTCTGAAACTAAAACCATTTTCATTGCTTTTTGTAATCTGGTTGAAAGGCAATTTGATTTGAAAATTAAATGCTTACAAACTAATTAGAGAGGGGAGTATAGAAGTTTGGTACCTTTACTCAGTAGTCTAGGAGTTGAATTTAGACATCCATGTCTCTATGCACATCAGCAAAATAGTAAAACTGAAAGAAAACATAGGCATATTATTGAAATAGGCCTTACTCTTTTAGCACAAGTTGGACTTCCCCTTAAACTCTGGTGGAATACCTTTCAAACTACTGTCTATCTCATAAATAGGTTGTCATCCTCTATTCTTGATCTTGATACTCTTTTTCATAAATTGTTCGACAAATATCCTAATTATTATAAGTTAAGAGTGTTTGGTTATGCAGTGCATCCCTACCTTAGGCTTTATCACACCTAAAAATTTGCATATCACTGCACAAAATGTATCTTTCTTGGGTACAGTATGTTTCACAAGGGTTATAAATGCATGGATTCTAATGGTAGGTTGTATGTTGTTCCTACACCAAAGTTTCACGAAAATGATTTCCCTGTATTAAATGACCCTGATTTTTAGTCTTTAAGCCTGTATTCTATCACTAAAGTCTACACTCAACCCAAATATTCTCCAAATATAGATATTAGAAGTTAAGAACTTCCAGTTACTCAATTTAACTCTAATCTAAATTCTAAGACTGGTCATGGATCATCATCTTACTCTAATGTACTGTCCCTAATGTCTAATCCTTTATTTCACATAATTAGCATGGCACTGCATCAACACATGACTTTAAACCTAATCTTTCGGTAGCCAATTCATTATGTACACTTATAGCTTTAACTGAACCCACTGAATTCTTTGTTTCACCTTGTAATAATAGCATACTTCAAAACACTACAAACCTTTCTCTTATCTTACCATTCTTTCAACCTACAAACCTTTGAGAGAGCTTCACTAATAGAACCTACTACTATTAGTGAAACTCTCTTAAATCTTGAATGGAAGGTTGTCATGAAAGTTGAATACGTTGCTCTAATAGCCAATAATACCTGGACCATGGTATCTCACGCTGCCGACATGTATTTAGTAGGATGTACGTGGGTATATAAGATTAAATATAATCTAGATGGCATAATTCAGAGGTATAAAGCCACACTTGTTGCCAAAGGCTTTCAACAAACTGTTGAGGTAAACTATTTTAAGACTTTCAACCCAGTAGTTAAAGCTACTACTACAAGGATTATTCTGTGTTTAGCTGTGCAATTTGGTTGGGATGTCAAACAAATAGACATCAATAATACCTTTTTAAATGGTGACTTGGATAAGCAGGTATATATGTCTCAGCCAGAGGGATTCATCATTGAATGTAGGAAAAATAAATTAGTGTGCAAGCTAAATAAATCCCCATATGGTTTGAAGCAGACCCCTAGGGCTTGGTTTGACAAATTGAAGTCTACACTCCTTGCTTGGGGTTTTGTAAGTATTGTCATAGATACAAGCCTGTTTTTGTATAATAAGAGTGGCAAGGTAATCTATGTATTGGCGTATGTTGATGATATCTTACTAACTAGCAATGATATGACACTTATTGATAAGTTAGTTCAACATCTAAATGACAAATTTGCTTTCAAGATTCTAAGGTCACTGTACTATTTTTTTGTGGTTTGAAGTTACAAGGTTCTCTATTGGTCATCACTTAAATCAGACCAAGTATGCTCAAGACTTACTATTAAAGGCAAAAATGGGAGATGTTAAGCCTCGTACAATTTCATTTGCCACTGGTTCAAGGCTAACATTAGATGACAACCCTACCTTTGATAATCCTTCCTTATATAGAAGTGTAGTGGGTGTTTTTTAATACTTGACACTTTCTAGACCAAAACGTAGCATTTTTTGTGAACAAGTTGAGTCAATTTTTGCAAAAACCCACTCATACATAATAGCAATCTTGTAAGAGAGTGTTCAGGTACATTAAAGAAACCCTCAGTTTTGGCTTGCACTTCACACTAAGAAACATCTACTTGGCTGAATACAAAACTAAATTGGTTAGCTTATCATCTGAAGCTACTATCTAAGGCTAAGTGAATAATCTTAGTCGTACTAAGAATGTCATAAGTTGTGTTATGTTTAATAGGGTGATTGTGGTTTTCATTTGAATTATTTAAGTAGCTGTAATTAATATTGGTTTTTTAGGAATGTTTGAGTTCTGACATTATGGTAGTTGCTTGGTGGTAGCAGTAGTTGATTTTTTTTTAGTAAAGTGTTTGAGTTCTGATATTATAGGAGCAGTTAAATGGCCACATTAGTTTTTTTTTTTAATAGTTGTAGTTAATTACTGATGATGTAGTAGCAAGTATAATGTTGATTAATTGATGCTTGAGGTTGATTAGTAGTCACTACATTTGAGTATGAATGATTAGCAGAAGTTGACTAAAGTTGAATGAGAACTAAATTTGTCTGAAATTGCAATGGAATAAAGAATCTAAAAATTGTTTATCTGGTGTTAGGACTTATAGAAAAGGGAAAAGGATTACTTCCCACCCATTTTTTAGGCCTATCTCAAACTGATACCCACGGGAGATGAAAAACCCTTTCTCCCACCCATAACCAAACTGTTGTCTAATTTTTCAGTTAGGGATGGGGGTAAAATCGATATTTTACTGTTTATATTAAAATGTTATAAAACTTATTACTTTTCACCCCTTTTAGGTTTTAGAAACTAACATTTCATCTTTAACCAAAGTTTTTAAACTTTGAAAACTAACATTTTCACCACTAAACCTAGGGTTTTCATATTTTTTAAAACACAATCATCCCCTATAACTTTCAAAAATATCAGTTTCACCCCCATTCTTTAACTTCATCTTCCAACGTCCTCTCCAGTATCATTATCGGCCTCTTCCTTCTCCTGGTGTGACAACATTGGTGCGATAAAGAGATCTTCATCTCCTCGTCACACGGTGCCATGAAGAGACGAAGATTTCTTCATCGCACGATATGACTAAGAGACAGAAATCTCTTAGTTGTACCACCGTGTGCGACGAAGAAGTCTCTCTTCATCATTCTACCCAGAAGACGAAGTATGATGCTTTATCATCCTTCATCACTCATCGCGTCGTCCAAACACGACGACGAAACATCATCCTTCATCTATTCTTCTAGATCTAGATGACGCTTTGTCATCCAGATCTAGGCGACGATAGGTCGTCCTTCATCATCCTTTGTAGTTAAAGATACGAGATCAGTGAAATACATCGGTCGTTAGTGGTGGCTGGAGAATAAAGAAAACCTTAGGGGTGAAATCTAAACTTTTTAAACTTTAAGGATAGGTTGAGTTGTTAGTTTTTAAAACCTGGAGGGGGAAATGGTGAAATTTTAAAGTTTTGAGGTTTTAAACAGTAAAATTTCAATTTTGCCCCTGTGCCTAACTAAGAAATTGGACGGCAGTTTGGTCATGGGTGGGAGAAAGGGTTTTTCATCTCTCATGGATATCAGTTTGAGATCGACCTAAAAAATAAGTGGGAAATAGTCCTTTTCCCCTATAGAAAATCCTGTTTATAGGGGGATATTGGTACAATAGTGAAAGAGAAATAGGTAAAAAAGTAAAATCATGTACACATGTGTTTCTGTTTATGTACATGCGAGCTAAGACTTGTATAAAACACATGTAACTAACACTACTTTAGTTAACAAAAATCTAATGAAGATACAGAAAGTATTATAGCAATATATTCTCTTTCTCTTTCGATTTTTTCTTGGTTTTCTTTTCTATTGCCCTAATCTTAATTTTGTCTTGCTTCTTCTTGAATCACTATTACTCTTACCTATCAACAACATCCTTAAATGACGTGAACGGGCATCCTGGTATGTTATCTAGAGCTCCATTTGGTTCAATGGCCTTATCCTTTTCTGTTGTTGTTATTATTGTTGTTGTTGTGTCTGTTGTGAACTTTACTGATTCTGTTGCTACAAATTAGAATTAGCATTATTAGCATTAACATTTGGGTTAAGGTTAGGATTTTGTTATTGGAGAGTGATAGGACGGTGGACACCAAGTAGGCGAAGGTGGGCATCAATGTTTGAAGAGAAACAAAAGATAGCCACCTATTATTGTGCTTATCGTTGAAGTTGCTATAACAGAAGAAATTGTTGCTACTTATTGGAAATCATATTCCACACTAATTAACAAATTATTCCCCTCCATTCAAAACATAACTTTTTTTGTACAATTCTTATTATGTTACCAAACTTAGATTAGAATTTATAGTATATATTCATTGTATGTAAAAGTTGTAAATGCAAGAAATAGAAAACAATTATTCTTTCCTACACTATTTTTTTTTTAGCTTCTCTGATTCATTGGATTGAACCAACTCTGCTCTTTCTGATTTTGGCATGGTATCAAAGCAAGGTTCTAAATTGCTCTTCTTTTAATCTTCTGTTCTAACTCCAATATAAGATAATCTCACTTGTGTTCCATTAATTTGCACAAAAAAAAGTAATATCTGAATTAGATGAAGCCAATCAAACCAACATCTGTTGATCCTATGTCACTAGAATCAATTGCTGAAACATCTATGGTGAACTAAGGTTCTGAACCAAATGGTAGTTCACAATAGATACCAACCTTTTGCCTGATTCCTTCAAACAAAAATAAACCAGAACCTAGAAATGTCTTTTATGTTTCACTATTAAATGGGCCAGAACTCATTTTAATCAAACAAACTTTAACTAGAGCCGAGAACTATGCATAATAGGCTAGAAATTTCAAAAGGGCACTCATTACAAAAGACAAAATTGAATTCATTGACAATATTATACCCATGTCGTCTAAACCTGACCTTACCCATTTTTAGGTATGATGTAATACCTTTGCTAGAGCCTAGATTAGCAACTGTTTGACTGAGGAAATCACAGCTGGTCTACCACCTACTGAAGATGTCGACGAGTTATAGGGATTCATCAAAGATATGTATAAGGCTTTAGATCTTGCAAAGATCTATAGCATTCAAAAAACTCTTGTCAAGATCCAACAAGAAAATCTGAGTGTCACAAACTATTTCAATAGCCTCTCTGTTACATAAAACAAGTTAGACGCCATCAAAGAGTCAATCGTTGCACCAATAGAAGTTCTTAGACAAATCCAACATGCAAAGGAACGAGAAAGGCTAACTTACTCTCTTATAGGGCTGAACGAGGGATCCATCGCCTTTAGAACCCACATACTCACTTTTACAGAGGCGTCATCGCTACAACGAACATATCATCTCGCTATTCAAAATGAAAGTCAAAGGAACATTAGGCATGATGAAGAAAAGAGAGTTGTTGCCCTTAATGTTTATCAGAAGATGTAGGCGGCTAGAGAAGAAAAGAATGAATTAGGGTTATCTAAAATGTTTAATTTATATGGTAGAATAAACGAACAAGATGAAACCAAGTAATCTAATGGCTCATATGCACCCACAACACAAAATTAGATTGGAACCCAGACTTTTAATAACATTCATCTAGCACTAAATAGTTTCAACAATCACAGTCAACCTGCCAAAAAAAGGGAAAATTATATTGTAACTATTACAAATGATGTAATCACACCAATGATACTTGCTAGAAGCTACATAGTCGTCTTAGATCTAGTAAAACAAAGGCAAATCAAGCTGTTTCAACCAATCTAGGATCAACAACAGGACTGTCATCTAAACAATATGATCAACTAATTCAGCTTTTAAATTAGATACCAAAGGGTAATGACGTTTCGACCTCTTACACAGGTACGATTTTTTGCTTAATTACTTTTATTTCTCCATATGTATGGATAATAGATTTAGGGGCTAGTGACCATATAATATGTTCCATAAAACTCTGCACTAACACAAAATATTTATCTCCTTCAACACCTGCCAAATTACCTAATGAGACCACAACTCAAGCCACACAAAAAAGAGATGTTTAATTAGATAAACTCATACTAAAAAATATCCTTTGTATACTTATATTCTACTTTAACCACATCTCAGTATCCAAGATATGCGCAGATAACAAATGTTTAGTAACCTTCTTGCCTACTGTATGCATATTTTAGGACCATTCGACTAGTAATCGGATAAGCTTAGGTAAAGAATAACATAGACTATACTACTGGACACCGAACCCCAAGACATTTCCTTTATTAAATAAAAATTGTATTACTTTTCCCTATTGTAATACAAATCAGATAAATAAAATGTCATTTATTTTCCATAAAAGATTGGAGCATTCAAGTACTATCCCATATCTAAAGTGTCCCATTTGCCCCCTTGTTAAGCAAACTCACACTACCTTTCCCACAAACACTTCTATAGCCATAAAACCATTCTAATTGATGATACATTTAGACATCTAGAGACCTTATAGTACACCTAATTATGATGGATCGAAATATTTCCCTACTATAATAGATGACTCTTCACGTGCCACGTGGCTATACCTTATGAACTCAAAGGCTCAAACATATTCTTTTTTCCTTAAATTTGTGTCCATGGTCCAAACTCAATTCCACACAAAAATCCAGCAAATTTGAATAAACAATGCAAAAGATATTTTTAATTACACCACCACTACCTACCTTGATTTTCAAAGAATTCTATATGAAAGTTTCTACCCTTACACACCACAATAGACTGGTACTATGGAACGAAAACATAGACAACTATTGGAAGTAGCTCGTGCCCTCAAACACCAATCCAAAATTTCACCTAAGTTTTGGGGAGATTGTATGGTCACGACAGCCTATCTAATTAATAGAACACCAACTAAGGTTTTAGGTGGCAAATCATCTTATGAACTTTTATTTGGCAAGAAACTAGACATCAAGAACTTAAGAGTATTTGGGTGTCTCTGCTACTCCACCAAGTTTCAACAAGCAGACAAATTTGACACCCAAGTAATTTGTTGTGTATTCATGGGATATCCTTCACTATAAAAGGGATATCGCCTATATGATATGGCTATAGGCATATTCTTCATCAGTAGAGACGTCACATTTCATGAAGATGTTTTTCCTTTTGCTAATGAGATTATAGACACAATATCCACCGATTTACCACTAATGACTCACATTGAATTCTTTGAACAAAAGTATGATATAGTTTCATCCTCTCATAACACAAGGAGCTGTTTTATCATCATCCATGGATGTTCCCGTTACTTCTGATGTTCCTACACAAGTTCCTTTGAGACATTCATCATAAACCATAAAACCCCTCATTTGGGGCACTAACTATGTTTGTGTTGTTTCATCTGAACCATATGCTATTTCTTAATATATCAATTATGACAAGTTATCTCTAAAGCACTGAGCCTAAATTAGTCACATTTCTGAACATTATGAACCTAACTCATATTTAGAAGTAGTCCAATCATCTTAGTGGCATCAATCGATGGCAAATCAGCTAAAAGTTTTATACCTTAACAAGACTTGGGATTTAGTACCACGACCATCTTATAGGAAACCCATAGGTTGCAAATGGGTCTTCAAGATAAAACATCGGGCTGATGGTTCCATTGAACGTTATAAAACTCGATTGGTCATAAAAGGGTTCACTCAGTATGAAGGACTTGATTACCAAGAGACCTTTTCACCTATCATTAAACATGTTACTGTTTGCACACTTCTTGCTATTGCAGCTTCTCATGACTGGTCTCTTCATCAGATGGATGTTCACAATGTTTTCCTTCATAGGGACTTAGATGAAGAAATATATATAGAGGTTCCACCAGGAATTCATAAATAAGGGGAGAATCTTGCATATCGACAGCGAAAGTTTTTATATGGTCTGAAACAAGCATCCTGACAATAGAACACCATAATTATAGAGGCATTGATCAATCTAGATTTCAAACAGTCAAGACACAATTATGCCTTGTTCACAAGAAGACAAGAAAATTCATTCATATGTTTTATGGTTTATGTGGATGATATCTTTATAACTGGGAATGACACAATCGTCATAGAGAAACTGAAGAATCACCTCTATAAATCATTTAGGATAAAAGATTTAAGACCTCTAATATATTTTCTGGGAATTGAAATTGCCCGATTTATAAATGGAATCATTCTTAGCCAAATAAAGTATGTTTTGGAACTAATAGCAAATACTAGATTATCTACTTGCAAACCAAGCATCATCCCAATAGAACAAAATATCAAACTCACTAGTCAAGAGTATGGTCACAACAGTAAGACAGTAGAAGACCAACCACTACAAAATCATCTTGAGTATCAACGACTAGTGGGATAACTAATCTATCTCATAATGGTCAGACCAGACATTAGTTATGTTGTTCAGATTCTTAGTCAATTCATGAATGCACCCAAGCAATCTCATTGGATGCAGCCTTAAAGGTAATTAAATACTGGAAAGGATGTCCAGGTCTAGGGTTATTATTTCCTTAAGATAAAAACCTGAAAGTGACAACTTACTATGACTCAGACTGGGGTACATGTCCCATGACAAGAAAATCACTAACGGGCTTTTGTGTAAAACTTGGGGATTCACTTATCTCATGGAAAATGAATAAATAATCCATTGTCTTTCTCTCTTCAACTAAAGTTGAATATCGGGAAATAGCAAAAACTACTTGTGAAATAATATGGATTCATGGTCTGTTAGAAGACCTGGGTGTAACAATCTCAAAACCGATTGGCCTTTATTGTGATAATAAAGCAACAAAGGACATCTCTACCAATCTAGTCTTTCATGAAAAAACTAAGCATATAGAGATCGGTTGTCACTTTGTGAGAGACAAGATACAAGAAGGAATAATAAAGTCTTACTATACTCGAACATCAGAGCAACTAGTTGATGCATTCACTAAACCCTTAGGATCTAGATAACATTTTTATCTTTTACACAAGCTTGGGGTTTATGACATCTACAAACCATAAGCTTGAAGGGGAGTATTGGAAATCATATCCCTGGAAATCATGTCTCACATTATTGAAAATCATATCCTTGAAAATCATATTCCACATTGATTAACGAATTATTCCTTTCCATTCAAAACATAACCTTTTTTGTACAATTCTTATTGTGTTACCTAACTTAGATTAGAATTTACAGTATATATTCATTGTATGTAAAAATTGTAAATACAAGAAATAGAAAATAATTATTCTTTTCCTACACTCTTTTTCTTGAGCTTCTCTGGCTCATTGGATTGAACCAACTCTGCTCTCTTTGATTTTGGCACTACTGTTGATTTTGTTGTTGTTGAAGTTGTTGTTACTGGTGTTGTAAGAGATGCTGCTGCTGAACCATAGCCTTAACTTCTTCCATTTCTCTCTCTTCTTCTTTTCAGAAGAGTCAATGATTACAATGAAATTCAACAATTTCAAGCTAATTTATACCTACAAAACCCCAATTATCACCCTTTAACAGAAATGAAATTCGATAGGGTTTCCAGAAATTAGATAAATTGTTTTGAAATCAGCGCTGTCGTTTGAAACATTAAAGCAATAGATAACAGATCTCAAGTTTTAGAGAAAAAAGTGCCTCAAAATCCTTTAAAGATCGTCCAATTAAAAATATATTGGGTTTTTTTCACCTGAACAAGAGAATATGAGGATGAATACTGTGAATGATTGAAGATTGATTATGCCAGACAAGTTGAAGGAATTTGAACTCTCACCTGAAATCGAAGACGGTATGGTCGAGGACTAGCGCCACCGCAAACGAAACGAGATCAACAGTGTCATTTTGAAGATGAGATATGAGGGAAGAAGATTGTGGATTAATTACTCTTTACTACCCCTTATGTTTTAGACAGTCATTAGACACCTGCAATGTTTTTAAAAATAGTAAGAAAACAATTAGCCACAGATTCAATTCAAATTGATTAAATTTGAACTTAAGCTTAGATTGAATGAGCAAAATTCTAACTAATAAAATAAATCGAGTTTAAGTTAATTTAGATTAAATTTAAAATTAAATTATTTTTAATCAAATATAAACCTCAATTTGTCTTTCTCAAACTAATTCTTTTATATTCAAATCAAAATTTAACTCTGTTCGGGTTTTGTCCCAATCAAATCTAATTAGAAATATATTCGAATTGAATCAAACTCAAATATAAATTGACTTAAATTCGGCTCAAAAGGTGTTAGCAATGGCTCAAGTTCAACAAGTTAGTCCAAAGGAAGGCTTGAATTCAATTCGGAAGAAAAATCTAAAATTCATGACTTGATTCGAGTTTGTAACTCAAATTTTTGGGTTGTATCTGTGACTTATAGCTTAAGGTTATAGATCAAGTTTGTGACTAGAATTCGGAACTCAAATTTGATAAATCCAAACATTAGATCCTATAAATTTAATTTGTCATATTCATTAATCCACATTACAAATTCTACATCACAAGACATTCTCTTAATAACCCACCCTCGTTTTTCCTTCTGTCTTCAAACATTTCAGTTGCTCAAATGCAACCACCAAATTTATGAAACAATCAAATAAACTCAAACATGAATCTGTAACAAATTAATTAACAAACAAAGACATTAGGGTTTTAATTAGAGTTCTTACAGTTGAAGATGAAAACTGAATATTTATAGTGTACCAGTCGACCACAACAAGACAACCAAAATCGTGGTTGACTGAGATAAATTTTTACCAACTACAATGACTGTTGATGCGATGAGACAATAAGAATAAATGTTTGAAGGAGAGAAATCAAGATGGAAACGAATAGAGATCAAGATAAACATCCAAGAGAATGACTGATAAAGAAAAGAAAGAAAGATTAATAAAAATAAAGGTGTGAAGAAAAAAAAATACAACTGGAGAGAAAGCGATTGATGAAGGTGAGCTTACGTGTGTGAAAGAGAAAGTTAGATAAAAAAAAATGATATGTAAGAGAAAATGACGATGAGAAAGAAAAGAAGAACTTTATCATTCAAAAATAATGACAATCTTTATTATATTTTTAAGCCTCCTGAATGGGCTCTAACCGAGTCATGACTCAGCTTGCATCGAACCAAGTTGATAAATGGCATGCAAGTTTTGTCAAATCAAATTTTATATAATTTGAATTAGATTCCATTTTTAGTCGAGTCATATATTATAACTTAGATTTGATCTAAATTTATGTAAAAACAAACTCAAATCAAATTGATCTAAATTAAGTTAGCTTCTAAGGCTAAACTGGCTTGACTTGTACCCATCCTAAATCTAACCATCAAAATGATCGAGAAGTGAGAAGTGAGGCCTTAAGGCAATTCCTAACAAATTAATGGTGGAAGGTTAAAATGGAGATTTTATGTTTGAAGGGCTAAAAATGGAATTTTGTAATGCATTAAGCACAGCAATAATGAATGTATTTGAGATGACAACAAAGAAAGGAAGAAGACGACAAAAACAACAATAAGGTAAAAGACGACAAAAATAAAAGTATTAAAGGATTTTAAATTTTTTATTATATATGCCTAAATAGAGAAATACACTATGTTGACTCGATAAGGACAAAGAAAAGAAACCAATTCCAAACAAGGCACCATATTTAAAAATGATAATTTTAACCAAAATTCAAGACCTCTAATTGGGAAAAGATTTCTTGATATAAATAAAAAAAATAAAAAATATTTTTTTTATCGTAAACAAAAATATATATATTCTCTCCTTGTCTTGTCTTACCTTCGTCTTCATCCTCTTCCCTATCTCCATGCTCGTCATCTTATATTAATATTTTTATTTAAAATATTAATATATATTTATAATTTTATATTTTTTTAATTTATTTATATTTTTGTTATCTATATTAACATATATTAGCTATGATATTTAAAATAACATGTTGGTTTTAATTTTAATTAATTTTTAAATATGTTTATATTGTATTTAGAGAGTACGAAGAAAAAAATTTTTTCTACAAGTGCGAGAACGGGAAGAAGATTTTTTCTCGCTTGTAAAAGCTAAGAAGGAAAATTTGTTCCTCAGGAAGGGAGTGAAAAATCTTTGTTATCCTCGTAAAAGGGATAAGCTAAAAATAGAAATTGATATCTTTTGCAAAAACAAGAATGGGGTATATGGTATCCAACCCTACCCCTCTCCATTGTCGTCCCTAACCTTTCTCTCAATTCCAATTCCAATTATCGAGTAAATTTTGATTCCTTAAAATGGTAAAACCAATATCTTGCACTCACAATACTAGTTCCTCAAATTTGGAAACAAGAACCTACCATTGCAAAGTTGATTCCTAGAAAATAACAATAAAATTATTTATATATATATATATATTATATATTTTTTATACACAATTTAAATATATAGATAATATATTATCATATGATTGGATGATTTTAAATTAAAGAAAAAGTAATACTCAATCATATAATGAAATATTATTTATATATTTAAATTATATACTAAAAATATATATATATAACATTAAATTTTATAAATGGGTATTAAATTATTTTTAATTCTATGTCAAATTAAATTTTCTGAAAACATTGGTTGACAAAAAAAAAAATTAAATGCTGGGGAGAATCATATGAAAGTTGCAACATTTTCCATATCTCGAAGTTTTAAATAAGCTAACTGCAGATGAGATATTATAATCTTAATTAGTAAATATGTGTATTATTCGAATTTTCATATTAAAAAAATAAAAACCATAATCAATACTAAAATTGGTTGGTACCTAAAATTCAAGAACTAAAATTAAAAATGATCTTTTTCGGCTCCTATCCAGAACTTATCCAATCGATTCTAATTCCGGTTTTGAATACCCAGTATAGAACACTGAGTTGGACTGTTTGGTTGCGTATTTTTAGATTTTCATGTAAATAAAAGAAATTAGAACTCTCATGTTCAAGGGTCATTGGTGGAAAAGTGTTGGGTGAAAATTGTAGGAAAGTAACAAAAGTTTTGCCAGGAGATGAAACCGCCAAAAAGAGACTGAATGAACCAAACTGGTGAGTCCTAGGGTCCTGGAAAGCAATAATTTACTGTTTTACCATTGGTGTTGATGGGTTCTGCTTTCGATTCGGTTTTTCAAAAGGTGGAATCATAACTAAAGCCGATCAATTCCACTAAAATTGGAATCAAAACCTATCCGAGGTAGAAGGGTTCTTACCAAAACCAAAAATTGAGTACCCAACAGTTTTAGTTTGGTTCTTTAGCTCACTCCTAAGAAATATAGTGAAATTCTGTCTTGTATACAATGATTGCTTCCACTTTGAAAATGCTAACTACTTCAGTAGTTTTGCATAGATTGCAGGAGGAGTATTATTCACTTGGTTTCAGTGAGTCAAAAAATTCCTCATCTCCCATCTAACTAGAATTAGGTCAACTTGTTCAAGCTAAAAAGTGAACCGGCTCTGATAAACCCAAATGAGCTCAAACTTGAGCTCAAGACTATTATTTTTTAGTTCAAATTTGAGGGGCATTTGACTCATCAAGCTCACGAGCCTGGAAAATAATACCCAAAGAAGGAAAATCGGCCATACACTAAATTATAGGAAATGAATTAAAGGGCAGAATGAAAGCTACTTACAGAACAGAGCATTTTTATTGCAGGGAAAGTTTCTCTAAAAACAATTCAATCCAAGCACATTTATGGACAATCATATACAAATTGTTCTGCATCTTAACCACCAACACCCTTAATCTACTCAAAGCACATTTATGGTCAATCATATACAAATTGTTCTGCATCTTAACCACCAACACCCTATAATCTACTCATTGGATTAAAATCCTATATACTAAAAACTACAATAATACTTTATACACAAATAATGTATATAAACACCAGTATAAACGCTAACATATCATATTTGATTGGGTAAAATTGAATTAAAGATAAAATAACACCTAATCACATGATAACACATTAACGTTTATGCTCATGTTTGTACCCACAATTAGTGCATGTAGTAATACTGTTTAAAATTGGGGTTGGATTTTCCGCTTCCACTTGACGATTCCCTCACCCCGACTGATATATCAGAAACTTTTCTAACTTTAAATCCAGTATGATGGTCATCAAATTCATCATACTATAGTTTCACAACACTACAAGTCCTACTATATCTTGGAGGATATCGATCAAAAAGTTGACTAGCTTCAGGGAGTGAAGAAATTTCTCACCTCCCCTCTGTTATAATGTCACTGAACTGAGTGGCATCTTCTGAAGAGAGCAATGGATCAACTCCGGGGCTAAGATCAATTGCACTGTCGCATTGGTTCTTCTTTCTGCTGTAACTTCTTGTAGATGAAGATGTAACACTATCTTTGCTCAAAAGACTGTTTGTTATGTCCATATAATCCCAATCTGTCAAATAACTTGGCTTTGAAGTAACAGTTTCCACATCAATGTCCCCAGAAAGCATACTCACGACACGTGACATTGGTGGCCGTAACATTGGTGATGCTTGAGTGCACAGAAGCGCAACTCCGATTACACGAAGAGCTTCGACTTCATTGAACTCCGTTAATTTGGGATCTATCAGTGCCAAACTTTGGTTACTTTCATGCAGACTCCAGACCTAGAAATATCATAGAGACAGCTCATGAAGAACGAATAATTTTAACTAGGGTGCACAGAAGAAAGCAAACAAAAAAAATTTCAAAATTCAAGTTCATTTTGTTTACCCATTCAAGAAGATAAATCTGTTCCCTATCCAAGCTAGTATCAGAATTTGCTCTTCCACAGACAATCTCCAAAGCAACAACACCAAAGCTGAATACATCAGCCTTTTCCGTCAGGTGCCCACGCATTGCATACTCCGGTGCCAGATAGCCACTACAACAAAATGAAGGAAGAATGTACATAAATACAAAGCAATTCTTTGCAGCACATTCTCTAAAATGAGAATAAAGGAAGAATGATAGTCAAGGAATAATTAAAGGAACTTACATGGTGCCTGCAACTCTAGTGCTGATGTGAGTTTTCGTGTCATCAAACAGCTTTGCCAATCCGAAATCTGATATTTTCGGGCAGAGTTTGGTGTCAAGTAAAATATTACTTGCTTTGATGTCTCGATGCACAATTTTTGGCCTAGAATCCTCATGAAGATATGTTAGACCTCTTGCAGTTCCTAGGCATATATTGAACCGGGTAGGCCAATCTAGATGCATCTCCCTTCTTCCTGCAAAAATGTGGCTGCAATCGTTACAATCTTCCAAGAATTATTAAAGTTGATAATTCAAGATGCATAGACAATTTATCTCCATAAACGAATTAGAGAGATTGATCATTAGCATCCTCATACCAAACAACACTTGATCAAGGCTTCTGTTTTCAAGATACTCATAAACAAGGAGGCACTTAGCTCCCTCGATGCAGCAGCCATATAATTTCACAAGATTGCGATGTTGCACTGCAGTTATGGTAGCAATCTCATTAACAAACTGATTTTTCCCTTGGTGGGATCCAAGCGAAAGTTGCTTCACAGCTACCACCCTTCCATCAGAAAGCGTACCCTGCAGCATCAGATTTATAGACATAAATCATTTCTGCTCCATCTTGGTGAGTATCCGAAAGCTAAAGCTCACCTAGTTTTCCTGTTATTAGTGTCAAACTATGATAATGCATTACAGATATAACATTGCAGCCTAAGTTTTCAGTGCACTATTTATTGTTTGTAACTTGCAAATGTAAGATATTAAAGTTACCTTGTACACAGGTCCAAATCCTCCCTCACCAAGCTTATTTGTAGGGTCGAAGTCTTTTGTTGCAGATCTCAACTCAGTGTAACTGAAAATTTTAGGTTTAGGTCCCATTCCAAGTAGCACTGCATATTGAAGCAAGGTAAAAGATTACGTGAAAACATTAAGAGACAAATTACAGCAGCAGCTTTGCCAATTTCATGAACCAAATTATGTGCACTAGTACAACATTTAAGCTTTGGTGACACCTATATTAAACTTGGTTTTTGAGACTTCAACTATTATTATTTTTAAAATCTTTTGGGCACAATTACCTTCCACATTGTCATTGTCTCTTTTTGTTCTCATGTAGAACATTAAAAACATCAATATGAAGCCTAAACTTCCGAAAGCTACTACAATACCAACAATGAGCCCAGTCTGGTTCTTCTTATGTGCAATACCGACAGTGGGTTTGAAATCTGAGAAGTAAAATTCAGTTAAATGTATACCACGAAGAAGCATATAAGCACATCTATTATAACTCATCTTAAGTGAAGGTTCAAAAGAATCAAATAATTACCGGGAATGACACTAAGAGCTGAAATTAATGGCCCGTAACTACCTGTCTCAGGTATGCAACAAGTCCCTTTACCAGCCCAAAATAAGTGAATTTCAAGATAGTTCTCTGACACATTAGCATTAAATTTCCTTATAACTGCTTTCCTTTCCCCACCTGCTTCCTTTGATATGTCAAAATCTTTTAACTCAAGAATTCCCTACAGGATCAATAATGAAAGAAATTATAAATGTATAATAAGGGAATGAACCAAAACTTTCCAGTGAATGTTTACCTGAATATAGATATCAAAAACACGTCTTCCGAGACTTGTCCACGTGTGTGAGCTTTGATCACCAAAAACTGTCTCAGCAAAGGACAAGCTCACATTGTAAGGTCCATTCTCCAGACCAAGTCCATAGTATCTAAGTGATCCTGGGGATTGCCTTGAAGACTGATAAAGCTTCGGGGTTGCAGTGCCAGTCACTTGCGAGCCAATATTTTGGACACGTGTGTTAAATTGTCCACCAGAAAATAAACCCACATCACTAACTGCCCATTTTTCTGCACCAAGTACATTAAAAGAAGCTCCACCAGTATTATAGGTGTCAGCCTCATACACTATTTTATCAACTTTCATTTCTTCACCACCACACTTGATTGCAAAACTTGAATCTGCAATTGCAAATACTCAATATGATATCAATAAACAAACAATTTATAAAGCCACAGCAGCATCTATATAAATTTCAGTACAAAGAAAAAAGCTTACATCGTGGACTATTCTTATTGCAGGGGAAGTTCCTCTGCAGACAGTTCAATCCAAGGATATTACTGGCAAGCACAGAGAACATTACCAGTTATCTTGCCAGTGCCTTTTTACAAAAACGAAATCTGACACCTTAGTTTATCAATAAAGGAACTATAACTAACCTGCTGTTTGAGTCATCAAATGCGAAATTGTTGCCCACTAAATTCCTGTTCAATTCCATGGTAAGATCAATTATCCTTCAACGTTTGAAGTATACTTATCTGGAATGTATTTTATTAAGTCATGACATGAGAAAAAACCAACCACATTACAAAAGCATTAGAGATGAGTTATGCCTTCGGTATTCAAATGGTTATTCCAAGCAACTTTTGTTCAGATGTTGAAAATTCAAGCACATAAAGGCGATTAGTTGGGCACTGTCAAGTATTTTAAAATAATTTACAGATAATAAGAGAGAACTGGGTCACTGAAATGATGAGTGTTGGCATGAAGATGAGTGCTCAAAAATTCTCATACAGTCATCTGACTTTCTCTTGAATTGACAAGAATGTCATAAATTTTATTATTGATTTCTTCGTACAATCATGCAATTTTATGATGCATAAACAAATAAAGAAAGAGGGTTCATGTGAACTCCGCAAGACAAAGAAATTATTATGGTTCAGGACACTTACAGTTGCTCTGAACCTGCAGTTATCCACGGGGGAAAAGATCCTGATAGATAATTGTAAGATAAATCTCTGCAAGAAATATAATGTTTAGCACCATATGAGTAGGAAATAAATGCATGTAAATCTAAAAGGGAACTTCAGTCAAAACTTTCAATTGTTTTAATCAATCATGTAACACCTTCTAGGCAAAACTCATATCAACAAAGCACAGGAGGGATGTAGGTTATGTATGGACATCCCACATTGCTTAGAAATGGTAACTGAAAATTAGTTAAATATCAAGTAAACTCCCAGGCTATGATGGGTTGAAAAACCAAAAAGGAAAATTGTAACAAAATTTGTCCAAAGTAGACAATATGTTAAAAGTGAACTAGAGTATTGGACCAAACTGTTATGGTATCAAAGCCGATGAATATAACACACAATACAAAAGAAATGTTGAGTATATATGAGTAAGGTTGCAAGCTAAAATGTAAAATTGTCAATAATATCTTAACAATAGGTCACACTATTAGACTAAAGATGATACAAACTATTTGTCAAAAGAAAGTGGTCTTTATACTAAAAAAAAAAAAAAAAAAATCTATTTTTTCTGTCTTAATCTATTCATAAAGTGTTTAGCCCCAGGACCTCTTTTAATTGGAGCCTCTAAAACTTTCAAGATACAACAAAAATGGACAAATAATTTCCATCTAATTCAACATCATATAATAGGCATGGTTCCCAACTGAAATTAAGGCTTACATGTTTTGAAGATACACAGCTTTTTGCCGAGGAAGGGCTCCTGACAGACCATTACTTCCTAGAAACCTGGCCATTGAAACAAGAGGGAAACTAATGTATGTTAAATGAAAGAACAAGGATGAACAAAATATAACATGAAAATACTAAAATAAAATAGTCAAATATTGAATAGATGGAGGGAAGCTTCAATAAATTTACAAGTGAGTAAGAGAATCAATACTGAACAAAGCACTTGGGATTTGACCAATTAAGTTGTTGAAACTCAAATCCCTGCAAAAAGAGAAAAATATTTATTTAAAGACACACAAATAAACAAGAGCAATACTATATATATATACACTTTTAGTACACAATTTGAATACACAAATAATATCTCATTATATAATCGGATGTTACTTTATTTTTAATTTAAAATAATTCAATCACATGATAATATATTATCTGTGTACTCAAATTGTGTACCAAAAATATATACGTATAATTTTGTTGAATAAACAATAAGGAGCAATAGTATGTGCACACAATTCTGAATACACAATTGCGTACATGGATGATATGTCATCATGTGATTGGATAGGACTTTTTTCTTAATTCAAAATCACCCAATCACTAGATGACACATTATCTGTATACTCAAGACTCTATGTACATAGTTTTATTGAACAAGTAGATGAACAGAGGGTAATACAATACTACTTACAGAGTTTGTAATTTTTTATATTCTCCAATGTTAGATGGAATGCTACCATTGATCAGAGCATTTCTTAAAGATCTAAGGCCAAAAAAATAAAGGTTCATCAGTGTCAAAATGAATCAGCTGAGAAGAAAAGTAGAAATCGAAAAATTAGATGTAACTGAATGGAGTATGCATAACTTACAAATCAGTTAAATTCTTCATATTTTTAATGAAATCAAGCGACGAGCTCACATTATTTATATCTGTGATTTGTCTACACAAATAATTCTAGCATCACTAATATGATATCTTGCCATGTTAATTTTTGTAGTTGGTATCTGTAGTATTATTAAAGCTATACTCACAAGGTGGTCAATGAGGTCAAGTCAGAAAAACTGGATGGTATAGGACCTTCAAAAGAGTTTCCTCCAAATTTCCTGCAGAAAAATTTGACAGACTATTTACACAATAATCAGAATGCTTAAATCTAGACAGAGCCTGAGAAAATTTCTGCTCCCATTCACTAAACACAATTTAAAAATATGAAAGAATTTTTTAATATATTACAGCGATGTAAGCTTGGTCCAGTTTCCAATGAAATCTGGTATTTTGCCTGTTAATGAACAATCATATGCCCACCTGAAATTAAAAATTCACCAAGCCAAGTTCAGGCACAAGGTAATCTTCATCCATTGCAGAAACAAAAAGCCACAAACATGCAGATAGGGTCTTCCTTACATAATTTGCATATTTTGGAGATTAGCAAGTGTTGAAGGAATCTCCCCAGTCAGTCCAGAACTATCGATGTAACTGTGACCATTCACCAACAGAAAACTTCTTAATTTCAGAAGACCTGAAACTCTGGGGAGACAATAGTGATATACTTAAGAAACATAATATAATATATTAAACAAAAAAGTATGACTTACATTTTCTCTAGTTTGACCAAGTTACCCAGTTCAGCAGGAAGTGCTCCAGAGAAATTGTTGGAACCTATAGCCCTGCATGACATATACCAGAAGAATATAACACTTTAGTTGTCATTGTTTTATTTAAATTCATATATTGTGTTACATGAGTACTCAAAATTTTTCTGTGACAAACACAATTTTTAAGCAGAGTTTTTGGATGAATATAATTGCAATTATATATATGCACAATGACTAGACCATCACACTGAGTTTTCCTAAGTAGCATGTGACACATAGAATCATGACAGTTTCTTTTATCTTGGACCATGTTAGGATCCCAAGTGCAAGAGATGGGGTTTGGATCCCATGTTAGAACGTAGAGGCTTCTAATATAGTGTTTATATAGCTTTGAGTTCCTTAATTTCAACAGTTAACTTTTGAAATGTAGGGAGATGAACACTGTTCAAAATAACAAATAATATGAATGTTGAAAAAATCTAACTTTAGAGATTGGAAAGTCCAAAGCCATATAAACCCCAAACCAAAAGTTAATATGGAATCCAAGTTCTAGGATCGTATCAGACATCCATTTCCTTTCTAGATTTAAGAGTATTAACAGTAATCAATTTCAGAATAAAAACAATAAAACTTCTACTGTTGATTCTGCAAAAGCCAGCCACTCTGGACAATGGCACAGAAGATAGCTTGTATGTCTACAGAATGCTTATTATTGATGCTTTTGTTTAATAAGAATAATTGTAGAGACTTATCTAAATCTTGCTGTCATTTTACAAAAGAGATAAAAGGAGAGAGTTTTCCAATCTTACAGAAAAGTTAAGTCCTTCAGGTTTCCAAGCTCCCTTGGGAGAGGCCCGGAAAGTGCGTTGTGGCCAACCTCTCTAGACACATGAAACACAATTATAACAAAATCCAAACTCATTTACCAAAAATAATCAAATATAATCTAAAATATGTTTTCAATCATATGGGTACTTTTCAATACTTACAAATACTTCAATCGAGATAAATTTCCAATAAATGCAGGCAAGGGACCAGTGAAGTAATTTCGCATAATTCTACTGCAGTGTTCAAACAGAAAATGATAAAGTTCAAAGTGGATTTATACAAATCAAATCAGGGAAATGGAAGGGAAAATCCATACAAATTTGTCAGAAATTGCAAAGCCACCAGTTCTTCTGGAATTACTCCTGTTCTGTCCAGTGCAAATACTCTCCTGGAAAAAAAATAAAGGCAACTTTCATTCATACCTCCTCAAATTTGACCAGATTACAGTTGTACACTCTCTTGGCCTCAGAAAAATACACACTTCCTTATAGTCACATGCAACCTTAGGAAAGCTTTTGTTAGGTGCTATTGGGTCCCTCACACTTTTAGCCTGTTTTCTAGCCGATGTGAGACAACCTAACAATCTCCCCCTCACACCATCAGCTCAACATTCTTCATAACCACTCATCCGGATGAGCAATAGGATACTGGTTGGAACTTCATGTGAAGCAGTTAATCTTGTAGACTTTTGGGTGGAGCTGTTGCAATCGGGTTCTGATACCACTATTTGATGTGTTTGGATCTCTCCCATCCCAAAAGCTAACATATACTAACATCTAAGCTCCTTCCCAGCAAATGTAAGACAACCAAAAAATTTTACCACAACTTTTGGGAGAAAATTGGAACATATTATTTAATGAAAAAAGAATTACAAAATAATGAGCACTCAGTCACAGAAGTTAAAATCTATCTAAAGCATCACAAAAAGATTCATACAGTGTAGGTTGAACAGTCAATAACTCAAAATTTAATGCTAATGCCTAATAGCACTAAGTCAACCCAAAATCTATTCTTAATCTAAGTGAGAAAAGGGATTTTTTTTTTAAAATTTAGAGACTGAAGCCTAAGAGAAGCAAGCAAACAAACAAATTTTGTTCTGCAGAGAAGGCAAGTTTAAAATAAATTTTATAATTCAAAAGAGGATTCTTTAGGAACCAGTATGATGTCTCTGTAACTGATTAACCTGAAACAAGTGAATATGAAAATTTCACTAAATTTGGTAGAGAGAAAGAGAGAGTACAGCTCAGTGATATGGCAGGTTGAACCATCATCATAAGAACAGTCACATTTGATAGCAGGATTATAGTCGTCCAAGTTTGTTGCATTAGTGGCAGCTCCACTGCATGGCTCCCCACTTATGTTCCAGAATCCTGGTGCTGCCTTTGCATCCCATTGTTGAAATATTGAGTTCAATGCCCTCACTGCTCACAACATCAACCCAGTCAATCAAAAGTTTCATAACCAGCTCAGAGAATTGCATGCAACACTGCAAACTACACAAATTAGCACTCATTGTTAGTTCACATAGTTTAACCCTTGACTTTGGATAACTATTAAGATTTTTATTATCGTAATGTTGGATTCAGAAATTTATTTCAAATGGGACGTCTGAAAAAGGAATTTCAGAAAATAAACAAGTCTTCAAATATTTGACAAATCCAATATGATGACCAAATCAATGGCTTAAAATTCAAACCGAATCAAGAATCCTACTACGTTTGTTTGTTTGGTGATAAATTTGATTGAAAACTACTTGTTTCTAACAACTAAGAAAATATTCTACCAACTGTTTCATTTTTTCACTCCATCTAAATTCCTCCTACATCTCTATCTATCACTTCTGACTTCATAATTCTTGACTACTAGTGTTGTAAAAGATTTTCCACCCTCTTTTAAAACTTGGATCAAATTGCTTAGTCTAACCAATAATCGGCATCAAATATGGTCTGGATCATAGTTAAAAACTGTTTCAATCATTAGACCGAATTGTCCCAAAATTAGATCAGTTAATAGTGTCAAACCACGGGTCAATTGTCAGGTCTAACCGTCATGTTGATATCATGCTGACATCGAGGCGAAAGACCATTTTAAATTTTAATTAGCTAATACCGATATCATGCTGATATCTGGAGTTTGACCAACTGATCCATTCTTTGACCAGGTCAACACCTAGTCTAAATAACACCACGTGTTATCAAAATTAGGTTTTTTCTTGTCAAGGTTAAATGCTTTTTATATTGAGTACGAATCCACATACAATACAAATAAGTGGACTATATTGTCTTCACTGTACAAAAATAATAAACTAAACCGGATCACTAATTTGAATTATCGATTCAAATTATAAATTTAAACTAAATTCAAATCGAATTAAGTCAAACATTACTTAACTTGAGTTTGATTCGATATAAAAAATAAATCAGATCTTTTAGTTGGAATTTAATTTAAATTCGAATCAAATAAATTTAAACTAAACTAGATCGAGTTAAATCGGCTTAGATCAAATCAAGCCAGAGCTTCCATCCTTCATTAGGAGTTTATCCAAAATAAAAGATTCTATTGTAATTTGTGAGTAATTTGACGGGAAATAATCTCCCGTTTTAATAGATATTTCTATTTCTACATAATTATTAGGATAAAATTTTATTTTATTTTCTGAACAGTTTTAATAGATTTATCTGTTTCTACCTAATCGTTAGGATAATGTTTTATTTTATTTTCATAGCAGGTAAAAAGGGAGTAAAAGTTGGTGAATGTGACGGGAAAAAAGAATATTTGTAATGAATATTGTTAACGCAGTACTTAACCAAAATTAGAGTTAGACCAAAAGAGATTACATACCAACTTGTATTCCTTTAAACGTATGCAGATTTTTTTTTTTTTTTAAAAACACATATGCCTAATGTGTTTTATAAATGGGAAAAGGATAACTTTCTACCCAAGTTTTAGTCCAATCTCAAAATCACATCCACTACAGATAAAAAACTCAAATAGTCACTCATAGACTAACTACTGTCAAAATTTTCAGTAAGGGATAGAGGGAGAATCATCATATTATTCATAAAACCTAAAATCTTAAAATTTATATCATTTTACCTCTTAATTAAACATTGAAAAATTCACTTTCCTCCCTTTCTAGGTTTCATCTCTAATAGCTTAGGTTCGATTAGTGATCGAAAAGAAACGATGGTCTTCTCCGACGAAGGACGACCAAGGGAAGAAGCACTTTATCGTCCTTTGTCATGTTGTCTAGCGCCACAACGAATTGTTTGGATGACACGAGTCCTTCATTGTTATGTCTGGACAACAAAAAGTCATCCTTCATCGTGTATTTCAAACAACAAATGACGACACTTCGTTGTCCTTTGTCATTGTGGGTGGTTGTTCTTTGTTGTCTTTTGTGGCTAGATCTAGAAGATAGGTCCGTCAGTCGAAATAGTGGTAGTCGAAGAAGGAAAATAAACCTATGAATGAAATCTAAATTTTTTAAACTTTGAAAATAAGGTGAAGTGTTAGTTTTTAAAACCTATAAATATTGAAACACAGAAAGAAGTGAAATAAAAAATACAAAGAAATAAAGAAGACAGTACCTTCACTGGGGTCAGTAGTGGGATTATTTCTTTGCGCACTGGATTTCTGGATTACAAGGAAGATTATAATAAAGAAGCAAATACGTAAAAGACGATGGAGAAATCCTGAAGAAGGAAGCCGCTGCAGCTTCGTTATGGAAGTCATGATATTCATTTGGTCTACAGGAGAATAATGAAGAGACGATGGATCTCAACTCAGTTATATAGACAAGTGAGAGAGACTGAAGTGGGTTAAAGGTGAAATAATAAAACGTACTAGAATAATATTAATATTTTCCCTTTTACTGTAGTATGACCTCATCAGAAATGCATTATCTATGCCTTGTTTAGACAAGAAAAACTAACAAGAGTATTATACTATTAAAACCCTTCTTTAATTAAACTCGTGTATATATAATTTACGATATGATCAGTGATTAACATATATAGACCAAGTTTTTTTCGTTTTGAGTAACGCAAGTTTCTGTTTAAAATACAATGTTATATAAAAGTATAATCTAAATTCACTTTCAGTTTCGACTGTTGAATTGTCATATAAAGATGACAAGTCAACACGATTTGAAGAGCCCACCCTGGTGGAAACGATAAGGCATGCTAAGTCTACATTGGTTTGACGACGTAGTATCAACACCCCTTTGATGTTGCTAACCAAGTCAACTGATGTAGACACCAACGCGTGCATTCAATTATATATGGAAAAATCTTAATTTCCATGTTGACAATATGCTCCTCTCATCTAGACGTCGGCCAATAAACAAGAGTCTACGTCCACGGAGACGATATTAGCTGAGTGATTTAAAGAGAGCAGTGATATTACAGTGTTAGAAGACATAGATGCCAGTATAGGATATACTAGAAGTGTCACTCCCATTGTCTTAAATTTATACTAATGGAGTTACGATTACATATGTGTCTGAATAAGTAAATAAAAAAAGAATAAAATTATGTGTACAAATAAACTGTATAAACTGATATAATAATTTATGATTGAGTGATCTGATTGTTTATTTTTTCTCTCACTTCAAAATCAATTAATTAGATATTATCACATATAAATAGATTTATATAATTTACATGTCTATTATTACTCATAGAGAATTCACACATACAAAATCAGCATACAAAGATCTATGCTAGTGCAATGAAAGATTCCACTTTTCTATTTAGAATTTTATTTTATTGTTGGAGCATGAAAGATGTTTTCACAGTGTATTTGTGTTTAAAGATAAGTTATATATATATATATATATATATATATATATATATATATATATATATATGTCACTACCATTCCGAAGGTTTTTCTAATCTTATATATGGAGAATACTCACATTTATTTAAAAATTCAACACTCTCTTCGCCCTAAATTATTTGTAACATATTATTTCAATTTATTAGGCAGTGCCGCGGATGTCCCAGCACTACCTGTAAAGTTTAAAAAGTGATGTTGATATAAGGCCAAAAACTATTGCCCACCCATGGTTTACTGAAGTGACAAATTTCTACTCTATAAGTTTCAAAAAGCTAAATTTTCATCAATTATCCATTTTTATTAAAGAATTTCATTCAGTGAAAAAGTTTAAAAGTCATTTTGTTTAGTTTTCTATTCTATTTTTTCTTTTCAAAACGATATATATTAAGAAGTAAACTATAATTTTTGAAAAAGTATGGGGTGTCTTAAAAATTTTTTAAATTTCACCATATTCCATAGTAGTTTTAAAAATGACAATAAGACCCTCAAAGAACTTAACAAAACATAACATTTTAAAGTTGATTAGAATTTTTATATATTTTAAGGGTTTAAATGATAAATCTTTAAATAAGTAAGGATATATTGGTAATTGAATATTTATTTAGGTGTTTATGGTAATTTCATAAATTCAATAAAAGAGTACAATAATAATTTCTTAGCAAGTTCAATGCAATTCACAAACGAAAAATAAATGATAAGTGAGAATTTAATTTTTTGAACTTAAAGGTAAGAAATTGGGATGTCATTAAACCTTGGGTGAAAATTAGTCATTTGGCCTTGATATAATTATATGTCCCCATTAAAGTGTTATTATTATTACAAAGAAAAAATTTTCAATTAGGAGTCTTAATAAATTTGTATAAGGACCATGCTTCTACACCACTAGATATTTATACACCGTTTTAGTTCAATACAATCATTCCCACGTTAAATATGTATGGTCTTACCAACATTTATGTTGATATACCGATAAAGAGTGAGCAAATTACATATTAGGAATTAGAACTGTCGGATATCCAACTATTGATTCTGATTCCTAGTCAATTCTGATTTCTGTCTTGAATAGATAGAAATATGATAAAATTTAGGCAGTAATATAGTGGAATCAGGTTCTAAATCCGAGATTAATTCTTCTCAATAAGGAACCAAAACTATCCCGTATTTCATTTATCTCCATCCAACTTATATTTTTTCTAGAACCATCCAAGCATCAAATGACCTTTTTTAAAGCACAAAATGATGTCATTTTGATGTTAGTGATATCCCTAAAATCGCGAAGATTTTTCATGACCCTCATTTCGTTTCCTCGTATTGTGAACCCAAATAACAAACAAAATTTTCATTGGCATCGATTTTCATCAACTCCTTGGTCGAAAATCTTCTGAAAATTTTGATTATATTTTCCTAAAGTTTTCGTGGAATCTTCCTATTTGAATACATTTTTATATCCACAACTTGGTGATGAGCTCTTGTAGAAACTCACGTAATGGAACATTGAGAATGAAGCTCGAGAAAGAGAAACAAACTACAAGATAAGGAATGTTGAAGTGCGTTTGAAGAGATTTGAATATGAGGCATGCAATGTTCAAAGAGTATGTATGGAGTCGTGTAAAATTCTTTGTTGGCCATTAAGACCAAAGCCAAAGTAGGGAGGGCTGATGTATGTATGCTAAAAAACAAATGAGGGCTTGTAATAATGAGATCAAGAAAACATAATACAACAGCCATGGTTCGACATGTTTGGAACTTAGCTCAAATTAATAGTGATTCCACTTGGACTAATTGAGTGAAGAGATACATTCTTAAGAATATGAGTATTTAGGAAATTAGGATTCCTTATAACGTGAGCTTAGAGAAATATTCTTAAGTGCAGAGGCGTAACTAAGGAGAAAATACAATATATTATTGGTAATGGAGAATATACCTCTATATGGTTTGATAATTTACACCCATTAGGCCCCTTAGCTAAATGATTCGATTGAGATTAATCTATGACGCGGAATTGGTAAGGAGGTGAAAGTCAAAGAAATAGCGAGAGAGTAAGATTGAAATTTTTTGAGGGCTAACTTGAGAGAGATTGATGAATTAAAAGAGACATTAAATCTAAAACCCAAAGGAGGAGAAGATATGATGGTTTGGCTTCTAACAACGTCTAGCATTTTCAAGGTGAAATTGGCTTGAGAGGAAATTAGAGGAGAGAAACCTAAAGTTAATTAGCGGAGAATATATATATATATATATGTGTGTGTGTGTGTGTGTGTGTGTGTGTATGTATATGTATATATATGTATGTATATGTATATATATATACCTATGCATGCTTTCAACCTGTAGTTGGCTATCAAAAGGAAACTAAAAAATGAAAGATAAGTTGGCCATGTACAAGATAACGAAAGACATTGCTTGCATAGCTCTCTAGTTGAATCCAAATGACACCTCTTTTTTTAGTGTGATTTTACCATAGAGTTATGGAAAAAGGTTCTTGAGACTAGTGAACTCAGTTATAATGATCAACCTCAGCGTGAGTATATTGATCATTTAGCTTGAAGATGGAAAGGAATGAAATTGAATTAGCTCTAAAGGAAGCTAAGTCGAGGGGCTACCATTTATTTGGTATGGAGAGAAAGGAATAATAGGACTTACTCTAATGAACACATGAAAGCTTCCACTTTCGCAAACCAAATTAAAAACTTGGTAAGGGAAAAGATGATGGAAATAACCAAGTTGAAGAAAACTAATGAAAATTGGAGAATCGCCAACAAATGGAGGTCGTCAAATTGTATTTTTAGAGATGAAAGAGGAGATCGAGCAACCTATATGCGAAGGAGAGGAAAAGATATGGGATGAGAGGATTAAGGTGCAACTGTGGGAAAGAAGCATAGGCTAACTTAGTGCTCCAGAGATTAGGAGCTGATTTCTAATAATAAAATGTTCCTTTTTACAAGTTATGTGTTTACTTAGGAAGTTCCTTGACCCATGTTTCCAAGTTGACTAGTTATAAATAGTCAATTCCAAATCATCTAGTTGTTACATCTTCGTGCATGCATGTGCCCCAACTAAAGAAATTGTTACATCTCCCAACTGCCAATTGTGGAGATAACCTTTGGAAGAGCATGGTATTCTACTTGGTTTAATCAAATAGTTGTTCGTTCTTTGGCTAGTTCCCATAGATCCAACTCTAAATTTGCTTTTTATTTTATTATTTCTAGTGAATTAGAGGCATGCGCTATTGAATTTTTTAGCTCCATTTTCTTTGAAATCATTGGTGTGCCTACCATTAAAGATATGGGTACTCTAATAGTCAATTTGGATTGTCTGAGTTAATGGATCTTAAGTGCACTGCTAGGGTGGTGTATGGTTTTTGGACCATCTCATACTCTATCTTGCCTTTGTAGAGATCAATATACAAGTTATGTTGTGAATTTGTTTAGGGTTAGGTTTTTTACTAGGTTATCAAAGGCTCTTGAAATACAATTCGACATTGATGAGTGCATTTTGTATTTCCTTTCTTTTCAATGCATTTACTTACTTACCAAAAGAAATACTTCACATATACCTTCTATTGAATCAAAAGCATTTTACCGGTATCCAAATGTTGAAACTTCCAATAACATAAAAAAATGAAAAATTCAATTAAAATTATTCACATTTCTAACTTGACCACAATAACATTATGTAATCAACATCATTGCGAAACAAATATGGTACAGTATTTCAAATACTTAATTAAAATTGTCCTTAAAACCGACAAACTAAACTATTCATTAAATTATTCTCACATCCATTGGAATCTTTTCAATACTTGACAATAATGTTATGCCACGTAAAATGTTACTCACACCTAGTTAAATTTTTCAAAGCAAAACTCATTGTTACATAGACCACAATAAGTAATGAAACTCTGACAAATATAAACGCAAAATTCTACAACGATAGGAAAATCCCATATATGTACAATTCCTAACCTTTCACCAAATAGTTGATAAAATAATGCAAAAAATAAAATGAAACTCTTAAACAACAAACAAACCTGTTGTTTATGTACACGTGAGCTAAGACTTGTATAAAACACATGTAACTAACTCTAGTTTAGTTAACAAAAATCTAATGAAGATATAGAAAGTACTGTAGCAATATATTCTCTCTTTCGATCCTTTCTTGGTTTTCTTTCCTATTGCCCCAATCTTGATTTTGTCTTGCTTCTTTTTGAATCACTATTACTCTCATGGTATTAGAGCCATCAAACACGCATTGAAAATGGCAAATTCACAAGATCTAATTTTTGATTGTTTGACTATCCCTGAGCGAGGGATTGATTCATCAACCAACTCTACAAACCCTAGCTCATAGAGAGGATCACTGTCTCTTCAATTTCGTCTTCTAGTTTGCAAATGATCTCACCAAAGCTTATGAGGTCAAATTACTCTTTCTGGAAATATCAAGTTCTTTCCACAATTGCATCTGATGATTTAGAAGAACACTTAGTTGGTGTATTACCTCAACCAGCACCATTTGTCCATGTAAAATCTGAAGGTCCTAACTCCTCTACTGTAATAGAAAAGAATGTGAACCCTGAATATGTGCTTTAGGAGAAATTTGATAAAATACTTGTTTATTGGCTTGTTGCATCTATCTTTGAAGAAATTTTCCCTATAATTTCTAAATGTTATGCATTTTCAGAAATTTGGAATACTTTTGGAAAAGGAATTTGTATGTGCTTCTAAAACATGCATGTTGCACATTAAAGATCTGCTACAGACAACTAAGAAAAAGAATCTAAGCATAGAGAGTTATGCATTAAAAATGAAATATAGAAATTATAGAATCTAAAGGGCAGTTTGTTAGTGACATTGAGATCATTAATCACATTTTAGATAGGTTAGGCCCTGAGCATGATGTAATGGTGGCAAGCCTGACAATAGAATAGAATCAAGTGTTGAAACCCTCTATCTTCAAGATGCCATATATATCCTTCAGAAACATGAAATAAAGCTAGACAAAATGACAGTTGCACTAAATTCAGTAGTTCTTATAGATTATCATAGTGGCATAGTCAACACATAAGTCTTGTTAAACCACAAAATATTAGTAACATTAGTAGTCAATATGGTGAGTAGTCGAGTCATTTTGTTGGTAATCTAGCTTATGAGCAGTTCTATAGTAAGCTACCTCTATTATTTGAATCTCAGAATCCTTCTAGATCCACTTACCAATCTAAAACTCAAACTTATATGAACCATCAATGGCCTCATCAATATTAGGGTGGTTATCACAATAGTTATCCATCTATTAATCATGCTGGAAGAGGTAGAGGAAGGTTTTCTAGCAAAGGTAAGGTGACATGTCGAGTTTGCAATAAAGTTAGACACACTATTGTTCAATGCTACTATAGATTCAATATCAACTATAACAACCTGTCCATTTTACCCCAATTTCACTAATTCACCCAACTTACCTCAACCAATCTCAAGACCTGTGTTCTACCAAGAATCTCATTATAATAATTCACCTTAAAGAGGTTTCTTATCATAATCCAATACTCTTTAATACTTACCTTTATCAACCTATCAACCTCAAACCACCCAACCTTACACCAATAATTCTTACACCAATCTTATACCTACAAACCAACCTCACACATTAAATTCCAAAACTCAAGCTTATGTTACTTAACATTTTGCTCAGCTTACTCAACCATCAGCCTAAATAGCCACTTCTGCTACTGTATAGGATCTTGTTTAGTACATGGATTCAAAGGTAAATGACCATGTTACCCTTGACCTCTCTCAACTAAATGTTACAACTAACTATAAGGGAGATGAACAGCTTTAGGTTGGAAATAATAGGTCCTTAAACATAACTCACATTGGTCATGTCTTAGTCCCTAGCAAATTTCATTCCAAAGCCCTGTATCTAAAAAAATGTTTTATGTGTACCTTATATAACCAAAAATTTACTTAGCATTTTAAAAATCACAAAAGATAATCATGTTATTGTTGAATTATATGTTCATACATGTGTTATTAAGGACAAGTACTCTTAGGCAATTCTACTGCAAAGGTATCTTAAGGATGGCTTAAACCAGTTGCTCATTCCCAGTTACCCAATCTTTCAGCTTAACTCAAAAGTCAAACCTGTTCTTCCTGCTCATCCCTGCTCAAAAGCTATTAGTAATTCTACTACCATTCAACCTTCAAAAATTACTTTTTTCAAGTCTATTGTCTCCACTTGTATTGAAAATAAAAGTAACAGTATCTCATCAGAAGTGAATGTTGGTTCTCTTTCAAATGATTTACATTTTGCTAATACAAATACTAGAATAAGCTCCTTTGTTGCCTCAAGAGCTGATGTAAATTTATGGCATGCAAGACTAGGTTATTCAAACAATAAAAGTTTTGAAAATTATCAATAATAGAATTGCTTCTCATGATATATTCTCTTTTTACCATGCTTGTCAATTAGGAAAATTGTCTCAAAATAATTTTCCCAAATCAAATTCAAAAAAAAATAAACCTTTAAAGTTCATTCATTTAGATCTTTGCAGACCCTCTTCTATTACTACACTTGATGGCTATAAGTACTATATACATTTTATAGATGATTTTAGTAAGTTTACATGGGTATTTCCTTTCAAAAATAAGTCTGAAACTAAAACATTTTCACTATTTTTTGTAATCTGGTTGAGAGGCAATTTGATTTGAAAATTAAATGTTGCAAACTAATTGGGGAGGGGAGTATAGAAGCTTGGTACCTTTACTCAGTAGTCTAGGAGTTGAATTCAGACATCCATGTCTCTATGCATATTAGCAAAATGGTAAATCTGAAAGAAAACATAGGCATATTGCTGAAATAGGCCTTACTCTTTCAACACAAATTGGACTTCTCCTTAAACTTTGGTGGCATACCTTTCAAACTACTGTCTATCTCATAAATAGGGTGTCATCCTCTATTCTTGATCTTGATACTCCTTTTCATAAATTGTTTGACAAATATCCTAATTATTCTAAGTTGAGAGTGTTTGGTTATACAGTGTATCCTTACTTTAGGCCTTATCATACCTAAAAATTTGCCTATCACTGCACAAAATGTATCTTTCTTGGGTACAGTATGTTTCACAAGGGTTATAAATGCGTGGATTCTAATGGTAGGTTGTATGTTGTTCCTATACCAAAGTTTCATGAAAATGAGTTTTCTATATTAAATGACCCTGATTTTCAGTCTTTAGGCTTGTATTCTATCACTAAAGTTTGTACTCAACCCAAATATTCTCCAAATATAGATATTAGAAGTTAGGAACTTTCAGTTACTCAATTTAACTCTAATCTAAATTCTAAGACTGGTCATGAATCATCATCTTACTCTAGTGTACTGTCCCCAATGTCTAGTCCTATTATTTCACATAATCAGTATAGCATTGCATCAACACATGATTTTAAACCTAATCGTTCGGTAGCCAATACATTATGTACACTTATAGCTTTAACTGAACCCACTGAATTTTTTGTTTCATCTTGTAATAACAGCATACTTCAAAACACTATAACCCTTTCCCCTATCTTACCACTCTTTCAACCTACAAACCTTTGAGAGAGCTTCACTAATAGAACCTACTACTATTAGTGAAGCTCTCTTAAATCTTGAATGGAAGGCTACTATAAAAGTTGAATACGATGCTTTAATAACCAATAATACTTGGACCATGGTACCTCACACTGCTGACATGTATTTAGTGGGATGTAAGTGGGTATATAAGATTAAATATAATCTAAATGGCACAATTCAGAGGTATAAAGCCACGTGTGTTGCCAAAGGCTTTCAACAAACTGTTGGGGTAGACTATTTTGAGACTTTCAACCTAATAGTTAAAGCAGCTACTATAAGGATTATTTTGTGTTTAGTTGTGCAATTTGGTTGGGATGTCAAACAAATAGCCATCAATAATACCTTTTTAAATGGTGACTTAGAGGAACAGGTATATATGTCTCAGCCAGAGGGATTCATCACTAAATGCAAGAAAAATAAATTAATATGCAAGCTAAATAAGGCCCCATATGGTTTGAAGCAGGCCCCTAGGGCTTGGTTTGACAAATTGAAGTCTGCACTCCTTGCTTGGGGTTTGTAAGTGTTGTCATGGATAAAAGCTTGTTTTTGTATAATAAGAGTGGCAAGGTAATCTATGTATTGGTATATGTTGATGATATCCTGCTAACTAGCAATGATATGGCACTTATTGACAAGTTAGTTCAACACCTAAATGACAAATTTGCTCTCAAGATTCTAGGGTTACTACACTATTTTTTAGGGGTTTGAAGTTACAAAGTTCTCTACTGGTCTTCACTTGAATCAGACCAAGTATGCTCAAGACTTACTGTTAAAGGCAAAAATGGGAGATGTCAAGCCTTGTACAACTCCATTTGCCACTAGTTCAAGGCTAACATTAGATGACAACCCTACCTTTGATGATCTTTCCTTATATAGAAGTGTAGTGGGTGTTTTTTAGTACTTGACACTTTCCAAACCAAAATGTAGCATTTTTTGTGAACAAGCTAAGTCAATTTTTGTAAAAACCCACTCATACACAATGGCAAGCTTGTAAGAGAGTGCTCAGGTGCATTAAAGAAACCCTTAGTTTTGGTTTACACTTCACACCAGGAAATGTCTACTTGGTTGAATATAAAACTGAGTTGGTCAACTTATCATCTAAAGCTACTATCCGAGGCTAAGTGAATAATTTTAGTCCTATTAAGAATGTCATAAGTTGTGTTATGTTTAATGGGGTGATTGTAGTTTTCATCTGAATGATTTAAGTAGTTACAATTAATATTGGTTTTTTAGGAATGTTTGAGTTCTTATATTATGGTAGTTGATAGGTGGTAGCAATAGTTGATTTTTTTTTAGTAAAATGTTTGAGTTCTGATATTATGGAAGTAGCTAGATGGCTACATTAATTTATTTTTTTAGTAGTTGTAGTTAATTGTTGATAGTGTAGCAGCAAGCATAATGTTGATTAATTTATGCTTGAGGTTGATTAGTAGTCACTGCATTTGAGTATGAATGATTAGCAGAAGTTGACTAAAGTTAAATCAGAACTGAATTTGTATGAAACTGCAATGGAATAAAGAATCTAAAAATTGTTGATCTGGTGTTAGGACTTATAAAAAATCTTGTTTATAGGGGATGTTGGTACAACAGTGAAAGAGAAATGGGTAGAAAAGTAAAATAATGTACACATATGTTTCTGTTTATGTACATGCGAGCTAAGACTTGTATAAAACACATGTAACTAACACTACTTTAGTTAAGAAAAATCTAATGAAGATACAGAAAGTATTGTAGCAATATATTCTCTCTCTCTTTCGAACTTTTCTTGGTTTTCTTTTCTATTGCCCCAATCTTGATTTTGTCTTGCAAAGATCTATAGCATTCAAAAACTCTTGTCGAGATTCGATAAGAAAATCAGAGTATCACAAACTATTTCAATAGACTTTCTGCTACATGGAAAGAGTTAGACACCGTTGAAGAGTCAATCGTTACACCAATAAAAGTTCTTAGACAAATCCAACATGCAAAGGAACGAGAAAGGCTGACTCACTTTCTTATGGGGTTGAATGAGGGATTCGTCGCCTTTAGAACCTATATACTCACCTTTGCAAAGGCGTCATCGCTACAATGAGCATATCATCTCGCTATTTAACATGAATGTCAGAGGAACATTGGGCATGATAAAGAAAAGGGAGTTGTTGCCCTTAATGTTTATCAAAAGATGTAGGTGGCTAGAGAAGAAAAGAATGAATTAGGGCTATCTAAAATGCTTAATTTATATGGTAGAATAAACGAACAAGATAAAGCCAAGCGATCTAATGGCCCACATGCATGCACAACACAAAATTAAATTGGAACCCAAACTTTTAATTATTGACTCAATGAGTCATTATGCTCTTATTTTGATGATAACAAACTAATATGTCCCTAAGCATATTAACTAATGATTTTGCTTTAGTGTGAGTTTAGATTGCAAAAATTTATCTATTGCACCTGAAGGAGTTTCAAGAAGAAAATGAAGACAAGGCTCAAGTGAAGAATTCTTGAAGATTTGAAGAAGAACTTAAGTTTAGGTAGATATATTTATAATTTAGAGTATTCATTTTGATTAGAATATTTATTTGCATGGGATAGCTTATTTGAAAACTTATTCTCATATCTTTCACATTTTGGGTTAAAAAGTCATTTTTCAAACTTATTGGGCTAAGCCAATTTTTTCACCAAAGTTTATTAATTCATTTAAAATGATGAAGTTTTGTGAACTACATTTTCATATCTTAAAGTTGGTTTTGAAAGAATTTTAAAAAATGGGTTAAATTGTCACTTTTCAAAGTTTTAGCAGTCAAATATAATTTTTGAAAATTCAGGGGGTAAAATGTAATAACATTTGGTCGACCGAATTTGACCGACCGAATTCTTCGATGGCAGCTTTCGAATTACCAAGAAGCCATGTATTTTGGCTTTTAGAAATTTGGTTGATCGAATTAAATCCGATGATCAAATATTGGTTTGAACTTTTTAACGGCTAGTGCCACATAGACACCACGAGAGTGCCATGTCACATCCAATTGATTGAATTACATCCGATCAATCGAATTGTGCATTTTTTGGTAAACTAAAACAACTAGTCTTTGTGCACAACGATAACTTTCCTTATTTTCCCCTATATAAACCTAATCAAATTCGTTCGAAAAGAACTTTTGCCACCAAAAACTTTCATATATTTGAGAGCAAATTAGTTTTGAGCCATTCACTTGTAAATTCTCTTCTTTATTCAAAATCGTTGCTCATATAATTTGTAATTTCATTTGTATTGAGTTGTACTAAGCTTAATCTTTCATATACACTTTTTGAGAGAGATCATACTTCGAATTCATGCTAAAATTCGTACTATAAAAGAGTGAGGTTCACTCTTGGAAGAATTAGAAAATTTCTAGTAAGAGAAATTGAGCTTTAACACTTGTAAAGGTTAATAGCACCTTGGAAGCTATTTTGTTGTGAAGAAAAGCTTGGTTGAGTTTTTGGTCAACCAAAGATTAGTGGAATACTCTAAGGAGGAAAGCTTAAAGGAGTGGACGTAGGCCGAGTTAAGCCAAACCACTATATATCACATGTTTGATTTTCTCTTCCCTTAAACTCATATTTTATGTTATGTTATTTTGATTGTATTGATTATTTGAAATATTTTTGTTATTCTCATAAATCGGATTAAAAATAGGCAATATTCATTAATTTGGATAAATTACTTTAATTCTCTAAATTGGTAAAGATAGTTTTAAATTGCCTAATTCACCCCCCTCTTTGGCCATTCGATCCTTCAATTAGTATCAGAGTTTGGTTGCTCATTCTCATAAACTTAACCGTTTAGAGCAATGGCCATGAACTTAGGAAAATCTCATGTCGTTAGTGAAGGGTTTGCCCCTAATAGACCGCCATTGTTTGATGGCACCGAATATGCCCATTGGAAAAATTGTATGTCGATTTTCCTTCAAAGTGATTATGAATTTTGGGATGTAATGCAAGATGGACCTTTTGTTCCTATGAAAGAAGTAGATGGAAAACAAGTGCCCAAAATTAGGGAAGAAATGACCCCTCAAGATAAGAAAAATATTGCCATTAACGCTAGAGCTATGAATGTGTTATATTATGCATTAAATGAATATAACTTTAACAAGGTACAAGCTTGTACCTCGGCTAAAGAAATTTGGGAATTATTGATAGTGTCAAATGAGGGGACTTCACAAATCAAAAAGACTAAAATTAGCATGCTTACACACTCATACGAGTTATTTAAGATGAATGAAAATGAAACCATTAATGACATGTTTGATAGATTTATTACTATTGTGAATGAATTGAAAAATCTTGGTAAAGTTTATACTAACCAAGAAAATGTCAAGAAACTTCTTAGGTGTTTGCCTTCCCCTTGGGATCCCAAAGTGATGGTAATCGAAAAAGCAAAAGATGTCAAGACTTTACCTCTTTAAGAGCTTTTAGGTTCACTTCTCACTCATGAGCTTACTATGAAGCAACGACAAATTGAATAAGTGGAGAAGAAGAAAAAAAGTATCACCTTCAAATCATCCATCAAAGAGAATGAAAAGTTCCTAGAAGAAGAAGAGGTGACATCAAATGATGAAGATGAAGACATTGCACTCTTGACTAGAAAGATTGGAAAACTTCTAAGGAATAGAAAGCTAAGAAGAAATAGAAACTTCATAAAAAAGAAGGTTTCTAAAGGTGAAAGGGGAGAAAGACAAAAGAGAGAACAAGTTGTGTGCTATGAATGCAAGAAGCCGAGACACATCAAATATGATTATCCTCTCCTCAAAATTGGTATATTGAAAAAGAAAGCAATGAAGGCTATGTGGGATGATAGCAATGAAAGTGAATCCAAAAAAGAGGATAATAAAGTAGTCAACATGTATTTCATGACAATTACAAATATTGAGGTAATTAACTCTAACTCATCTAATACTTGTGATGATTTAGATGACGTAGATAATGAGATAGATGAAAACCCCTTATATGAAGAGTTATATGATACACTTGAAGAGATGAATGAAAAACTTGCTCTTTGCATGTCTGAAAATGCAACCTTTAGAAAGAAAAATTTTAACTTGGAAAAGGAAAATTAGGCCTTAAAGAAAAAAAATGAAACTCTTAACTAAAAAATCTTTAAGCTTAAAGGAAAAGAAAATGAAGAAAACAAGTGTCCCACTTTTTAAAAAGAAAAACAAAAGTTTGAAAATGATCTTTGTATAGTTAAAAAGGAAAAATAAATTATAGAAAATGAAATTGAAGTTTTAAAAATGAGAGCAAAGGATTTAAGTGAAATAGTTTTAAAATTTAAAAATGGAAAAGATATTCTTGATAAAATGCTTAGTGTGTAAAGAGGAGTTTTAAACAAAAGAGGACTTGGCTATAAACTTTTTATCAAGGCAAAATACTTAAAAAATTATTTTGTTAAAGCCTCAACTTCAAGTGAATCAAATATAACTTGTAATTATTGTGGAAATAAAGGTCATATCTCATCATCTTACCTAATTCAAAAGAAACATTATATGGGCACTAAGAAAGTGTGGGTTCCTAAGGGAACAAAAACTAACCACCAAGGACCCAACATGATTTGGATACCTAAAACAAATTCTTGAATCTCCCATTGTGTTTAGGAACCAAAAAACAAAAGGAAGAAAAGCAAATGGTTCCTTGATAGTGCTTGCTCAAGACACATGACCGGAGATAATTCACTTTCTCGACAATAAGCAAGAAGGATAGAGGACATGTCACCTTTAGAGACAATGCAAAGGGTAAAATTATAGGCATTAGAGATATTGGTAATAATTCTCATATTATCATTGAAAATGTTCTTTTGGTAGATAATTTTAAGCATAATCTCCTTAGCATTAGTCAACTATGTGATAAAGGATTTAAAGTTATTTTTGAGCCAAATAGTTGCATTATAGAAAATATGAATGATGGAAAAACAATTTGTATAGGAAATAAAGATGGAAATGTTTACACTATAGACGTAGAAAATGCATCTCATGAAAATGCATGATTCTCCGTATTGCATGAAAATAGTTAGTTGTGGCATAAAAGATTAGGTCATGCTAGCATGGACTTGATTTCAAAAATCTTTAAGAAAGAGCTTGTAAAAGGTCTTCCAAAAATAGATTGTGTTAAAAATAAAATTTGTGATACATGTCAATCTGGCAAACAAACAAAAAAAATTTTTAAAAGTAAAATTCATATTTCCACATCTAGACCTTTACAACTACTTCATATTAATCTTTTTGGTCCTTCAAGAACTGCAAGCCTAAGTGGAAAACATTATGTTTTTGTTATTGTTGATGATTTTTCAAGATTCACTTGGGTACTTTTTCTTGCATCAAAAGATGAAGCCCTCCATGCGTTTTCAAAATTTGTCAAGAAAATACAAAAAGAAAAAGAAATGCATATTTCTTGCATTAGAAATGATCATGGAGGAGAATTTGAAAATCATTTATTTGAAAACTTTTGTGATGAGTATGGTATAGAACATCAATTCTCGTGTCCTAGAACTCCCTAACAAAATGGTATTGTTGAAAGAAAGAATAGGACAATTCAAGAGATGGCTAGAACCATGTTAAATAAAAAAACTTTACCTCAATATTTTTAGGTGGAAGCTGTAAACACCGCATGTTATGTTCTAAACCATGTTTTAATAAGGCCATCTTTAGATAAAACTTCATATGAACTTTGGAAAAACAAAAAACCAAATATTAGTTATTTTAAAGTTTTTGGATGCAAATGCGTTATTTTGAACACAAAAGAAAACTTAGGAAAATTTGATTCAAAATCGGACATTGGCATTTTTCTTGGATATTCATCATCTAGCAAAGCATATAGAGTGTTTAACAAAAAGACACTAGTAGTTAAGGAATCCATGCATGTCATTTTTTATAAATCTAATCCTTCAACTAGTGTGCAAATTGATATTGATGATGATCAAGTTAAAAATAGAGACCAAACAGAAATTCATGATTCACTAAATGATGTTAAGGATGAAGCAAAACAAGAGCTAAAACATGAAGAAGATAAAGATAAAGATCTTCCTAAGGCTTGGAGGTATGCAAATGCTCATCCTAAAGAATTAATTATTGGTGAGGAAAATTAAGGTGTTAAAACTAAATCATCCTTTAATCTTTGTAATAATTTAGCATTTCTTTCACAATTTGAACCAAAAACATTTCATGATGCATTGAATGATGAATTTTGGGTTTTAGCCATGCAAGAGGAACTAAATCAATTTGAAAGAAATAATGTTTGGGAACTACTCCCTCGTTCGGATCATCAATCCGTTATTAGCACAAAATGGGTTTTTAGAAACAAAATGGATGAGTCTGGAGTGGTTATTAGAAATAAAGCTAGATTAGTGGCTCAAAGCTACAACCAAGAAGAGGGAATAGATTTTGAAGAAACTTTTGCATCAGTAGCTAGACTAGAATCCATTAGGATGTTTTTGGCATTTGAATGTTCTAAAAATTTTATTTTATATAAAATGGATGTCAAAAGTGCTTTCTTAAATGGTTTTATCATACAAGAAGTTTATGTTGAACAACCTCTCAGGTTTGAAAGTCATGATTTCCCAAACCATTTCTTTAAACTTCAAAAAGCTTTTTATGGTTTAAAACAAGCAACTTAAGCATGGTATGAACGTTTAAGTAAATTCTTGCTTGAAAAAGACTTTTCCATTGGAAAAGTAGATACTATATTGTTTATTAAGAGAAAAGAAAATGATATACTTTTGGTTCAAACTTATGTTGATGATATCATCTTTGGATCTTTTAATGTCTCTTTGTGTGAAGAATTTTCTAATCTCATGAGCAAAGAATTTGAAATGAGCATGATAGGAGAACTCAAGTATTTTCTTGGAGTTGATATCAAGCAAAGCAAAGAGGGTATCTTCATCAACCAATCTTCATACATCAAGGACTTATTAAAGAAGTTTGGCATGGAAGGACTAAAAGCCTCAAGCACACCAATGAGTTAACTATCAAGCTCACCAAAGATGAAAGTAGGTCAAACGTTGATGTTAAAATGTATAGAGGTATGATTGGCTCTCTTTTATATTTAACCGCTAGTAGACCCGATATTATATTTAGTGTGCTCGATTCCAATCATGTCCTAAGGAATCTCATTTAAAAGCTCTTAAAAGAATCTTCAAATATTTACATGACACTAGATTTTTAGGCTTGTGGTATCCTAGAGACATGTCTTTTGACCTAGTGAGCTATTAGGATGCCAACTTTGCCGAAAGCCAAGTCGATAGAAAAAGTACTAGTGGTACTTGTCATTTTCTAGGTTATGCATTAGTTTCATGGTTTTCAAGAAAACAAAACTCCGTCACTTTATCGACCGCGGAAACGGAATATATTGTCGCTTGTAGTTGTTGTGCTCAAGCCTTGTGGATGCAACAAACCCTTAGGGATTATAGAGTTAGTCTATCTAAAACTCCAATCTTGTGTGACAACACTAGTGCTATTAGCTTATCCAAAAATCCCATTCAACACTCTCGAACCAAGCATATAGAAATTAGTTATCATTTTATTCGAGACAATGTTCAAAAGGGTGATATTTGTCTTGACTTTGTATCCACCAAAAATCAACTTGCGGATATTTTTACAAAACCTCTTGGGGAAAAACGTTTTTGCAAAATTAGAGGTGAGCTTGGGATCATGGAATCACCACATTAGCATTTGCACTTGAATATTATTGTGATTATGGTGTTTTGGTTGAATTAAAAGTAACAATATATGATTTATGCATCATTTCATGTTTGACTATCTTTGATAGTTTTCTTGTACCAATTTTTCTTGCATTGATTTTTAATGTGTTTGATTTAATTTTCATCATATTTAGCATCAAATTTCATTGTACTTTATGTTATTGAGTCAAAATTGCATAGTTGGATTATTTTGGCTTGTTTATACTCAAAATGAGACAACAAAGTGCATAAAATATACACCAGATTTCTGCAAAATTCGGCTAATGAATTGAACAATTTGGTCGACCTAATTTGTCAAAATTCGAGCAACCGTTTTCTTCAACTTCTGCAATGTATAAAGGCAAATGTTTCTCCACTTTTTACATCATGTTTCTTCAACTTTTTTTTATCAAATTGCTTCCCAACATTTTTTCTACATTTTCTAACCAAAATTCTCTTTAAAAAAAAAAAAAACATCATAGTTCACTTAAAATTTCAACAAAATCTCCAAAAACTCTAAACCCTAAAAATTTGATTTTTACTCAAATTCATCCACATTTTGGTTATTTTATATAAAATTAAACACACATTTATCCCTTCTAGTATCATTCTAATATTTCCTAACTACCAATTTTTGAAATTAAGTCTTAAATCGAAAATCCCTAATTTTATCATCCAAAATTTGGTTTTTGTCTTAAAATACCTCTTTTGGTCATCCTTTTTGGATTTCAATTGTACCATTGGATTTCTCTCACTATTTTTAACTTGGGTGTGTATTCAAATTTCAAATGTGTGAATGTTCATGTAGATTTACATTTTTGCCCTTGTACATACATTCGAAGCCATGGTGCATTTCATCACATTTTATTGCATTCAATATGGCATTTATACTTCTCCTCTATTTTCCATTTCGAAACTTACTTTTGTGCTTCATTTTATTTAAGTTGATAATTATGTGATATATTTGTGCATTTTACATGAACTTATACTTTATATTGTCGAAGCATTAGTACTCTTACTTGGATAATTATGATTGTTTGGACTTTTTGTCATTGGTTTAGCCTTGATAATCATATCCTCTATATATGTGTTAAGGTATTTTAGTCTTTTTATGCCTTGTGGATATATATGTTGCTTATTTTCTTTTTTATAATGACAAAGGGGGAGAAGTTATACATGTTATATTCTATACTTAATTACGATATATTTGGTTATGATTATGGATGTAATATTTAATGTATATGGACTTTCCACATGCTTTGATGTTTTATCTTGTTTGAATTGTTAATGCTCTTATTTTGATGTTCATACTTATTTAGACATTCTATTTATGCACTAAGCCTTAATGTTTATTTTTGGGCCTTGTTAGTGATCATTTGCTTTTCCATTATTTTGTCTCCTTGCTTATATCATTTTTTATACATTGTCTTATTCTTTTTGATACTGACAAAGGGGGAGAAAAGTTTGATTGACGATTGATACTTTGATGTTGTAGATATTGTAGATATTTTAATAAAGATATATTTGATTAATGAGATTAATGTTGAACATATTATTATTTGCATATATTTAGGGGGAGGAAACTTGATTTTTTAAGGCGAACTCTTGCAAAATTTTTTAAAAATCAAGTGTTTCTGAATTTCAAGGAAATACATTCATTGATATATTTTATAAAATTCCTTGAAGTGCATATGTGTTTGTCATCATCAAAAAGGGGGAGATTGTTGACTCAAGAAGTCATTATGCTCTTATTTTAATGATAACAAACTAATATATCCCTAAGCATATTAACTAATAATTTTACTTGAGTATGAGTTTAGATTGTAAGAATTTATCTAATGCACTTGAAGGAGTTTCAAGATGAAAATGAAGATAAGGCTCAAGTGAAGAATTCTTGAAGATTTGAAGAAGAACTCAAGTTTAGGTAGATATATTTGTAATTTGGAGCATTCGTTTTGATTAAAATATTTATTTGCATGGGATAACTCATTTGAAAACTCATTCTCATATCTTTCACATTTTGGGTTAAAATGTCATTTTTCAAACTTATTGGGTTATGCCAATTTTTTCACCAAAGTTTATTAATTCATTTAAAATGATGAAGTTTTGTGAACTGCAATTTCATATCTTAAGGTTGGTTTTGAAAGAATTTTCAAAAATGGGTTAAATTATCACTTTCCAAAGTTTTAAGGGGTCAAATTATAATTTTTGAAAATTCAAAAGGTAAAATGTAATAATATTCAATCGACCGAATTTGACCGACCGAATTCTTCGATGGCAGCTTCTGAATTATCCAGAAGCTATGTATTCTAGCTTTCAGAAATTCGGTTGACCGAATTAAATCTGGTCGACCGAATTTTGGTTTAAACTTTCTAATGGCTAGTGCCACGTAGGCACCACGGGAGTGCCACGTCACATCTGGTTGATTGAATTACATCTGATCAATTGAATTGTACGTTTTCTAGTAAACTAAGACGGCTAATATTTGTGCACAATGATAACTTTCCTTATTTTCCTCTATATAAACCCAATCAAATTCGTTCGAAAAGAACTTTTGCCACCAAAAACTTTTATATATTTGAGAGCAAATTAGTTTTGAGCTATTCACTTGCAAATTTTCTTCTCTAATCAAAACCCTTGCTCATATAATTTGTAATTTCATTTATATTGGGTTGTACTAAGTTTAATCTTTCATATACACTCTTTGAGACAGATCATACTTCGAATTCATACTAAAATTCATACTATAAAAGAGTGAGGTTCACTCTCAGAAGGATTAGAAAATTTCTAGTGAGAGAAATTGAGCTCTAGCATTTGCAAAGGTTAATAGCACCTTGAAAGCTATTTTGTTGTGAAGAAAAACTTGATTGAGTTTTTGGTCAACCAAAGATTAGTGGAATACTCCAAGGGAGAAAGCTTGGAGGAATGGATGTAGGCCGAGTTAAACCGAATCACTATATATCACGTGTTTGATTTTCTCTTCCCTTAAACTCATACTTTATGTTATGTTATTTTGATTGTATTGATTATTTGAAATATTTTTGTTATTCTCATAAATTAGATTAAAAATAGGCAATATTCATTGATTTGGATAAATTGCTTTAATTCTCTAAGTTGGTAAAGATAAATTGCCTAATTCACCCCCCCCCCCCCCCCCTCTTAGGCCATTCGATCTTTCATTAATAACTTTCGTCTAACACTAAATGGTTTCAATAATCACAGTCAACCTCCCAAACAAAAGGGAAAATTATATTATAACTATTGCAAATGACGTAATCATACTAAGGATACTTGCTAGAAGCTGCATGGTCGTCCTGAATCCAGTAAAACAAAGGCAAATCAAGCTGCTTCAACCAGTCTAGGATCAACAACAGGACTGTTATCTGAACAATATGATCAACTAATTCAGCTTCTAAATTAGATACCAAAGGGTAATGACGTTTTAACCTCTTACACAGGTACGATTTTTTGCTTAAATACTTTTATTTCTCCATATGTATGGATAATAGATTCAAAGGCTAGTGACCATATAATATGTTCCCCAGAATGTTGCACCAACACAAAATATCTATCTCCTCTAACACCTGTCAAATTACCTAATGAAACCACTACTCAAGCCAAACAAATAGGAGATTTCCAATTAGATAAATTCATACTAAAAAATGTCCTTTGTATACCCATATTCCGCTTTAACCACATCTCAGTATCCAAGATATGAGCAGACAACAAATGTGTAGTAACCTTCTTGCCTACTGTATGCACATTTCAGGACCAGTCGACTGGCAATCTGATAGGCTTAGGTAAAGAACAACATAAACTATACTACTAGACTCCGAACCCTAAGACATTTCCTTTATTCAATAAAAATTGTATTCCTTTTTCTTATTGTAATACAAATTAGATAAATAAAATGTCATTTATTTTCCATTAAAGATTGGTGCATTCGAGTACTACCCCATATCCAAAGTGTCTTATTTGCCCCCTTGCTAAGCAAACTCACACTACCTTCCCTACAAGCACTTCTACAACCACAAAACCATTCCAATTGATATATTTGGACATCTAGGGACCTTATAGTATATCTAATTATGATGGATCCAAATATTTCCTTACCATAGTAGATGACTTTTCACGTGCCACGTGGCTATACCTTATGAACTCAAAGGCTCAAACACATTCTTTTTTCTTGAAATTTGTGTCCATAGTCCAAACTCAATTCCACACAAAAATCCAACAAATTTGAATAAACAATGCAAAAGATTTTTTTAACTACACCACCACTACCTACCTTGATTCTCAAGGAATTTTATATGAAAGTTCCTACCTTTACACACCACAATAGAATGGTACTATGGAATAGAAACATAGACATCTATTAGAAATAGCTCGTGCCCTCAAACACCAATCCAAATTTCCACCTAAGTTCTAGGGAGATTATATGGTCACAACAACCTATCTAATCAACAGAATACCAACCAAGGTTCTGGGTGGCAAATCACCTTATGAACTTCTCTTTGGCAAAAAACTAGACATCAAGAACTTAAAAGTATTTAGGTGTCTCTGCTACTCCACCAAGCTTCAACAAGCAGACAAATTTGACACCCGAGCAATTTGTTATGTATTCATGGGATATTTTTCTCTACAAAAAGGATATCACCTATATGATATGGCTACAGACATATTCTTCATCAGTAAAGATGTCACATTTCATAAAGATGTTTTTCCTTTTGCTGATGAGATTATAGACACAACATCCACCGATTCACCACCAATGACTCACATTGAATTCTTTGAACAAAAGTATGATGTAGTTTCATCCTCTCACAACACAAGGAGCTGTTTTATCCTTACCTATCCTAGATCCAACTTCATCATCATCCATGGATGTTCCTGTTACTTCTGATATTTTTATACAAGTTCCTTTGAGACATTCATCATGAACCATAAAACCCCCTATTTTGGAGCACTGACTATATTTGTGTTGTTTCATCTGGACCATATGTTATTTCTTAATATATCAATTATGACAGGTTATCTCCAGAGCACTAAGCCTACATTAGTCACATTTCTAAACATCATGAACCTAACTCATATTCAAAAGTAGTCCAATCACTTCATTAGCTTCAGGCAATGGCAAATAAACCAGAAGTTTTGTACCTCAACAAGACTTGGGATTTAGTACCACGACTATCTCATAAGAAACCTATAGGTTGCAAATGGGTTTTCAAGATAAAACATCGGGCTGATAATTCTATTGAACATTATAAAGCTCGTCGGTCATAAACGGGTTCACTTAATAAGAAGGACTTGATTACCAAGAGACCTTTTCACCTGTCATTAAATATGTTACTATTTACACACTTCTTGCTATTGTAGCTTTTCATGACTGGTCTCCTCATCAAATGGATGTTCACAATGCTTTCCTTCATAAGGACTTAGATGAAGAAATATACATGAAGGTTCTAACAGGAATTCACAGATAGGAGGAGAATCTTGCATATAGATTGCGAAAGTCTTTATATGGTCTGAAACAAGCATCCCAACAATGGAACACCATAATTATAGAGGCATTGATCAATCTAGGTTTCAAACAGTCAAGATACGATTATGCCTTGTTCATAAGAAGACAAGAAAATTCATTCATATGTCTCGCGGTTTATGTGGATGATATCCTTATAGCTAGAAATGACACAATCGTCATAGAGAAGCTAAAGATCACCTCCATAAATCATTTAGGATAAAAGATTTAAGACTTCCAAAATATTTTCTAGGAATTGAAATTGCCTGATCTGCAGATAGAATCATTCTCAGCCAAAGAAAGTATGTTTTGGAACTAATAGCAGATACTAGATTATCTACTTGCAAACCAAGCATTGTCCCAATAGAACAAAATATCAAACTCACTAGTCAAGAGTATGATCATAACAACAAGACAGCAGCAGAACCACCACTATAAAATCATCTTGAGTATCAATGACTAGTGGGACGACTAATCTATCTCATAATTACCAGACTAGACATTAGTTATGTTGTTCAAATTCATAGTCAATTCATGCATGCACCCAAGAAATCTCAATGGATACAGCCTTAAAGGTAATTAAATACCTGAAAGGATGTCCAAGTCTAGGGTTATTATTTCCTCAAGATAAAAACCTGAAAGTGACAGCTTACTATGACTCAGACTGGGGTACATGTCTCATGACAAGGAAATTACTAACGGGTTTCTGTGTAAAACTTGGGGATTCACTTATCTCATGGAAAACGAAGAAACAATCCATTATCTTTCTCTCTTCAACTGAAGCCGAATATTAGGAAATAGCAAAAATTACTTGCGAAATAATATAGATTCATGATCTGTTAAAGGACCTGGGCATAACAATCTCAAAACCAGTTGACCTTTATTATGATAATAAAGCAACAAAAAACATCTCTACCAATCCAGTCTTTCATGAAAGAACTAAGCATGTAGAGATCAGTTGTAACTTTGTGAGAGACAAGATACAAGAAGGAATAATAAAGTCTTACCATATTCGAATATCAGAGTAACTAGTTGATACATTCACTAAACCTTTAGGATCCAGACAACATTTTTACCTTTTACACAAGCTTAGCGTTTATGACATCTACAAACCACAAGCTTGAGGGAGAGTATTGGAAATCATATCCCTGGAAATATCCCTAGAAATCATATCCCACATTATTGAAAATCATATCCCTGGAAATCATATTCCACATTGATTAATGAATTATTCCCTTCCATTCAAAACATTACCTTTTTTGTATAATTCTTATTATGTTACCAAACTTAGATTAGAATTTACGGTATATATTCATTGTATGTAAAAGTTGTAAATACAAGAAATAGAAAATAATTTTTCTTTTCTTACACTCTTTTTCTTAAGCTTATTTGGTTCATTGGATTGAACCAACTGTGTTCTCTCTGATTTTGGCATTGCTATTGATTTTGTTATTGTTGAACTTGTTGTTACTAGTGTTGTAAGAGACGCTGCTACTGCTGCTACTAAGCCATAGCCTTAACTTCTTCCATTTCTCTCTCTTCTTCTTTCAGAAGAGTCAATGATTACAATGAAATTCAACAATTTCAAGCTGATTTATACCAATAAAACCACAATTTTCACCCTTTAATAGAAATAAAATTCGATAGGGTTTTCGAAAATTAGATAAATTGTTTTGAAATCGGCGTCACCGTTTGAAACATTAAAGCAATAGATAACAAATCACAAGTTTCAGAGAAAAAAGTGCCTCAAAATCCTTTAAAAATCATCAAATTAAAAATATATTGGGCTTTTCTTTATCTGAACAAGAGAATATGAGGATGAATACTGTGAATGATTGAAGATTGATTATACCAGACAAGTTGAAGGAATTTGAACTCTCACCTGAAATCGAAGACGGTACAGTCGAGGACTAGCACCACCGCAAACAAAATGAGATCGACAGTGTCGTTTTAGAGATGAGATATGAGGGAAGAAGATTATGGATTAATCACTTTTTACTACCCCTTATGTTTTAGACAGTCATTAGACACCTGCAATGTTTTTAAAAATAGTAAGAAAACAATTAGCTACGGATTCAATCCAAATTGATTGAATTCGAACTTAAGTTTAGATTGAATGAGAAAAATTCTAACTAATAAAATAAATCAAGTTTAAGTTAATTTAGATCAAATTTAAAATTAAATTATTTTTAATCAAATATAACCCTCAATTTGTCTTTCTCAAACTAATTCTTTTATATTCAAATCAAAATTTAACCCTGTTTGGGTTTTGTCCCAATCAAATCTAATTAGGAATAGATTCGAATTGAATCAAACTTAAATATAAATTGACTTAAATTCGGCTCAAAAGGTGTTAGCAATGGCTCAAGTTCAACAAGTTACTCCAAAGGAAGGTTTGAATTCAATTCGGAAGAAAAATCTAAAATTCATGACTTGATTCGAGTTCGTAACTCAAATTTTTGGGTTGTATCTGTGACTTACAGCTCAAGTTTATAGATCAAGTTTGTTACTAGAATTCGTAGCTCAAATTTGATAAATCCAAACATTAGATCCTATAAATTTAATCTGTCATATTCATTAATTCACATTACAAATTCTACATCACAAGACATTCTCTTAATAACCCACCCTCGTTTTTCCTTCTGTCTTCAAACATTTCAATTGCTCAAATGCAACCACTAAATTTATGAAACAATCAAATAAACTCAAACATGAATCTGTGACAAATTAATTAACAAACAAGACATTAGCGTTTTAATTAGAGTTCTTACAGCTAAAGATGAAAACTGAATATTTATAGTGTACTAGTCGACCACAACACGACAACCAAAATCGTGGTTGACTAAGACAAATTTTTACCAACTAAAATGACTGCTGATGTGATGAGACAATAAGAATAAATGTTTTAAGGAGAGAAATCAAGATGAAGACGAAGAGAGATCAAGATAAACACTGAAGAGAATGACTGATGAAGAAAAGAAAGAAAGATTAATAAAAATAAAGGTATGAAGAAAAAAAATGCAACTGGAGAGAAAGCGATTGATGAAGGTGAGCTTTCGTGTGTGAAGGAGAAAATCAGATAAAAAAATGATACGTAAGAGAACATGACGATAAGAAAGAAAAGAAGAAGTTTTATTATTCAGAAATAATGACAATCTTTATTATATTTTTAAGCCTCCTGAATGGGCTCTAACCCTAATCATGACTCAACTTGCATCGAACCAAGTTGATAAATGGCATGCAAGTTTTGCCAAATCAAATTTTATATAATTTGAATTAGATTCCATTTTTAGTCTAGTCATATATTATAACTTAGATTTGGTCCAAATTTATGGAAAAACACACTCAAATCAAATTCATCTAAATTAAGTTAGTTTTTAAGACTAAACTGGCTTGACTCATACCCAACCTAAATCTAACCATCAAAACGACTGAGAAGTGAGAGGTGAGGCCTTAAGGCAATTCCTAACAGATTAATGGTGGAAGGTTAAAATGGAGATTTTATGTTTGAAGGGCTAAAAAGGAATTTTGTAATGCATTAAGCGCAACAATAATGAATGTGTTTGGGATGACAACAAGAAAGGAAGAAGACAACAAAAACAACAATAAGGTAAAAGACGACAACAATAAAAGTACTAAAGGATTTTAAATTTTTTATTATATATGCCTAAATAGAGAAATACACTATGTTGACTCGATAAGGACAAAGAAAAGAAACCAATTCCAAACAAGGCACCATATTTAAAAATGATAATTTTAACCAAAATTTAAGACCTCTAATTGGGAAAAGATTTCTCGATATAAATAAAAATAAAAAATATTTTTTTTATCGTGAACAAGAATATATATATTCTCTCCTTGTCTTGTCCTACCTTCGTCTTCATCTTCTTCCCCATCTCCATACTCGTCATCTTATATTAATATTTTTATTTAAATATTAATATATCTTTTATAATTTTATATTATTTATATTTTTGTTATGCATATTAACATATATTAGTTGTGATATTTAAAATAACAGGTTGGTTTTAATTTTAATTAATTTTTAAATATGCTTATATTATATTTAGAGAATACGAAGAAAAAATTTTTTCCTACAAATATGAGAACGGGAAGAAGATTTTTTCTCGCGTGTAAGAGATAGGAAGGAAAATTTTTTCCTCGAGAAGAGAGTGAAGAATTTTTGTTATTCTCATAAAAGGGATAAACTAAGAATAGAAATTGATATCTTTTGCAAAAACAAGAATAGGGAATATGGTATCCGACCCCACCCCTCTCCATTGTCGTCCCTAACCTTTCTCTCAATTCCAATTCCAATTATCGAGTAAGTTTTGATTCCTTAAAATGGTAAAACCAATATCTTGCACTCACAATACCAGTTCCTTAAATTTGGAAACAAGAACCTACGGTTGCAAAGTTGATTCCTACAAAATAACAATAAAATTATATATATATATATATATATATATATATATATATATATATATATATATATATATATATATATATATATATAATATATTTTTTATATACAATTTAAATATATAAATAATGTATTATTATATAATTGAATAATTTTAAATTAAAAAAAAAATAATACTCAATCATATAATGAAATATCATTTATATATTTAAATTATATACTAAAAATATATACATATAATATTAAATTTTATAAATGGATATTAAATTATTTTTAATTCTATGTCAAATTAAATTTTCTGAAAACATTGGTTGACAAAAAAAAATTAAATGCTGGCGAGAATCATATGAAAGTTGCAGCATTTTCCAATATCTGGAAGTTTTAAATAAGCTAACTGCAGATGAGATATTATAATCCTAATTAATAAATATGTGTATTATTCGAATTTTTATATTAAAAAAATAAAAATCATAATCAAAACTAAAATAGGTCGGTACCTAAAATTCAAGAACTAAAATTAAAAATGATCTTTTTTGGCTCCTATCCAGAACTTATCCAATCGATACAACACTGAGTTGGACTGTTTGGATCTCTCAGATTTTTAGATTTTCGCTAAAAAAAAAAATTAGATCTCTCAGATTCAAGGGTCATTGGTGGAAAAGTATCTCACTAAACTCAAGCTTTCCCTGGCTAATTCAAGTGTTGGGTGAAAATAGAGGAAAGTAATAAAAGTTTTGCCAGGAGATGAAACCGCCAAAAAGAGACTGAATGAACCAAACTGGTGAGTCCTAGAGTCCTGGAAAGCAATAATTTACTGTTTTACCATTGGTGTTGATGGGTTCTGCTTTCGATTCGGTTTTTCAAAAGGTGGAATCATAACTAAAGCCGATCAATTCCACTACAATTGGAATCAAAACCTATCCGAGGTAGAAGGGTTCTTACCAAAACCAAAAATTGAGTACCCAACAGTTTTAGTTTGGTTCTTTAGCTCACTCCTAAGAAATATAGTGAAATTCTGTCTTGTATACAATGGTTGCTTCCACTTTGAAAATGCTAACTACTTCAATAGTTTTGCATGAATTATAGTTTGCAGGAGGAGTATTATTCACTTGGTTTCAGTGAGTCAAGAAATTTCTCACCTCCCATCTGACTAGAGTTAGGTCAACTTGTTCAAGCTAAAAAATGAACTGGCTCTGATAAACCCAAATGAGCTCAAACTTGAGCTCAAGACTATTATTTTTTAGTTCAAATTTGAGGGGCATTTGACTCATCAAGCTCACGAGCCTGGAAAATAATACCCAAAGAAGGAAAATCGGCCATACACTAAATTATAGGAAATGAATTAAAGGGCAGACTGAAAGCTACTTATAGAACAGAGCATTCTTATTGCAGGGAAAGTTTCTCTAAAAACAATTCAATCCAAGCACATTTATGGACAATCATATACAAATTGTTCTGCATCTTAACCACCAACACCCTATGATCTACTCATTGGATTAAAATCCCATATACTAAAAACTACAATAATACTTTATGCACTAATAATGTATATAAACACCGGTATAAACACTAACATATCATATTTGATTGAGTAAAATTTAATTAAAAATAAAATAATACATAATCACATGATGATACATCAATGTTTATGCTCATATTTGTACCCACAATTAGTGCATGTAGTAATACTGTTTAAAATTGGGGTTGGATTTTCCACTTCCACTTGAGGATTCCCTCGCCCCAACTGATATATCAGAAACTTTTCTATCTTTAAATCCAGTATGATGGTCATCATATTCATCATATTATAGTTTCACAACACTACAAGTCCTACTGTATCTTGGAGGATATTGATCAAAAAGTTGACTAGCTTCAGGGAGTAAAGAAATTTCTCACCTCCCCTCTGTTATAATGTCACTGAACTGAGTGGCATCTTCTGAAGAGAGCAATGGATCAACTCCGGGGCTAAGATCAATTGCACTGTCGCATTGGTTCTTCTTTCTGCTGTAACTTCTTGTAGATGAAGATGTAACACTATCTTTGCTCAAAAGACTGTTTGTTATGTCCATACAATCCCAATCTGTCAAATAACTTGGCTTTGAAGTAACAGTTTCCACATCAATGTCCCCAGAAAGCATACTCACGATACGTGACATTGGTGGCCGTAACATTGGTGATGCTTGAGTGCACAGAAGCGCAACTCCGATTACACGAAGAGCTTCGATTTCATTGAACTCTGTTAATTTGGGATCTATCAGTGCCAAACTTTGGTTACTTTCATGCAGACTCCAGACCTAGAAATATCATAGAGACAGCTCATTAATGAACGAATAATTTTAACTAGGGTGCACAGAAGAAAGCAAACAAAAAAAATTTCAAAATTCAAGTTCATTTTGTTTACCCATTCAAGAAGATAAATCTGTTCCCTATCCAAGCTAGTATCAGAATTTGTTCTTCCACAGACAATCTCCAAAGCAACAACACCAAAGCTGAATACATCAGCCTTTTCCGTCAGGTGCCCACGCATTGCATACTCCGGTGCCAGATAGCCACTACAAAAAAATGAAGGAAGAATGTACATAAATACAAAGCAATTCTTTGCCGCACATTCTCTAAAAGGAGAATAAAGGAAGAATGATAGTCGAGGAATAATTACAGGAACTTACATGGTGCCTGCAACTCTAGTGCTGATGTGAGTTTTTGTGTCATCAAACAGCTTTGCCAATCCAAAATCTGATATTTTCGGGCAGAGTTTGGCGTCAAGTAAAATATTACTTGCTTTGATGTCTCGATGCACAATTTTTGGCCTAGAATCCTCATGAAGATATGTTAGACCTCTTGCAGTTCCTAGGCATATATTGAACCGGGTAGGCCAATCTAGATGCATCTCCCTTCTTCCTGCAAAAATGTGGCTGCAATCGTTACGATCTTCCAAGAATTATTAAAGTTGATAATTCAAGATGCATAGACAATTTATCTCCATAAAGGAATTAGAGAGATAGATCATTAGCATCCTCATACCAAACAACACTTGATCAAGGCTTCTGTTTTCAAGATACTCATAAACAAGGAGGCACTTAGTTCCCTCGATGCAGCAGCCATATAATTTCACAAGATTGCGATGTTGCACTGCAGTTATGGTAGCAATCTCATTAACAAACTGATTTTTCCCTTGGTGGGATCCAAGCGAAAGTTGCTTCACAGCTACCACCCTTCCATCAGAAAGCGTACCCTGCAGCATCAGATTTATAGACATAAATCATTTCTGCTCCATCTTGGTGAGTATCCAAAAGCTAAAGCTCACCTAGTTTTCCTTTTATTAGTGTCAAACTATGATAATGCATTGCGGATATAACATTGCAGCCTAAGTTTTCAGTGTACTAATTATTGTATGTAACTTGCAAATGTAAGATATTAAAGTTACCTTGTACACAGGTCCAAATCCTCCCTCACCAAGCTTATTTGCAGGGTCGAAGTCTTTTGTTACAGATCTCAACTCAGTGTAACTGAAAATTTTAGGTTTAGGTCCCATTCCAAGTAGCACTGCATATTGAAGCAAGGTAAAAGATTACATAACAACATTAAGAGACAAATTACAGCAGCAGCTTTGCCAATTTCATGAACCAAATTATGTGCACTAGTACAACATTTAAGCTTTTGTGAAACCTATATTAAACTTGGTTTTTGAGACTTCAACTATTATTATTTTTAAAATCTTTTGGGCACAATTACCTTCCACATTGTCATTGTCTCTTTTTGTTCTCATGTAGAGCATTAAAAACATCAATATGAAGCCTAAACTTCCGAAAGCTACTACAATACCAACAATGAGCCCAGTCTGGTTCTTCTTATGTGCAATACCGACAGTGGGTTTGAAATCTGAGAAGTAAAATTCAGTTAAATGTATACCACGAAGAAGCATATAAGCACATCTATTATAACTCATCTTAAGTGAAGGTTCAAAAGAATCAAATAATTACCTGGAATGACACTAAGAGCTGAAATTAATGGCCCGTAACTACCTACTTCAGGTATGAAACGAGTCCCTTTACCAGCCCAAAATAAGTGAATTTCAAGATAGTTCTCTGACACATTAGCTTTAAATTTCTTTATAACTGCTTTCCTTTCCCCACCTGCTTCCTTTGATATGTCAAAATCTTTTAACTCAAGAATTCCCTACAGGATCAATAATGAAAGAAATTATAAATGTATTGTAAGGGAAAGAACCAAAACTTTCCAGTGAATGTTTACCTGAATATAGATATCAAAAACACGTCTTCCAAGACTTGTCCACGTGTGTGAGCTTTGATCGTCAAAAACTGTCTCAGCAAAGGACAAGCTCACATTGTAAGGTCCATTCTGCAGACCAAGCCCATAGTATCTAAGTGATCCTGGGGATTGCCTTGAATACTGGTAAAGCTCCGGGGTTGCAGTGCCAGTCACTTGCGAGCCAGTATTTTGGACACGTGTGTTAAATTGTCCATTAGAAAATAAACTCACATCACTAACTGCCCATTTTTCTGCACCAAGTACATTAAAAGAAGCTCCACCAGTATTATAGATGTCAGCCTCATACACTATTTTATCAACTTTCATTTCTTCACCACCACACTTGATTGCAAAACCTGAATCTGCAATTGCAAGTACTCAATATGATATCAGTATGGTCCAGTTAACCCAATTGGGGCTGAATAAAGAAACAATTTATAAAGCCACAGCAGCATCTATATAAATTTCAGTACAAAGAAAAAAGCTTACATCGTGGACTATTCTTATTGCAGGGGAAGTTCCTCTGCAGACAGTTCAATCCAGGGATAATACTGGCAAGCACAGAGAACATTACCAGTTATCTTGCCAGTGCCTTTTTACAAAAACAAAATCTGACACCTTAGTTCATCAATGAAGGAACTATAACTAACCTGCTGTTTGAGTCATCAAATGCGAAATTGTTGCCCACTAAATTCCTGTTCAATTCCATAGTAAGATCAATTATCATTCAACGTTTGAAGTATACTTATCAGGGATGTATTATATTAAGTCATGACATGAGAAAAAACCAACCACATTACAAAAGCATTAGAGATGAGTTATGCCCCCGGTATTCAAATGGTTATTCCAAGCAACTTTTGTTCAGATGTTGAAAATTCAAGCACATCAAGGCAATTAGTTGGGTACTGTCAAGTATTTTAAGATAATTTACAGATAATAAGACAGAACTGGGCCACTGAAATGATGAGTGCTCAAAAATTCTCATACAGTCATCTGAATTTCTCTTGAATTGGCAAGAATGTCATAAATTTTATTATTGATTTCTTCATACAATCATGCAATTTTATGAAGCATAAACAAATAAAGAAAGAGGGTTCATGTGAACTCCACAATACAAAGAAATTATTATGGTTCAAGAGACTTACGGTTGTTGTGAACCTGCAGTTATCCACAAGGGAAAAGATCCTGATAGATATTTGTAAGATAAATCTCTGCAAGAAATATAATGTCAAGCACTATATGAGTAGGAAATAAATGCATATAAATCTAAAAGGGAACTTCATCAAAACTTTCAATTGTTTTAATCAATCTTGTAACACCCTTTGAGCAAATCTCATATCGACAAAGCACAAGAGGAATGTTGGTTATGTATGGACATCCACATTGCTTAGAAATGATAATTGAAAATTGGTTAAATAGCAAATAAACTCCCAGACAATCACAGCCAGTTTTGGGTTGCAAAAAGTAAAAGGAAAACCATGACAAAATTTGTCTAAAGTAAACATCTTAAAAGTGAACTAGAGTATTGGACCAGACTGTTAAGGTATCAAAGCTAATGAATATAATATATTTAGACAAATCTCTCATCAACAAAGTACAAGAGAGATATTGAGTATATATAAGCAAGGGTGCAAGCTAAAATGTAAAATTATCGATAATATTTTAACAATAAGTCATACTATTAGACTAAAGATATTACAAACTATTTATCAAAGAAAGTGATCTTTATATGTAAAAAAAATAATAATCTATTTTTTCTGTCTTAATCTACTCATAAAGTGTTTAGCCCCAATACCTCTTTTAATTGGAGCCTCTAAAACTTTCAAGATACAACAAAAATGGACATATAATTTCCATCTAATTAAACATCGTATAATAGGCATAGTTCCCAACTGGGCTTACATGCTTTGAAGATACATAGCTTTTTGCTGAGGAAGGGCTCCTGACAGACTATTATTTCCTAGAAACCTGGCCATTGAACCAGACGGAAACTAATGTATGTTAAATGAAAGAACAGAGGATGAACAAAATATAACATGAAAAAACGAAAATAAAATAGTCAATTGTTGAATAGATGGAGGGAAGCTTCAATAAATTTACAAGTGAGTAAGAGAATCAATACTGAACAAAGCACTTGGGATTTGACCAATTAATTTGTTGAAACTCAAATCCCTGCAAAAAGAGAAAAATATTTATTTAAAGACACACAAATAAACAAGAGCAATGTTATGTATATACATTTTTAGTATACAATTTGAATACACAAATAATATCTCATTATATAATTGGATGTTATTTTATCTTTAATTCAAAAATATCTAATTATATGATGATATATTATCTGTACACTCAAATTGTGTACCAAAAATATATACTTATAATTTTATTGAATAAATAATAAGGAGCAATGATATGTGCACATAGTTTTTAATACATAATTGCGTATATAAATAACGTGTTATCATGTGATTGGATATTACTTTTTTCTTAATTCAAAATCATTTAATCACATAATGATATATTATCTATATACTCAAGACTCTATGCACATAGTTTTATTGAACAAGTAGATGAACAGAGGGTAATACAATACTACTTACAGAGTTTGTAATTTTTTATATTCTCCGATGTTAGATGGAATGCTACCATTGATCAGAGAATTTCTTAAAGATCTAAGGCCAATGTCAAAATGAATCAGCTGAGAAGAAAAGTAGAAATCGAAAAATTAGATGTAACTGAATGGAATATGCATAACTTACAATTCAGTTAAGTCCTTCATATTTTTAATGAAATCAAGCGACGAGCTCACATTATTTATATCTGTGATTTGTCTGCACAAATAATTCTAACAGCACTAATATGATATCTTGCCATGTTAATTTTTGTAGTTGGTATCTGTAGTATTATTATAGCTATACTCACAAGGTGGTCAATGAGGTCAAGTCAGAAAAACTGGATGGTATAGGACCTTCAAAAGAGTTTCCTCCAAATCTCCTGCAGAAAAATTTGACAGACTATTTACACAATAATCAGAATGCTTAAATCTAGACAGAGCCTGAGAAAATTTCTGCTCCCATTCACTAAACACAATTTAAAAATATGAAAGAATTTTTGAATATATTACAGCGATGTAAGCCTGGTCCAGTTTCCGATGAAATCTGGTATTTTGCCGGTTAATGAACAATCATATGCGCACCTGAAATTAAAAATTCACCAAGCCAAGTTCAGGCACAAGGTAATCTTCATCCATTGCAGAAACAAAAAGCTACAAACATGCAGATAGGGTTTTCCTTACATAATTTGCATATTTTGGAGATTAGCAAGTGTTGAAGGAATCTCCCCAGTCAGTCCAGAACTGTCGATGTAACTGTGACATTCACCAACAGAAAACTTCTTAATTTCATAAGACCTGAAACTCTGGGGAGACAATAGTGATATACTTAAGAAACATAATATAATATATTAAACAAAAAAGTATGACTTACATTTGCTCTAGTTTGACCAAGTTACCCAGTTCAGCAGGAAGTGCTCCAGAGAAATTGTTGGAACATATAGCCCTGCATGACATATACCAGAAGAATATAACACTTTAGTTGTCAGTGTTTTATTTAAATTCATATATTGTGTTACATGAGTACTCAAAATCTTTCTGTGACAAACACAATTTTTAAGCAGAATTTTTGGATGAATATAATTGCAATTGTATATATGCACAATGACTAAACCATCACACTGAGTTTTCCTAAGTAGCATGTGACGCATAGAATCATGACAGTTTCTTTTATCTTGGACTATGTTAGGATCCAAAGTGCAAGAGATGGGGCTTGGATCCCACATTAAAACGTTAGGGCTTCCAGTGTGAGGTTTATATAGCTTTGAATTCCTCATTCTCAACAGCTAACATTTGAAATGTAGGGAGATAAATACTGTTCAAAATACCAAATAATACGAACTATGAGAAAATCTAACTTAAGAGATTGGAAAGTCTAAAGCCATATAAACCCTAAACCAAAAGTTAATATGGAATCCAAGTTCTAGGATCGTATCAGACATCCATTTCCTTTCTAGATTTAAGAGTATTAACAGTAATCAATTTCAGAATAAAAACAATAAAACTTCTACTGTTGATTCTGCAAAAGCCAGCCACTCTGGACAATGGCACAGAAGATAGCTTGTATGTCTACAGAATGCTTATTATTGATGCTTTTGTTTAATAAGAATAATTGTAGAGACTTATCTAAATCTTGCTGTCATTTTACAAAAGAGATCAAAGGAGAGAGTTTTCCAGTCTTACAGAAAAGTTAAGTCCTTCAGGTTTCCAAGCTCCCTTGGGAGAGGCCCGGAAAGTGCGTTGTGGCCAACCTCTCTAGACACATGAAACACAATTATAACAAAATCCAAACTCAGTTACCAGAAATAATCAAATATAATCTAAAATATGTTTTCAATCATATGGGTACTTTTCAATACTTACAAATACTTCAATCGAGATAAATTTCCAATAAATGCAGGCAAGGGACCAGTGAAGTAATTTCGATTAATTCTACTGCAGTGTTCAAACAGAAAATGATAAAGTTCAAAGTGGATTTATACAAATCAAATTCAGGGAAATGGAAGGGAAAATCCATACAAATTTGTCAGAAATTGCAAAGCCACCAGTTCTTCTGGAATTACTCCTGTTCTGCCCAGTGCAAATACTCTCCTGGAAAAAAAATAAGGGCAACTTTCATTCATACCTCCTCAAATTTGACCAGATTACAGTTGTACACTCTCTTGGCCTCAGAAAAATACACACTTCCTTATAGTCACATGCAACCTTGGGAAAGCTTTTGTTAGGTGCTAGTGGTTCCCTCACACTTTTAGCCTGTTTTCTAGCCGATTTGAGACAACCTAACAATCTCCCCCTCACACCATCAGCTCAACATTCTTCATAACCAGTCATCCGGATGAGCAATAGGATACTGGTTGGAACTTCATGTCAAGCAGTTAATCTTGTAGACTTTTGGGTGGAGCTGTTGCAATCAGGTTCTGATACCACTATTTGATGTTTTTGGATCTCCCTCATCCCAAAAGCTAGCATATACTAACATCTAAGCTCCTTCCCAACCAATGTAGGACAACCCAACAGGTTTTACCACAACTTTTGGGAGAAAATTGGAACATACTATTTAATGAAAAAAGAATTACAAAAATAATGAGCACTCAGTCACAGAAGTTAAAATCTATCTAAAGCATCACAAAAAATTCGTACAGTGTAGGTTGAACAGTCAATAACTCAAAATTTAATGCTAATGCCTAATAGCACGAAGTCAACCCAAAATCTATTCTTAATCTAAGTGAGAAAAGGGAATTTTTTTTTTTTTCAAAAATTTAGAGACTGAAGCCTAAGAGAAGCAAGCAAACAAACAAACTTTGTTCTGCAGAAAAGGCAGGTTTAAAATAAATTTTATAATTCAAAAGAGGATTCTTTAGGAACCAGTATAATCTCTCTGTAACTGATTAACCTGAAACAAGTCAATATGAAAATTTCACTAAATTTGGTAGAGAGAAAGAGAGAGTACAGCTCAGTGATATGGCAGGTTGAACCATTATCATAAGAACAGTCACATCTGATAGCAGGATTATAGTGTTCCAAGTTTGTTGCATTGATGGCAGCTCCACTGCATGGCTGTCCACTTATGTTCCACACTCCTGGTGCTGCCTCTGCATCCCATTGTTGAAATATTGAGTTCAATGCCCTCACTGCTCACAACATCAAACCAGTCAATCAAAATTTTCATAACCAGCTCAGAGAATTGCATGCAACACTGCAAACTACACAAATTAGCACTCATTGTTAGTTCACATAGTTTAACCCTTGACTTTGGATAACTATTAAGATTTTTATTATTGTAATGCTGGATTCAGAAATTTATTTCAAATGGGATGTCTGAAAAAAAAACAAGTCTTCAAATATTTGACAAATCCAATATGATGATCAAATCAATGGCTTAAAATTCCTCCTACATCTTTATCTATCACTTCTGACTTCATAATTCTTGACTACTAGTGTTGTAAAAGATTTGCCACCCTCTTTTAAAACTTGGATCAAATTGCTTAGTCTAACCAATAATCGGTATCAAATATGGTCTGGATCATAGTTAAAAGCTGTTTCAATCATTAGACCGAATTGTCCCAAAATTAGATCAGTTAATAGTGTCAAACCACGGGTCAATTGTCAGGTCTAACCGTCATGTTGATATCATGCTGACATCGAGGCAAAAGACCATTTTAAATTTTAATTAGCTAATACCGATATCATGCTGATATCTGGAGTTTGACCAACTGATCCATTCTTTGACCAGGTCAACACCTGGTCTAAATAACATCACGTGTTATCAAAATTAGGTTTTTTCTTGCCACAGTAAATGCTTTTTATATTGAGGACGAATCCACATACAATACAAATATGTGGTCTATACTGACTTCACTGTAAAAAAATAATAATAATTTGCTTTCCTTTCTATTTGGAACAATATTTATGTTAATGTTTTTTCATTTGATTCAAGTGTTTATTTTTTTAATATTTATTATTGTTTTATTCTGAATCAATGATTCAAATTCGTGGTTTGGATTCATAATTTGAATTCATATTTCATTGATAAAACGATATCGTTTTATCTAAATAGTAGAAAAAATCACTAATTCGAATCGAACCAGGTCACAAATTCAAACTATCTGTTCGAACTATGAATTTAAACTGAACCAAATCACTAATTTCAACTATCGATTCAAACTATGAATTCAAACTGAACTCAAATCGAGTTAAGTCAAACATAACCTAACTTGAGTTTGGTTTAGTGTAAAAAATAAATCAAATCTTTTAGTTTGAATTCAACTTAAATTTGAATCAAATGAATTTAAACCAAATTAAATCGAGTTAAATCGATTTAGATCAAATGAAGCCAGAGGTTTCATCCTTCAATAGGAGTTTATACAAAATAAAAAATTCTATTGTAATTTGTGAGTAATTTGAGGGTGTTGCAGATGGTGGATTTTTCCACCCCATATTGTTGACTTTGGCCAAAAGGCAATGGGAATGCATTAAATTAGCTTGGAAAATTGGCTTGGAAAATTGGCTATGTTTACAGCCATATTTGTTGACTAATGGGGCAGCCAAATGTCTATAAATACTGCCCCCTTACTCTTCATGAGATATGCAAATTTTCTCTTCTCTTTTCTTCATCCGGAAATCAATTGCTTCAATTGCTTTTGCTCTTCCTCTCTTTTCTTCTCCATTCTTCTTGAATCATTTATCTTTGTATACTTGTGTATTAAATTTATAACATGTTATCAACACGATCAGCTCAGGTATATAATATCTTTATATTATGTTGTTATATTGTTTAAATATTATAAATACGGATATCCCAGTTGTGATGTCCCAGTTGACTTTTAATTTCTGTTATATTTCTGCTTAATTTTTCTTTATAATTATACAATATTTGCAACCCGAAGTTTGCAAAATTGTAAATCTGGACCTAAAGTTCTGAAACTTTTGAATCTAGACCTGAAGTCTGGAATATCATAAATTTGGACCCGAAGTCCTGCATATTATTTGTAACCTGAAGTTTACAATATTATGAATCTAGACCTGAAGTCTGGACTATTATAAATCTGGATCCAAAGTTCTGAATCCTATTTGTAACTTGAAGTTTACAAAATTATAAATCTGGACCTGCAGTCCTGAATATCATGAATCTGGATCTAAAATCCTGAATATCATTCGTAACTCGAAGTTTACAAACTTATAAATTTGTGACCTGAAGTCATAAATATTATTTGTAACCTGAAGCTTACAAAACCAATAATCTGGACCGGAAGTCCTGATATTATTTAAATATTTATTTTTATTGTATTCCATTTATTTGAATATTTATTATTCGCATATTTATTTATTTGAATCTTTATTTTTATTTATATCCGATTTACAACCTGAAGTTTGTAAAATCGTGAGAAAATCATATATATGGGCCCGAAGTCCCGAGTTTTACGATTTACAACTTGAAGTTTGTAAAATCATGAGAATACATGTTTATGGGCCGGAAGTCCCCAGTTTCATCAAAGTCTTTATTTTAATAATGATATCACCTTTGCAACCTGAAGTTTGCATAAAGTGTGAAAAATATGGACTTGAAGTCCAAAACATACTCAGAATACGTATTATAATATTCTGAAAACTAATTACAAAACCAGAAGTTTTGTATATATGGGATAATATATGGACCTGAAGCTTTCAAAATTAATCTCAATATTTCTCCTACAAAATCAGCTGTTTTGTAAATATGAAATAATATTTGAACCTGAAGTTTCAAAAATTAACTCATATATATTGTCTACAAAACCAGAAGTTTTGTAAATATGACAATAATTAAACCTGAAGTTCCTAAAATTAGATGGATAATATTAAATGGGTTTTTTACATGAGTCTCCACCTAGAATTTGTGAGCCTTGAAAAACTAACTAAATAAAATATCCCAGAAGAACAAATACAAGGCTATTATCTTTTGGCATCATATCCCTGAAGGATTACAAGTCGAAATATGAATACAATGACTCTATATTTAGTATAACTCTGTAATATTCAGAATCTTTTCCTGAATGTGGAAGATAAAATATTCTCCACATTTTATTTTTGCTCTTGTAGTAGCAATATCAGAAAAGAAAATTCTGAATTAATATTTTCTCGTTATATATCGTTCCCTGAAGTGAACGCAACTACCAGAAGTAGTTATTATGAGTATGAAATGCCCAAAATTTTTATAATTAAATCCATCATATATATTTATTTTGGAGTCATGCATATTATTTTATATTTTATTGTCATGTTCTCTTCCTTTCAATATTTTGTGTACGTTATAACTAACGTAATTTTTAAATGAAAGGAAATGGACTCCAAAATTGAAGCGTTGACTTCAAAAGCTGATGTGGGAGACATATGTTTGGTGGATAGTGCAACAACGCACACAATTCTTAAAGTAAAGAAATTTTTCTTATCTTTAGCATTAATTGAAGCTAAAGTAACCACCATATCAGGATCAATTGATCTGATAGAAGGCTCCGAAAGAGCCATAATTATGTTAAACAATGGGACCAAATTAAGCATCAATGATGCATTATATTCAAGTAGATCTAGAAGAAATCTACTAAGTTTTAAAGATATAAGAAAAAATGGTTATCATCTTGAAACCATGAGTGAAAATGGTGCAGAATTCATCTGTATAACTAGTAATGCCTCCGGAAGAAGGCTTATACTAGAAAAATTGTATGTTTTATCATCTGGATTGTATTATACAACCATAAAGGCAATTGAGACCTACGCAGTATCGAACCAGAAGTTCGTTGATCCAAAAGCATTTATGTTTTGGCATGATCGTTTAGGCCACCCAGGATCTACAATGATATGTAGGATTGTTGAAAATTCACATGGGCATACATTACAGAATCATAAAATTTTATTGTCTAGTGAACAATTCTGCACCGCCTGTTCTCAAGGCAAATTAGTAATAAGACCATCCCCCTCCAAAATTGGAGGTGAATCCCCATCGTTTCTGTAAAGGATTCAAAGGGATATATGTGGACCCATTCACCCACCAAGTGGGCCATTTCGTTATTTTATGGTCTTAATTGATGCATCTGCACGATGGTCTCATGTTTGTTTATTGCCTATTCGAAATGTTGCATTTGCTAAACTGTTAGCACAAATTATCAAATTAAAGGCACATTTCGCAGATTATTCGATCAAGTCAATACGGCTAGATAATGCTGGTGAATTTACATCCAAAACATTTGATGATTATTGCATGTCTACTGGAATTGAGGTTGAACATCCAGTCCCGCATGTCCACACACAGAATGGATTAGTTGAGTCTCTTATCAAACGACTTCAGGTAATTGCACGTACTTTATTATTAAAAAGTCAATTACCTACTTCTATGTGGGGATATGTTATATTACATGCTGCAGCGTTAATTCGCTTGCGACCTTCTTCTTATCATCAATATTCTCCCCTACAATTGGTTCTTGGTTACCAACCTAATGTATCTCATTTGAGAATATTTGGTTGTACTGTATATGTCCCTATTGCGTCCCCTCAACGCACAAAAATGGGACCCCAACGTCGTTTGGGAATATATGTTGGATATAATTCACCATCCATTATTAGGTACCTGGAACCATTAACAGGTGATCTTTTTACTGCATGATTTATAGATTGTCACTTTGATGAGACAACTTTCCCATCTTTAGGGGAAAAGAAAATGCCTCCTGAAGTTAGGCATGAACTTACTTGGTATGTACCTACCATGTCTCATTTAGATCCTCGCACATCCCAAAGTGAAACTGAAGTGCAAAGGATAGTGCGATTACAAATTATTGCCAACCAAATGTCTAATGCATTTGTTGATACAGCAAAAGTGACAAGATCACATGTTCCAGCTGCTAATACACCAGCAAGAATCAATGTGACTGTTGAACAGTCCATTCAAGCCGTGACTGATCCATCTACCTCAAGCCAGAAGCGTGATAGACCTGTTGGATCAAAGGACACTGTTCCTCGAAAAAGAAAGGCAAATAATCAAACAAATATTCCTCCAGAAGAGGTTATGGTCCCTGAAGAGACACAAACCCCTGAAGTTGCACAAGCCCTTGAAGCGGCACAAGCCCCTGAAGCGGCACAAACCCCTGAAATGGTACAAAATCCTAAAGAACAGGAAAATGAGAATATTGAAATATCTTTAAATTATGTTCATACACAAGAAATGTGGAATCGTGAAACAATTATAATTGATGACATATTCTCATTTGCAGTAGCTACTGAAATTCTAAATGATGATTTTGAACCACGTACTGTGGCTGAGTGCAAACAAAGACATGATTGGCCTAAATGGGAAGAAGCAATTCAAACAGAATTAGTTTCTCTAGCAAAACGTCAAGTGTTTGGGCCTGTAGTTCCAACACCTGAAGACGTACAACCCGTTGGATATAAATGGGTTTTTGTGAGAAAACGAAATGAGAAAAATGAAATTGCTAGATATAAAGTCAGGCTTGTAGCCCAAGGCTTTTCCCAAAGGCCCGGTATAGACTTTGATGAAACATATGCACCTGTAATGGATATAATCACATTCAGATATTTAATCAGTTTAACAGTCTCTGAAGGACTGGATATGCGTCTAATGGATGTAGTTACTACTTATTTGTATGGAAATTTAGACGCTGAAATTTATATGAAACTCCCTGAAGGATACAAATTGCCTGAAGCAAAAAGGGTTAATTCAAGAGGCTTGTACTCAATTAAATTACAACGATCATTGTACGGATTAAAACAATCTGGACGTATGTGGTACAATCGCCTCAGTGAATATTTGAAAAAAGAGGGCTATGTGAATGACCCGATATGCCCATGTGTCTTTATCAAAAGGTCAGAATCGGGATTTGTTATTGTAGCAGTTTATGTTGATGACATGAATTTAATTGGGACTCCTGAAGAGCTCTCAAAAACTGCTGAATATCTGAAAAAAAAAAATTTGAAATGAAGGATTTGGGGAAAACAAAATATTGTCTCGGCCTGCAGATCGAGCACAATTCAAATGGAATACTTATCCATCAATCAGCGTATATTGAAAAATTATTAAAACGTTTTAATATGGATAAGGCTTATCCTTTGAGCACCCCAATGGTTGTTCGATCTCTTGATCTAAAAAAGGATCCATTTCGTCCTAAAGAAGAAGATGAAAAGATACTTGGTCCTGAAGTACCATATCTTAATGTCATTGGAGCCTTATTATATTTGGCCCAATGCACGAGACCGGATATATCCTTCGCAGTTAATTTATTGGCCCGATTTAGCTCTGCACCAACCCGTCGTCACTGGAACGGAATCAAATATATACTCCGTTACCTATGTGGGACTAGAGATTTGGGATTATTCTATTCTGCCAAATCCCCTAAAAATCCTAGTTTGGTTGGATATGCAGATGCTGGTTATCTTTCTAACCCCCATAAGGCCCGTTCACAAACGGGATATGTTTTCACTTATAATGACACAACTATATCATGGCGCTCCACCAAGCAGACCTTGGTTGCAACTTCTTCAAATCATTCAGAAATTTTAGCTCTCCATGAAGCCAGCTGAGAATGTATATGGTTACGGTCTGTCATCCATCATATTCAGAATGCATGCAGTCTTCCTTCTACAATAAACACTCCTTCCATATTATATGAAGACAATGCAGCATGTATAGCCCAAATTAGAGGTGGGTACATCAAAGGAGACAGAACCAAACATATCTCACCGAAGTTCTTTTACACTTATGAGCTCCAGCAGAGTAAAAAGATTGATGTCAAGCAAATCAGATCCAGTGAGAATCTTGCAGATTTGTTCACTAATACACTACCGACATCAACATTTGAGAAGTTAGTGTATAACATCGGTATGCGGCGGCTCAACAAGCAACCAAGTTAATCCTACTACAAAGAGGGGGAGCGTTCATCAAGGGGAGCATTCATCAGGCAAAATTTTGAAGGTTATCCAATATTGGACAAAAGGTGCACTGTATTTTTCCTTCACTAGGTTTTGTTCCACTGGGTTTTCCTAGTAAGGTTTTTAACGAGGCAGTTTAAGCATGTCCAACGCCAACTTACAGAACATTTAATAATTATGTTCCTTTGCTTTGGTTTTTATCCCACTGGGTTTTTCCTTAGCAAAGTTAATATAATTATCTGTAAGTGGTGGAAATCCAAAGGGGAGTGTTGCAGATGGTGGATTTTTCCACCCCCATATTATTGACTTTGGCCAAAAGGCAATGGGAATGCATTAAATTAGCTTGGAAAATTGGCTTGGAGAATTGGCTATGTTTACAGCCATATTTGTTGACTAATGGGGCAGCCAAATGTCTATAAATACTGCCCCCTTACTCTTCATGAGATATATAAATTTTCTCTTCTCTTTTCTTCATCCGGAAATCAATTGTTTCAATTGCTTTTGCTCTTCCTCTCTTTTCTTCTCCATTCTTCTTGAATCATTTATCTTTGTATACTTGTGTATTAAATTTATAACAGAGGGGAAATAATCTCCCGTTTTAATAGATATTTCTATTTCTACATAATTATTAGGATAAAATTGTATATTATTTTCTAAACAGTTTTAATCGATTTTTCTGTTTCCACCTAATTGTCAGGATAATAATAGTTTATTTTATTTTCATAGCAGGTAAAAAGGGAGTAAAAGTTGGTGAATACTCACTACCATTCCAAAGGTTTTTCTAATCTTATATATGGAGAATACTCACATTTACTTAAAAATCCAACACTCATTTCGCCCTAAATTATTTGTAAAATATTATTTCAATTTATTAGGCAGTGCTGCGGATGTCCCAATATTCAAAAGTGATGTTGATATAAGGCCAAAAGCTATTGCCCACCCATGGTTTGCTCAAGTGACAAATTTCTACTCTATAAGTTTTAAAAAGCTAAATTTTCATCAGTTATCCATAGGATTTCATTCAGCGAAAGAGTTTAAAAGTCATTTTGTTTAGTTTTATATTCTATTTTTCCTTTTCAAAATGATATATATTAAGGAGTAAACGAATAATTTTTGAAAAAGTATGGGGTGTCTTGAAAATTTTTAAAATTTCAACATGTTCCGTAGTAGTTTTAAAAATGACAATAAGACCCTCAAAGAACTTAATAAAACATAATATTTTAAAGTTGATTAGAATTTTTATATATTTTAAGGGTTTAAATGACAAATCTTTAAATAAGTAAGGATATATTAGTAATTGAACATTTATATTAGGTGTCAATGGCAATTTTATAAATTCAATAAAAGAGTAAAATAATAATTTCTTAGCAAGTTCAACATAATTCACAAATGAAAAATAAATGACGAGTGAAAATTTAATTTTTTGAAACTTAAAAAGTAAGAAATTGGTTTTCATTAAACCGTGCGTGAAAATTAGTCATTTGGCCTTGATATAATTATATGTCCCCATTAAAGTGTTATTATTATTACATAGAAAAAATTTTCAATTAGGAGTCTTAATAAATTTTTATGAGGACCACGCATATACACCGCTAGATATTTATACACCGTTTTAGTTCAATACAATCATTCCCATGTTAAATATGTATGGTCTTACCTACATTTATGTTGATATACCAACAAAGGGTGACCAAATTACATGTTAGGAATTAGAACCATAGGATACCTAATTGTTGCTTTTGATTCCTAGTCAATTCTAATTCCTGTCTTGAATAGATAGAAATATGATAAGATTTGTGCTGTAATATAGTGGAATTAGGTTTTAAATCCAAGATTGATTCTTCTCAATAGGGAACCAAAACTACCCTGTATTTTCATTTATCTCCATCCAACTTATATTATTTCCAAAAGCATCCAAGCATAAAATGACCTTTTTTTAAGCACAAAACAATGTCATTTTGATGTTGGTGATATCCCTAAAATCGTGAAGATTTTCCCTGACCCTCATTTCGTTTCCTCATATTGTGAACCCAAATAACAAACAAAATTTTCATCAGCATCGATTTTCATCAACTCCTTGGTCGAAAATCTTCTAAAAATTTTGATTATATATTCCTAGAGTTTTCATGGAATCTTCCTGATTGCATACATCTTTATCACAACTTGGTGATGAGCTATTGTAGAAACTCACATAATGGAACATTGAGAATGAAGCTCGAGAAAGAGAAACAAACTACAAGATAAGGAATTTTGAAGTGCGTTTGAAGAGATTTGAATATGAGGCATGCAATGTTCAGAGAGTATGCATGGAGTCGTGTAAAATTCTTTGTTGACCATTTGTTGTCTATGTAGAGTTTCCGAATTTTGTGTTTGATCTGAAGGTGAATTCTGCCAACTAGGTTTTAAACCATGACCGTTGAAGATTCAAAGTAATTTAGGGGGAAATCTAACACCATTGATGATACTCTTGGACTTCTAACGAAGAATGAGATGTGTGTATTAGAGATATTGTGTTAAGTTTTTGTGTTGGAATCAATGTAATAGTGAATCAGTATTGATTTATATTTATTTACTTCTCCGTCTCATATTAGAGAGTAACTATTAGTTGACAATGAAGGTTTTAGGTAAGAATCAAAACCTATTCAGAATTAACAATTTGGATTTCGATTACAAATTGACCTTTCTCGGTTTCAATTACTATTCTTATCATTTCTTTTTATCTTTTTTTTTTTACAACACATCCACAAATTTATCTCTAATTTTGACTAGAAAATGATTTCATTCGTCTTTGTCCATTTCTTTAGTCGTCCACAGCTTCTTCAGAGTGGTCGGCATGGGAAGATGAGTGGAAAACACTAACTATTTATCAATACAAAAGAAGTGGCCAGAAAAGAGAAAAAAACCTAAGGAGAAATCGTAGTTTTTCAAATTAAGAATATCACTTATGGCAGTTCCACTATATGGATCTCCACTTCTATTCCACAAAAAAGTCCCTACTTTTTCACCCTATCGCTCGAATGTTGAATTCAATGCCCTCACTGCTCACAACACCATGCATGCATATTGAAGTTGATTAAAATTTTGTCAAATATGTTAAAGCTTGATTTGAGATAGACATGTTTGTCTATCTGATGACACTATTCATTGTTTCGATGATACTATTTACCCTAGTTTGCAACAATATTGTTCACTTTACTAACAGTCTTCCATTGATATTATATACTATTTCAAAAAAGCTCAAACTCAAGCTAGGACTATGAATTCTATTTAAGATTGAGCCAACCTCAAACTCGGCTTAGTTTAGATCAAATTCACCAAATGGTAAAGGGAGCTGGGGTCAAGAAGGGTCAATTAACCTTTCTTGTCTTTTTAAAAAAGTCCATAAGTTTTTATTTAAGTGCAATTGCACCCTTTATATTATATGTACAATGTTGCACTATAAAATGTATTTTCAATTTGAACAAGTAAACAAGTAGGGCTATATTTGGGCTAAGTTTGTTGAAATTCAAAAATGAGTTCAAGGCGAAAGAGCCCAAAACAAGCTTGATTCAAGTGAATTCAAGCTTGAGTTTGAGCCTACGAGTTAAAAATTTTCTATTTCAAACTTGAGGGGTGATCATCTCATCAAGCTCATAAGCCTAAAAAAATTTGATATGAATCGATTTAAATGACATTTTTTTTATCAATACATATCAAAACAATGTTGTTTTAGTCATTTTTTGTTGAGTTACAATAAAAAATCAAACTCAAAGCTCAACTCAACTCAAACTTGAGCCAAACTCGAGTTTGACTCCCTTCAGGCGAGTCTAGCTAGAACAACTTTTACAAGAGCTCGACTACCCTCAAACCAAGCCAAGCTTGAGCTTAGGCAAGCTCAAGTTCGACTCAAGTCAAGTCGAACCCTATACTTCTAGGTTATCTTGATTTAGGGTTCCATATGATAGAAAACTTCAACAATTATTTAACATTATTAAACATAAACCCAATTTGAGTATAATCGAGTCAAAGCTTAGGGTTAGATTCAAATCTAATCCGAAGCCATAATATTTAACTCGAATTTAAATTGAAGCTCGTTTGAGTTTATATATAATGTCTAATTCGAACAATATTAATGAATGGATAAATGAAACGAGTCAACTTATTTAAGTTAACTTGATATTGATCCATTTCTACAACAAATCATCCTTTTAGAATTTGGATTGAATTAGTTCATTTGATCCAATCAAAAACCTATCCAAAATCAGATTCATTTAAGACAAAATTAACTCGTGGTTGAACCGCTATGAATAAGATATATATATGACAATATTTATACACGTGAAGATGAAGAAAAAATAAAAAATAGGCAGAACTTAAGCTTGGTACCGACACATATGCGAAATGATAAATACATATAAATATTGAAACACAGAAAGAAATGAAGTATAAAATACAAAGAAATTAAGAAGAAGAAGACAGTACCTTCACTGGGATCAGTAGTGGCATTATTTGTTTGAGCAGTGGATTTCTGGACTATAAAAGAAGCTATGAAGAAGCAAATACATAAAAGACAATGGTGAAATCCTGAAGAAGAAAGCAGCTGCAGCTTCGTTCTGGAACTCATGATATTCATTCGGTTTACAGGAGAATAATGAAGAAATGATGGATCTCGACTCACTTGTATACACAGGTGAGAGTGGGACTGAAGTGGGTTAAAGGTGAAAGAATAAAACGTACTGGAATAATTTTAATTATTAATATATAGACTACATGTCAGCTCATAGATAATTAATATCTATAATGACTCTTACAATCTATTTAATATTAAATAATAATTTTTTATTGTCATAGAACCACTTCTCATAATCACGGTAATTACAATCAAAATGCAACCATTCTCCTACCACATCGGCAAGATTACATAATGATGGTAACATCCATCAAGCTACATAATTTTATACTATATGTATAATACAAAATTATATATACAAATTGAAATAATAATATCTAATTGATTGATTTTAAAATAAAATAAATAAATATTTATATCATTCAATTACAAATGTCATATAAGTTCGTGCATAGAAGTTTATAATATTTTTTTTAAATATATAATTTTATTTATTTTGAGTAATATAAGTTTTAGTTTAAAATGTATATAAAGGTATAATCTAAACTCACTTTTGGTTTCGATTGTTGAATGGTCATATAAAGATGACAAGTCAACACCATTTGAAGAGCCCACCCCGGTGGAAACGATAAGGCATGTGGAAGATGACAAGTCAACTGATGTAGACACCAACGTGTGCATTCATGTATATGTGGAAAATCTTCATATGCTCATCCCATCTAGACGCCGGCCAATAAACAAGAGTCTACTTCCACGTAGACGATATTAGCTTAGTGATTTAAAGAGAGTAGCGATATTACAATGTCAGAAGGCATAGATGCTAGTATAGGATATACTAGAAGTGTCTCTCCCATTGTCCTAAATTTATACTAATGGAGTTACGATTACATATGTGTCTAAATAAGTAAATTAAAAAAATAAAATTATACGTATAAATAAATTATACAAATTGAAATAATAATTTATGATTGAGTAATCTAATTGTTTATTTTTTCTCACATTTCAAAATCATTTAATTAAATATTATCACATATATGTAAATTTGTATAATTTACATGTATATTATTACTCATAGAGAATTCACACACACAAAATCAGCATGCAAAGATCTATGCTAGTGCAATGAAAGATTCCACTTTTCTATTTAGAATTTTATTTTATTGTTGGTAGATGAAAGATGTTTTCACATTGTATTTGTATTTAGAGATAAGTTATATATATATATATATATCACTACCATTCCAAAGGTTTTTCTAATCTTATATATGGAGAATACTCACATTTATTTAAAAATCCAACACTCATTTCGCCCTAAATTGTTTGTAAAATATTATTTCAATCTATTAGGCAGTGCTGCGGATGTCCCAATATTCAAAAGTGAAGTTGATATAAGGCCAAAAACTATTGCCCACCCATGGTTTGCTCAAGTGACAAATTTCTACTATGTAAGTTTGAAAAAGCTATAATTTCACCAGTTATCCATAGGATTTCATTCAGTGAAAGAGTTTAAAAGTCATTTTGTTTAGTTTTCTATTCTATTTTTTCTTTTCAAAACAATATATATTAAGAAGTAAACTATAATTTTTGAAAAAGTATGGGGTGTCTTAAAAATTTTTTAAATTTCAACGTATTCCATAGTAGTTTTAAAAATGACAATAAGACCCTCAAAGAACTTAACAAAACATAACATTTTAAAGTTGATTAGAATTTTTATATATTTTAAGGGTTTAAATGATAAATCTTTAAATAAGTAAAGATATATTGGTAATTGAATATTTATATTAGGTGTTAATAGCAGTTTCATAAATTCAATAAAAGAGTAAAATAATAATTTCTTAGCAAGTTCAATATAATTCACAAACGAAAAATAAATGATAAGAGAGAATTTAAATTTTTGAATCTTCAAGTGTAATAAATTGGCTTTTCATGGGTGAAAATTAGTTATTTGGCCTTGATATAATTATATGTTCCCATTAAAGTGATTATTATTACATAGAAAAAAATTTCAATTAGGAGTCTTAATAAATTTTTGTAAGGACCACGCTTTCAATACAATCATTCCCACATTAAATATGTATGGTCTCACCTACATTTATTATGTTGATATACCGACAAAGGGTGAGCAAATTACATGTTAGGAATTAGAACCATCGGATATCCAATTGTTGGTTTTGATTCCTAGTCAATTATGATTCATGTCTTGAATAGATAGAAATATGATAAGATTTGGGCAGTGATATAGTGGAATCAGGTTCTAAATCCGAGATTGATTCTTCTCAATAAGGAAACAAAACTATCCCGTATTTTATTTATACCCATCCAACTTATATTTTTTCTAAAAGCATCCAAGCATAAAATGACTTTTTATTAAGCACAAAACGATGTCATTTTGATGTTGGTGATATCCCTAAAATTGCGCAGATTTTCCTTGACCCTCATTCATTTTCTCGTATTGTGAACCCAAATAACAAACAAAATTTTCATTGGCATCAATTTTCATCAACTCCTTGGTCGAAAATCTTCTGAAAATTTTGATTATATATTCCTAGAGTTTTCGTGGAATCCTCCCAGTTGCATACATCTTTATCACCACAACTTGGTGATGAGCTCTTGTAGAAGCTCACGTAATGGAACATTGAGAATGAAGCTCGAGAAAGAGAAACAAACTACAAGATAAGGAATGTTGAAGTGCGTTTGAAGAGATTTGAATATGAGGCATGCAATGTTCAGAGAGTATGTATGGAGTCGTGTAAAATTCTTTGTTGGCCATTTGTTGTCTATGTAGAGCTTCCGGATTTTGTGTTTGATCTGAAGGTGAATGCTGCCAGCTAGGTTTTAAACCATGACCTTTGAAGATTCAAAGTAATTTAGGGGGAAATCTACCACCATTAATCATATTCTTGGACTTCTAATGAAGAATGAGATGTGTGTATTAGAGTTATTGTGTTAAGTTTTTGTGTTGGAATCAATATTGATTTATATTAGAGAGTAACTATTAGTTGACAATGAAATCTTTAGGTAAGGATCAAAACCTATTTAGAATTAACAATCTCGATTTCGATTACAAATTGACCTTTCTCGGTTCCAATTCCTATTCCTATCATTTCTTTTTATTTTTTTCTTTTTTTTACGACACATCCACAGATTTATCTCTAATTTTGATTAGAAAATTATTTCATTCATCTTTATCCATTTCTTTAGCCGTCAACGGCTTCTTCAGAGTGGTCGGCACAGAAAGATAAGTGGGAAACACTAACTGTTTATCAATACAGAAGAAGTGGCCGGAAAGAAGAAAAAAAACCTAATGAGAAATGATAGTTTTTCGAACTTTGTGTGAAAAAAAAAGTTAGTTTTTTAATTAAAGGGGTATAAATAAGATAAAATTTTAGCTTTTTTAAATTTTTTGTTAAATGATGGTTCTACATTTAATCCTAATAGAAAATTTTAACAAAATGGTGGATATTTTGATTTTTAAAACTCTGTGGATAAAAGTTTTGATATACATCAAACCTTGGGTGGGAATTACTCTTTTGGCCTATGTGAAAATATTTTAGGCCCTACAATTTTGTTTAACCATCAGTTTAGTACAAAAAAGTTTAGTAACATTGTCTCTATCAATTACCTTCTACCCCATCACTTGCAAACCTTGGCTTCAAAATGCTACAAGCTCTTTCAATATTAAGATGAATATATAAAAGATTTTTTTTTGTGTGTAAAGAGAAATCCCACCTGAATCGAATTGTCCCGTCGGGATGAAACCAACCACACCAAACAAATCAAACCTCAAGTCCAATGATCAATTTCATAACCACTAAATTAGGTAAATCAAAAATTTATTTAATTTTGAAATATCGTCAAACAAAACTTGAACACGTGTCAATGATGATATATGGATGACATATCTACACAAAATTATGTACATTGTTTGTGCACCTAATCTTATTAAATGATTTTAAATTAAAGTTAAAACAAAACACCCTATCACTTGGTACTATATCATCATTAGTATTTAAATTGATACTCACCATAAATGCACATAACACCACTTCTAAAGAATCTTAAAAGGACCTACCTGACAACTAAACACCATCGAAATTGATGAGATTATGAGATGTATGTTGAATCAAATTGGTAATTGATCAAGCCTACCTAATGACTTCTTGTTCAGGAAATGAATATATTATGGTTAGTGTTGGATTGTGCCAAGCCAAATCTGAATAAAACCAATTTAAATTGAACTCGAAACTAGAACGGTGAAAACAAGTACAAGTTTAACTTGCTTGAATTGCCAATGAGTTTACCAGAGAAACTACCAAAAATAAAGAAAATTTTACCAAAAGAAATGAAAAACGAAAGAAAAAATTGTATGCCAGTGACTTTTAAATGATTTGATAGAAGTCAAATTAGCTCAACTCAAACTCAAGTTAGTACTGTCTCTTCTTAAGTTTGACTTGAACTCAACTCAAATTCACCCTATCACAAGTATATAATTATAAAATGCAAAACAATGCCCAAAGTTATTCTGAAACTCACTTTCCGGAGAAGAAATAATGTGAGGCAATACAACCCACAAATAGGATAATAACAGTCAACCTGCTATATATACCCACTTTATAAAGATTCATAAGTTCACAGAAAGAAGAAAAAGTTGACATTCATCAATCAAATTTACCTTAAAGCTCACGACATAAAAAATTGCATTGATTTCCCTTGTGGAGATTGTTGTTTAAGATTTCTCATGAGTTCACCTGGAGTTCAAATCAAAATTTCCCACTTCCCGCCACTCGTCTTGCATACCTGTCTCCTCATTTTCAGTTTCCTCGTCATTCAAGAAATCTTCAGATGGCTCCTTCTCATCTCTCTGTGTATTGCTTCCCCATCCGTTCATCATTTCATCTGGGTTAACACCTTGTTCCTGCTCTCCCATATCATCACCAATATTATTGCCTTGAGAACCAAGAACACTTGCCCTTATTGGTGCTCGAGCCATCATTTCATCACGAGCATGAGACTCGGCTCGAGCTTGCTCTGCTTGAACCATCGCAGCCATTCGCAACCTAGCCTCATGAGCCTCCCTACCAGCCTTCTCCCTCGTCTCTATTTCTGCCTTCAGTTCCTGTATCGCTCTTTTCTCCTCTTGAAGAAGAGCCTGCTCAATCATCAACCTCTCCTCACATCGGAATTCACCAATGGCTCGCTTGCGTGTTATTATGTTAAAAGCAAGGGCCTGTTTCTCAAATGTTGCTGTGAACTCTGCAACTTTGGCAGCAATGTTGTTATCCCACTGCTGAGAGCGAGAAGGCATTAATCCTGTTGTATCAGAATCAAGAATTCTATCATCTTCCTCTGCTTCATAGTCTGCTACCACATGATAAGGTAGTAGCCTGCAAAGATAGAAATGAGAAATCATGAACTTCTGAAATATTCTCAAACATCGATCTCGCAAGTCCTTTGTGTAAAGCATAGACTTAATTTACTGTGTTAAAAACCACTTAAATAATTCATCAGATAGGCAAACATTTAATACTTCAATTAATACGTTCAGTACTATTTAAGTGAATCATCCGATAAGCATGTATCAAAAACTGCATGCAAGAAGTCTTAAAATGGATATAATGATAAATTGTGCTCAACAAAATGAATCAGTAGAATTTGACAAAGACACCAAGACAAGGTAGCTGAGGGGATACACTTTTCATTTGTGTATTTACTTTTTGAATAGGAAAGACATTTAGTTAACAAAGTTTAGAAAGGTCTGTAGTATATAGCAGTATCAATAGTAATGAACTGAATCAAGATGTGTTTTACATCATGCCTAAAAAGAAGAGAAGCGCCAGCAGAGAAAGACCACAAATCTGTGGATCTGTCAAATCACCACTCCAATTGATTTCAATAACTAAACTATGATATGTTGAATTTTGATAATGAAGAAGATGGAGGAAAGTAAGAGAGAATGTTAATTGGCTTTTTAAAATTGTCCTTTATTGCAGATATTATCGACTATATATAATAGTCTTACAATGATGTGGAGAATAAAATAATGCTAAGAATTAGGAAAACAAAGTTACCCACTAACACTTTATGGCTTTCATGGCTTATTATACAGGGACAACAACTATCTAAATTAGACTAAGTCAATCCACATTCTTCTTCCAGCTAGTGCAGTTGAGTGTGGCTTATTATTTGGAACTAACAAACAACTAAAGTAGACTGAGTCAATCCACATTCCCCCTCCCTCTAGTGTAGCTGAGTAAGTAAGTGGTAAGTTACCACACGAATGGTGGCACCTAACAAACTAATACACATGTGAATGGCTGATATATTAAGCAGCATCAAGCCACGAACACTTTTATCAAGGGGCTCTCAATTTGGGAGTAAATTGACGAAAGAGAGGATACGTGTACAAGGAGATGCAAGCGGATCAAGGAGATTTATAAACCTGTAACCATTTGTTCCCATTGTGAAATTAGGAGCATGCAATATGTTAGGATCTTGGCATTCTGTGATAAGGTGGAGCAATCCTAGAGAGAAAAGGACATATGGCCAACTAGGGCTAGATTCGAACCGAGCCAACTCGAGCTCGAGCTCGGCTCGGTCAAGCCCAAAACAAGTTGTCCTTAGCCGAGCTTGAGCTACTCGTCAGATTTTCTAATTAAAATTTTTGATACAAAACGACGTCGTTTTGATCAATATGTATTAAAACGACGTCGTTTTGATAATGAAAAACGAGCCGAATCGAATTCGATCCGGCCTTAACCGAGCTCGATCTCGAACTCGAACTCGAACTCGAGCCAACTCTATGTGAACCGAGTCAAGCTCAAGAATCCAGCCCTATGGCCAACTGTGGGAAAAAGGCACAAAACATGTGAAGGAAAACTAGTATAAAAAAGGGGAAAAGGAAAGGAATAAGGTAAGAAAGAAAATTTCCAGTGTTAGAGAAACCCTTCTGGAGAGAGCTGGCTCTTGAATCCAGCATTGGGAGAGGTTTCTGGCACTCTCGAATTCACTGGAGTTTGAGTTGAAGAAGAGAGTCATTGTGTGATACATTTTGTGGCGATTTTGTACTGTTTTGTTATTAATCAATATAGCAAAAAAGGGGAAAAGGAAAGGAATAAGGTACTGTTTTATTTATTTATTTATTTTCCTAAGCATGCTCTCATCCTTTAGTTGGCTACTGGAAGGAAACTAAAAAAGAAAGATAAGTTGGCCATGTACAGGATAACAACCAATCCCAGATGTTGCTTGTGTAGCTCTCAAGTGGAATCCAAAGAACACCTCTTCTTAGAGTGTGTTGTCACCAAGGAGTTATGGAAAAGGGTTCTTGAGATTAGCGAACTCAGTTATAATGGTCAAACTCAGCATGAGTATATTGATCACTTAGCTTGAAGATGGAAAGGAATGAAATTGAAGTAGCTCTAGGGGAAGCTAAGTCTAGAGGCTACCCTTTATTTGGTATGCAGAGAAATGAATAATAGGACTTACTCTAATGAACACATGGAGGCTTCCACTCTCGCAAACCAAATTAAAAACTTGGTAAGGAAAAAGATGATGGAAATAACCAAGTTGAAGAAAACTAATGAAAATTTGAGAATTGCAAACAAATAGGGGTTGTCAAATTGTATTTTTAGAGATGAAAGAGGAGATTGAGCAACCTATATGTGGAGGAGAGGAGAAGATATGAGATAAGAGGATTAAGGTGCAACCATGGGAAAGGAGCTTAGACCAACTTGGTGCTCTAGAGATGAGGAGCTGCTTTCTAATAACAAAATGTTCCCTTTTGCAGGTTATGTGTTTACTTGAGAAGTTCCTTGACCCATGTGTCCAAGTTGACTAGTTCTAAATAGTCAATTCCAAATCATCCAGTTGTTGCATCTTCGTGCATGCATCTGCCCCAACTGAAGAAACTGTTGCATCTCCCAAGTTCCAACTGCGGAGACAACCTTTGGAAGAGCATGGTGTCCCACTTGGTTTAATAAATAGTTGGTTTGTTCTTTGGCTAGTTCCCATAGATCTGACTCTAAATTTGCTTCTTATTTTATTATTTCTAGTGAATTAGGGGCATGCGCCATTGAATTTTTGAGCTCCACTTTCTTTGAAATCATTGGTGTGCCTATCATTGAAGATATGGGGTACTCTAGTAGTCGATTTGGATTGTCCAAGTTAATGGATCTTGAGTGCATTGCTAAGGTGGTGTATAGTTTTTGGACCATCTTGTACTCTATCTTGCCTCTATAGAGATCGACATACAAGTTATGTCGTGAATTTCTTGTTGGGGTTAGGTTTTTTACTAGATTATCCAAGGCTCCTGAAATACAATTCCGCATGGATGAGTGCATTTTGTATTTCCTTTCTTTTCAGTGCATTTACTTACCAAAAGAAATACTTCACATATACCTTCTATTGAATCAAAAGCATCTTACTGGTATCCAAATGTTGAAAATTCCAATAACATAAATAAAGGAAAAATTCAATTAGAATTATTCACATTTCTAACTTGATGACAATAACATTATGTAATCAACATCATTGCAAAACAAATATGGTACAGTATTTCAAATACTTAATTAAAATTGTCCTTAAAACCGATAAACTAAACCATTCATTGAATTATTCTCACATCCATTGGAATCTTTTCAATACCTGACAATAATGTCATGCCCTGTAAAATGCCACTCACACCTAGTTAAATTTTTCAAAGCAAAGCTCACTGTTATATAAACAACAATAACAAATGAAACTCCAACAGATATAAACTCAGAATTCTACGACGATAGGAAAAACCCATATATGCACAATTCCTAACCTTTCACCAAACAGTTAATAAAATAATGCAAAAATTAAAATGAAACTCTTAAACAACAGACAAACCTGTCAACAGCATCCTCAAATGACGTGAACGGGCGCTTGACATCTGGATGGCAAACCCGCCAGGCATCCTGGTATGCCATCTGGAGCTCCACTTGGTTCAATGGCCTCATCCCTTTCTGTTGTTGCTGCTGTTGTTGCGTCTGTTGTGAACTTTGCTGATTCTGTTGCTGCAAATTAGAATTAGCATTAGCAGCATTAACATTGGGGTTAGGGTTAGGGTTTTGTTGCTGGAGAGTGATGGGACGGTGGACACCAGGTGGGCGAAGATGGGCATCAATGTTTGAAGGGAAACGAGAGATAGCCGCCTGTTGTTGTTGAAGTTGTTGTAACAGAAGAAATTGTTGCTGCTGTTGATTTTGTTGTTGTTGAACTTGTTGTTGCTGGTGTTGTAAGAGACGCTGCTGCTGCTGCTGCTGCTGCTGCTGAGCCATAGCCTTAGCTTCTTCCATTTCTCTCTCTTCTTCTTTCAGAAGAGTCAATGATTACAATGAAATTCAACAATTTCAAGCTGATTTATACCTACAAAACCCCAATTTTCACCCTTTAACAGAAATGAAATTCGATAGGGTTTCCGGAAATCAGATAAATTGTTTCGAAATCGGCGCCGCCGTTTGAAACATTAAAGCAATAGATAACAGATCACAAGTTTCAGAGAAAAAAGTGCCTCAAAATCCTTTAAAGATCGTCAAATTAAAAATATATTGGGCTTTTTTTACCTGAACAAAAGAATATGAGGATGAATACTGTGAATGATTGAAAATTGATTATACCGGACAAGTTGAAGGAATTTGAACGCTCACCTGAAATCGAAAACGGTAAGGACGAGGACTAGCGCCACCTCAGACGAAACGAGATCGACAGTGTCGCTTCGAAGATGAGATATGAAGGGAAAGGTAGATAGGGAAGAAGATTGTGGATAAACTACTCTTATGTTTTAAAGAGTTTTAAACACCCCCAGTGTTTTGAAAATTCGTAAGAAAACAATTTGCTATGGATTCAATCGAATTGATCGAGTTCAACCTTATGCTCAGATTGAATGGATCAAGTTTAAACTAATAAAATAAGTCGAGTTTAAATTAATTTATATCAAATTTAAAATTAAATTATCTTTCCATCTAATGTAAAACTCAATTTGTTTATCTCAAACTAATTCTTTTATATTCAAACCAAAACTTAACTTGTTTGAACTTTACCCCAATCAAATCTAACTAGAGGTGAATTAGAACCGAATAGAGCTTGAACATTAACTAGTTTGAATTTTGCTCGAAAGGTGTTAATTATGGCTCAAGTTCGATTCAAAAGAAAAATTCGAAGTTCATGACTCAATTTGAGTTGGTAGCTCAAATTTATGACTCATAACTAAAGTTTATAGTTTAAGTTTATGACTCGAATTTGATAAAACTAAACATTAGATGCTACAAATTTAATCTGCAAAGGTTGGCAACTTAATCTGCAAACAAAATGTTACAAATTCAAGCCTAATATGTTTTATATAGAGCTGAAAATGTCAACCATATTTATTAACTCACGTTACAAACTCAACATCATATTAATGAAAATGTCAACCATTCAGTAATATGTTTTATATAGCCTAATATGTCTTCAAACATTTCAGTTGCTCAAATGCAATCACTAAATTTATGAAACAATCAAATAAACTCAAACATGAATATGCAACAAATTAATTAACAAACAAAAACATTAGGGTTTCAATTAGAATTCTTACAGCTGAAGATGAAAACTGAATAGTTGTAGTGCACCAGCCATCGACAACAGGACAACCAAAATCGCGGTTTACCAGCTGCAATGACTGCTGATGCGGTGAGACAATAAGAATAAATGTTTGAAGGAAAGAAATCAAGTTGAAGACGGAGACAGATCAAGATAAAGACCGGAGAGAATGACTGATGAAGAAAAGAAAGAAAGATTAATAAAAATAAATGTATGGAAAAAAAAAAAAAGGGGCAACCGGAGAGAAAGCGATTGATGAAAATGACGATAAGAAGAAAGAGAAGAAGCTTTATTTCAGCGAGAATGACAATCGTTATTATATTTTGGGAAATTTTAATAAATGGCCAAAATATCCCTCCATTAAGAAAAAATGTCCTATTTCACTATTTTTAAGCAAAAATATCCAAGTTTCCTATTTCTAAGCAAAAATGCCCTAAACTTTTTTAAAATACCAAAATTACCCTTCATCACATTTATATAAACCCCCACACTCACTTTGATTACACACACTTTTTATATCACTCAAACATTTACTCTCACTCTCATTTTTACTCAATATCAATTAGTACGAGTTCATTCGGACAGAAGAAGTTCGTATTTTTTAATTTGATTTGAAAAAAGGTTATTCGTGAAAAAAATATATTTATACGAATCTTAAACTTAATTTTATTTGTTAAATCTAATTTATATGTCATATAAAGAGGGTACTTAAATAGTAGATAATAATATAGAGGTTAAATGAATGTTAGATAAATATAGGGGTATTTTGATATTATACAATATATAAAGGATTTAAATAACATGTTAAGAATAAATAGGTATATTTTGATACAAGACAACATACAAGGATGTTAAATAAAGTGTTAGATAATTATGAGGGGTCAATGAAATGTTATAAAAATATGAGGGGCATTTTGATATTAAACATTGTAAGAGCATTATAAATGAAATTTTAGGAATAGATGGATGTATTTTGATATGAGACAACATACAAGGGTGTAAATGCAATTTTAGGTAATTGTATGGGGTAAAAAAAATATTTAAAAATATAGGGGGTATTTTGAAATTTGAGATTGCAGCATACCTTGGGTGGGAAATAGTCCTTCGGCCTATATATAATCAATAAATTAAAACATATCTGAAATGCGAAAGGAAATCCATAGAAGTCGTATTTATGCATTTCAGACATCTGTCCAGAGCACACTCTGTCACTTACCTATGACATAGGCTCATACGTCATTTGCCACACGGCAATGCTCCAAGGGTAGGAATTAAACTCGTCTAGACAATCAACCAACTGTACGTATTCCGCAAATACCTTCTTTCGTCGATCATTCCCTAACAACACTATGTGAAGAATATACAGCAAGATCATCTTGACAACGTCAATATCGTCATCCCCCTATGGTCTGACCAAGAAAACACGTTTTATGTCATGATACTACACCTTCGGACAACCTCGAAAGTACGTATCTCTGATCCTATGTCCGGAGGAGCGAAGAATATATGAAGAAATAGCAATGCATCAGCTAAATGAAAGGTCCGTCATCAAAGCAAACTCAAACGGTCTAAATCTAACATCAACCCCGCTAACCCTAAACCATAACTCGTCTCTGACAGAGAGTCGATGTAGTTCTTGTAGTAGAAATGCATGAACCAATATCCCAGAGAATTTGGTTTCGGATAGACGAAGGAGATACGTGAAACATGTCCTCTCAAATAGTCGAAGCTGATCCGGGGTCAGTGTAAAGGTAATCCAGGATAATGCGGTGCATTGTACACGAGATATCACATCTGCCCGAAAGTGTCTGCACTCATCCGAAATTCGCAGCTCGCCTTCAATACGTTTTCTTTTGCGAGAAATATCTTACAAAAATTTTAAAAATTCGTAATACATTCATAAAAAACAAATATGTAAACAAATGTAGTAATGAAAAAAAACATACAAGGATGAAAAATAGAGAACAATCAAAAAAGAAATAACAAAATTTTAAAAAAAGATTTCACTATCTTAAAACGATGAAAATAAAAAAACAGAATTGAAATTCGAATTCTATACATTGAAATATCTTAGAATGTCAACATTCAAAAAATCGTTCAGAAATCTAAAAAAATACAAGTCAATATATTCTAAAACTATGAAAATAAAAAAAAATGAAATTGAAATTCGAATTATATATGTTTAAATTCTCTAGAATGTCAATAATCAAAAAATTGTTTCAAAACCTGAAAAATACGAGTCGATATATCCAGAAAGAGCGTAAATCAAAAAAACGAAATTAAAATTCGAATTTTAAAAGTTGAAATACTCTCAAATGTCAACAATCAAAAAATCGTTTAAAAATATGGAAAATACCAATTGATATATCCTAAAACGGTGAAATTTGAAAAACCAAAAATAAATTTGAATTTTATACGTTGAAATACCCTAAAATATTAACAATCGAAAATCAACCGAAAATCTGAAAATATAAATCAATATATCCTAAAACGACGAAAACAAAAAAAAGGGAACTGAAATTCGAATTTTATACTTTGAAATACCTTAAAATGTCAATAATCAAAAAATCGTTCGAAAATCTTCAAAATATAAATCGATATATCCTAAAATGGTGAAATTCAAAAAAACGAAACTAAAATTTGAACTCTAAACGTTGAAATACCCTAAAAGGTCAATAATCGAAAAAACGTTTGAAAATCTGAAAAATACAAGTCGATATATCCTGAAAGAGTGTAAATCAAAAAAATGAAACTGAAATTCGAATTCTAAACGTTGAAATACCCTAGAATATCAACAATCGAAAAATCGTTCGAAAATCTAAAAAATATGAGTCGATATATCCTAAAACAGGAAAATTCGAAAAAACGTAAATGAAATTCAAATTTTATACGTTGAAATACCCTAGAATGTTAACAATCAAAAAATCAGCCTAAAATCTGAAAATATGAATCGATATATCCTCAAAGGATGAAAATCGAAAAAACGAAACTGAAATTCGAATTCTATACTTTGAAATACCTTAAAATGTCAATAATCGAAAAATCATTTGGAAATCTTCAAAATACGAGTCGATATATCATAAAATAGTGAAATTCGAAAAAACATAACTGAAATTCGAATTTTATACTTTGAAATAACTTAAAATGTCAATAATCGAAAAATCGTTCAGAAATCGTTAATATATGAGTCAATATATCCTAAAATGGTAAAATAATGGAGCTAAAATTCAAATTCTAAACATTGAAATATCCTAGAATGTCAACAATTGAAAAATCATTTGAAAATCTAAAAAATACGAGTCTATATATCATAAAACGGCGAAATTTGAAAAAACAAAAATGAAATTCGAATTATATACATTGAAATGTCGTAGAATGTGAACAATCAAAAAATTGTTAAAAAATCTGAAAAAAAGACTCGATTTATCCTAAAACGATGAAAATCAAAAAAAACGGAATTAAAATTTGAACTTTATCAGTTGAAATATGTAAGAATGTCACTAATCGAAAAATCATACGAAAATCCGGAAAATACGAGTCAATATATCTTAAAATGGCAAAATTTGGAAAAATAAAACTGAAATTCAAAAATACGAATCGGTATATCCTATAAATAAAAAAACCGAAATATTGAGCTAAAATTACATTATTCATCGTAAAATATGTCCAAAAAGCACAAAAATCGAAAAACCAAATCTCAAATTCGAAAACTACATATTGAAAAACCCTAAACAAAAAAAACAGATATAAAATTCGAAAACTAAAATTCGAGAAACCCTAGATATGAAAATAATCAATTTACCCCCTGAGAAAATTTATATTTGTTACTCCCTCAGTAATTTTCTAATCTATTAGTGCCCTTGCAGTTTCAAAAAAGTAAATTTTCCCCCTAACCCACGATATTCACGGCATTAGCCCATTGTCACATGGCAAATTTCAGAAACACCCATCGTGGAATAACAGCTCCTAGCTAGCTCCCTAATATTTTGAAAACGCTACTTAGCCCCCTAACCTACGGTCAATCTCTCATGACCATGAGATACACTGTTCCCACGATCAGACTATCGATCACTTCGGACACATTTTTAATCCAAAAATTGGTCGTTTCGACCTCCAATTTCAACACAAATGAAATTTACATAGGGTATAACACAAAACTCTTCAACAAATTCAACGAAAACAATCAAGAATTAAAACATTTTAAATATTGTTCAAAATCGAAACTCTAAAATTTCAAACCGTAAAATCTCACTAAAATGTCAATAATATGAACAATAACTTGATTTAAACAAGATTAGGGAAGATATACTAACCTTCTTTGCCATTTTCGATCGTCGAAAAGTACGAAAATCGCTAGAAATCTTTTCAACCGTGGGATAACTGCGGTGAGTGATTTTTCTTTGAATTTACACAGTGGAATCGTGGAAGATTATCGTGGAAAATAATAAAATTTTCTTTGTTTATATATAGGGACAGTTTTGTTATTTCACAAAAATTAGGTTTTTTTGCTTTAACCTGATTGTTTTAGATAATTTCGCTTAGACCCTTTTAATTTTGACCATTTATTATAATTTTCCTTATATTTTTACGCCTCCCGAATGGGTTCTAACCGAATCATGACTCACCTCGCACCGAACCAAATTGATAAATGGCTTGCAAGTTATTTCAAATCAAATTTTACATAATTTGAATTGGATTCGTTTTTCAGTCTGAATCATTTATTATAACTTGGATTTGATATGAGAATAAACTTGAATTTAATTGATCCAAGTTAAGTCAGCTTCTGAAACCAGGCCGGCCCAACTTAGACCCAGGCCTAAATCTAACCATCAAAATGACTGAGAAGTGACAAGTAAGGCCTAAGGCAATTCCTAGCAGATTAATGGTGGAAGGTTAAAATGGAGATTTTATGTTTGAAGGGCTAAAAATGGAATTCGGTAATGTGTTAAGCGCAGCAATAATGAACGTGTTTGGGATAACAACAAGAAAGGAAGAAGACGACAAAAACAACAAAACGGTGAAAGATGGTACACAATGACGACAAAAGTAAAAGTATAAAAGGATTTTAAATTTTTTATTATAAATGCCTAAATGGAGAAATACAAGATGTTGACTCAATATGGACAAAGAAAGGAAAGGGATATTAATTAAAATAAGTATCAATTTTTTTGTCTAAATTTTTTTAGATAAATTTATAGTGATTTTATTTTATTTTCAATAATATTCTTATTGACTAATTACATCACCTTCTCGATTAATTACATTAAAATATTTTTTTTGATAACCTATGAATACTCTCTGTTTGTTAGGTTATAATTTAAAATTTCAAAAAATTATTCGAAATGATCAATTTTTGTTATAATATAGATTAAAACACAAAGATTAACATAAGTGCGAAGAAGAATGCGTGAGAGTGTGCACAGGTACATAGGGGTGCCTAAAAAATACTTAGGGTGTGTAAAGTGTATAAAGGGTGCATAGAGTACGTAAAAGATGCATATGGTGTATAAAGTGCGTAAATGGTGTAGGGTGCGTAAAACTTATTTTAAAATCTATATACACATATTGCGAAGAGGGTGCGCACCCTCTTCGCAACTCTGTTTTATATATATTTATGTATAATAATATAATATAATATTTAAAAAATATAATAAATATATATAACAATATAATATATATTTAAAATTATTATTATTATTTAGGTATATTATATTAAATATTATAATATTATATTATATTATATAACTCGCGTAACTTATGCACATTTAACTCATTTTACGCACCTTACGTACTTTTTACCCACTTTACACATCCTTTATGTACCCTATGCATCCTTTATGTACCCTACGCACCATTTACGCACCTTACACACCCTTTACGCACTTTACGTACCCTTTACGCACTTTACGTACCATCTGTTCGCACTCGTCATTTTCTTCACTTATGCTCATCTTTTCATTCCTATCTATATTTGAATAAAAATTTGTTAATTTTTAAATATGTTTTAAATCCTTGAAACATGATTTACTGAATCTTTAAATCAGAACTTATCAAATTTTTGAAAAAAAACTATATCAAATTCAATGTAATTAGCCAAAAGTAATGTAAATAGCCGAGAATAATGTAATTAGCCGAGAGGGTATTCTTGGAATTAAAATTAAATTTGCTTTTAAAAGTAAAACCATTATATGTTTGCCTAAAAACGTTTAGACAGAAAAATTATTGTTGATTTTAATTAATATTCCAAAAAGAAACCACTTTCAAATGGCATACCTTATTTATAAATAATAATTTTATCCCAAATTTAGAGCTTTTAGAAGAGAAAAAATGGGTCTATATAAATAAGAATAAAAATAAAAATATATCTTCATCATCATGAATAAAAATATATGTATTTTCTCTTCATCTCACCCTATCTTTAGCCTCACCCCTATCCTTGTGCTCATTATTTTATATTAATATCTTTAATTAAAATACTAATATAATTTTATATTTTTTATATTTTTTTAATTTATTTATATTTTTGTTGTATATATTAATTTATATTATTTGTGATATTTGAAATAATTGATTTGTTTTAATTTTAGTTAATTTTTTAAGTATATTTATGTTATATTTAAAAAGTATAAAGAGGAGATTTTTTTTTTCACAAATATGAAAACAGAGAGAAGATTTAATCTAATAAGTAAAGGATGGAAAGGGAAATTTTTTCCTCAAAAAAGGGGCGAGAAATCTTTATTATCCTCATAAAAGGGACGAGCTAAGAACGGAAATTGATATCTCTTACGGGAACGGGGATGTGGAATAGTATATTCAACCTCACCCCTCCTCGTTGTTATACCTAACCTTTCTCTCAATTCCAATTCCAATTATCGAGTAAGTTTTGATTCCTTAAAATGGTAAAACCAATATTCTACTCTCACAATGTCAATTCCTTAAATTTGGAAACAAGAACCTACCCTTGGAAAGTTGATTTTTATAAAATAACAATAAAATTATATGTACATATTTTTTTATATATACTTTTTATATATAATTTAAATATATAAATAATATATTATCAATGACTGGATGATTTTAAATTAAAAAATAACAATCAATCATAAGATGATACATCATTTATATATTAAATTATGTACTAAAAATATATACACATAATATTACTTAAAAAATAATGTAGATTTACATAAATGATATGAAAGGATAAATGGGTAGAACTCCCAGATTCAAGTGTCATTTGTGGAAAAGTATCTCACTAAACTCAAGCTTACCCTGGCTAATTCAAGTGTTGGGTGAAAATAGTAGGTTAGTAACGAAAGTTTTGCCCGGAGATGAAACCGCCAAAAAGAGACTGGATGAACCAAACTGGTGAGTCCTAGAGTCCTGGAAAGCAATAATTTACTGTTTTACCATTGGTGTTAATGGGTTCTGCTTTCGATTTAGTTTTTTAAGAAGAGGAATCATAACTAAACCGATTAATGCGGCTAAAATTGGAATTAGAACCTATCCGAGGTACAACAGTTCTTACCGAAACCAAAAATTGAGTACTCAGCAGTTTCAGTTTGGTTCTTTTTCTCACTCTAAAGAAATATGGTGAAATTCTATATTGTATACAATGGTTGCTTCCACTTTGAAAATGCTAACAACTTACAGTAGTTTGGCATGGATTATAGTTTGCAAGAGGAGTATTATTTGAGATATTATTTAAAATAGCCACTTGTTTTGTCTTTTATACATATACAATCACTTTTTTTTTCTATTATACAGATTTACCCACTTTTTAAGTTGACTTCACTTTTAAAAAAAGAAAATTATAAGATTTGAAGTTGACTGGATAGGTTCACTAGTCGGCCAACCAATTTTTAAAAATAAATTTGTTGGTTAGATGGTCAACCGACCATGTGACCAACCATCCGACTAACATTTCTTTCACATTTTTATTTTATCTCACCTTATATTTCAATTTTGGTGAGGTTAATTGTTAAGTTTTATGCATTGATTGAATGAATTTTGATTGGCTGAATATAAAACCTAAAGATATTTTACGTTTTAGACTATATATATATAATAGAAAAAAAAGTGACAATATACATATACCGGAGAAAAAAATAGACTATTTTAATTAATATCTCATATTATTCATTTAGTTTCAGTGAGTCAAGAAATTTCTTACCTTCCATCTGACTGGAATAGAGTCAAGCTTGTTCAAACTCAAAAACAAACTAGCTTGAATAAACTCAAATGAACTCGAACTCGAACTCGAGCTTAAGATTTTATTATTTTTGAACTCAAATTTAAAGGATATTTGACTCATTAAGCTCGCAAACCTAACAAATAATACGTAGAGAAAGGAAAATTGGCCATACACTAAATTATGAGAAATGAATTAAGGGGCAAAATGAAAGCAACTTATAGAACAGAGCATTTTTTATCACAGGGAAAGTTTGTCCAAAAACAATTCAATCCCAGCACATTTATAGACAATCATATACAAATTGTTCAGGATCTTCACCACCAACACCCAATAATCTACTGAAAGCACATTTATGGACAATAATAAACAAATTGTTCTGCATCTTAACCACCAACACCCTATAATCTAGTCAGTGGATTAAAATCCCATACACTAAAAACTAAAATAATGCTTTATGCACTAATAATGTATATAGACACCGGCATAAACGCTAACATATCATATTTGATTAGGTGAAATTGAATTAAAGATAAAATAATACCTAATCACATGATGACACATCAACGTTTATACTCATATTTGTATCGACAATTAGTGCATATAGTATTACTGTTTAAAATTGGGGTTGGATTTTCTGCTTCCACTTGACGATTCCCTTGCCCCAACTGATATATTAGAAACTTTTCTAACTTTACATCCAGTATGATGGCCATCAAATTCATCATACTACAGCTTCACAACACTACAAGTCCTACTATAGCTTGGAGGATATCAATCAAAAAGTTGACTAGTTTCAGGAAGCGTAGAAATTTCTCACCTCCCCTCTGTTATAATGTCACTGAACTGAGTGGGATCTTCTAGAGAGAGCAACGGATCAACTCCGGGGCTAAGATCAGTTGCACTGTCACATTGGCTCTTCTTTCTGCTGTAACTTCTTGTAGATGAAGATGTAGCACTATCTTTGCTCAAAAGACTGTTTGTTATGTCCTTATAATCCCAATCTGTCAAATAACTTGGCTTTGAAGTAACAGTTTCCACATCGACGTCCCCAGAAAGCATACTCACGACACGTGACATTGGTGGCCGCAATATTGGTGATGCTTGAGTGCACAAAAGTGCAACTCTGATTACTCGAAGAGCTTCGATTTCATTGAACTCTGTTAATCTGGGATCTATCAGTGCCAAACTTTGGTTACTTTCATGCAGACTCCAGGCCTACAAATGTCATAGAGACAGCTCATGAAGAATGAATAATTTTAACTAGGGTGCACAGAAGAAAGCAAACAAAAAAAAAAATTCAAAATTCAAGTTCATTTTGTTTACCCATTCAAGAAGATAAATCTGTTCCCTATCCAAGCTAGTATCAGAATTTGCTCTTCCACTGACAATCTCCAAAGCAACAACACCAAAACTGAATACATCAGCCTTTTCTGTCAGGTGTCCACGCATTGCATACTCCGGTGCCAGATAGCCACTGCAACAAAATGAAGGAAGAATGTACGTAAATACAAAGCAATTCTTTGCAGCACATTCTCTAAAAGGAGAATTAAGGAAGAATGATAGTCAAGGAATAATTGAAGGAACTTACATGGTGCCTGCAACTCTAGTGCTGATGTGAGTTTTTGTGTCATCATATAGCTTTGCCAATCCAAAATCTGATATCTTCGGGCAGAGTTCCGCATCAAGTAAAATATTACTTGCTTTGACGTCCCGATGCACAATTTTTGGCCTAGAATCCTCATGAAGATATGTTAGACCTCTTGCAGTTCCTAGGCATATATTGAACCGGGTAGGCCAATCTAGATGCATGTCCCTTCTTCCTGCATAAATGTGGCGGCAATCATTAAGATCTTCCAAGAATTATTAAAGTGGATAATTCAAGATGCATAGACAATTTATCTCCACAAACGAATTAGAGAGATCGATTATTAGCATTCCCATACCAAACAACACTTGATCAAGGCTTCTGTTTTCAAGATACTCATAAACAAGGAGGCACTTAGTTCCCTCGATGCAGCAGCCATATAATTTCACAAGATTGCGATGTTGCACTGCAGTTATGGTAGCAATCTCATTAACAAACTGATTCTTCCCTTGGTGGGATCCAAGCGAAAGTTGCTTCACAGCTATCACCCTTCTATCAGAAAGTGTACCCTGTAGCATCAGATTTATAGACATAAATCATTTCTGCTCCATCTCGGTGAGTATCCGAAAGCTAAAGCTCACCTAGTTTTCCTGTTATTAGTGTCAAACTATGATAATGCATTACAGATATAACATTGCAGCCTAAGTTTTCAGTGTACTATTTATTGTTTGTAACTTGCAAATGTAAGATATTAAAGTTACCTTGTACACAGGTCCAAATCCTCCCTCACCAAGCTTATTTGTAGGGTCAAAGTCTTTTGTTGCAGATCTCAACTCAGTGTAACTGAAAATTTTAGGTTTAGGTCCCATTCCAAGTAGCACTGCATATTGAAGCAAAGTAAAAGATTACGTAACAACATTAAGAGACAAATTACAGCAGCAGCTTTGCCAATTTCATGAACCAAATTATGTGCACTAGTGCAACATTTAAGCTTTTGTGACACCTATATTAAACTTGGTTTTTGAGACTTCAACCATTATTATTTTTAAAATCTTTTGGGCACGATTACCTTCCACATCGTCATTGTCTCTTTTTGTTCTCATGTAGAACGTTAAAAACATCAATATGAAGCCTAAAATTCCGAGAGCTACTACAATACCAACAATGAGCCCAGTCTGGTTCTTCTTATGTGCAATACCAACACTTGGTTTGAAATCTGAGAAGTAAAATTAAGTTAAACGTATACCACGAAGAAGCATATAAGCACATCTATTATAACTCATCTTAAATGAAGGTTCAAAAGAATCAAATAATAACCTGGAATGACACTAAGAGCTGAAATTAATGGCCCATAACTACCTCGATCAGGTATGCAACAAGTCCCTTTACCAGCCCAAAATAAGTGAATTTCAAGATAGTTCTCTGACACATTAGCATTAAAATTCTTTATAATTGCTTTCCTTTCCCCACCTGCTTCCTTTGATATGTCAAAATCTTCTAACTCACGAGTTCCCTACAAGATCAATAATGAAAGAAATTATAAATGCATAATAAGGGAATGAACCAAAATTTTCCAGTGAATGTTTACCTGAATATAGATATCAAAAACACGTCTTCCGAGACTTGTCCACTTGTGTGAGCCTTGATCACCAAAAACTGTCTCAGCAAAGGACAAGCTCACATTGTAAGGTCCATTCTCCAGACTAAGTCCATAGTATCTAAGTGATCCTGGGGATTGCCTTGAAGACTGATAAAGCTTCGGGGTTGCAGTGCCAGTCACTTGCGAGCCAGTATTTTGTACATGTGTGTTAAATTGTCCATCAGCATATAAACCCACATCACTAATTGCCCATTTTTCTGTACCAAGTACATTAAAAGAAGCCCCACCAGTATTATAGGTGTCAGCCTCATACACTATTTTATCAACTTTCATTTCTTCACCACCACACTTGATTGCAAAACTTGAATCTGCAATTGCAAATACTCAATATGATATCAATATGGTCCAGTTAACCCAATTGGGGCTGAATAAACAAACAATTAATAAAGCCACAGCAGCATCTATATATATTTAAGTATAAAGAAAAAAGCTTACATTGTGGACTATTCTTATTGCAGGGGAAGTTCCTCTGCAGACAGTTCAATCCAGGGATAATACTGGCAGGCACAGAGAACATTACCAGTTATCTTGCCAGTGCCTTTTTACAAAAACAAAATCTGACACCTTAGTTCATCAATGAAGGAACTATAACTAACCTGCTGTTTGAGTCATCAAATGCGAAATTGTTGGCCACTAAATTCCTGTTCAATTCCATAGTAAGATCAATTATCATTCAACGTTTGAAGTATACTTATCAGGGATGTATTATATTAAGTCATGACATGAGAAAAAACCAACCACATTACAAAAGCATTAGAGATGAGTTATGCCCCCGGTATTCAAATGGTTATTCCAAGTAACTTTTGTTCGGATGTTGAAAATTCAAGCACATCAAGGCAATTAGTTGGGTACTGTCAAGTATTTTAAGATAATTTACAGATAATAAGAGAGAACTGGGCCACTGAAATGATAAGTGTTGGCATGAAGATGAGTGCTCAAAAATTCTCATACAGTCATCTGAATTTCTCTTGAATTGGCAAGAATGTCATAAATTTTATTATTGATTTCTTCATACAATCATGCAATTTAAGGAAGCATAAACAAATAAAGAAAGAGGGTTCATGTGAACTCCACAATACAAAGAAATTATTATGGTTCAAGAGACCTACAGTTGTTGTGAACCTGCAGTTATCCATGAGGGAAAAGATCCTGATAGATAATTGTAAGATAAATCTCTGCAAGAAATATAATGTCAAGCACTATATGAGTAGGAAATAAATGCATATAAATCTAAAAGGGAACTTTATCAAAACTTTCAATTGTTTTAATCAATCATGTAACACCCTCTAAGCAAATCTCATATCAACAAAACGCAGAAGGGATGTTGGTCATATATGGACATCCCACATTGCTTGAAAATGATAACATTGCTTGAAAATGATAACTGAAAAATTGGTTAAATAGTACGTAACCTCCTAGACTATCATGACCAGTTTTGGGTTGCAAAACCCAAAAGGAAAACTGTAACAAAATTTATCCAAAATAGATAACATCTTGAAAGTAAATTGGAGTATTGAACAAGATTGTTATGGTATCAAAGCCAAGGAATATAACAAATTTAGACAATTTTTATATCAACAAAGTACAAGAGAGATATTAGATATGTATGAGCAAGGTTGCAAGCTAAAATGTAAAATTGTCAACAATATTTTAACAATGGGTCACACTATTAGACAAAAGATGTTACAAACTATTTGTCAAAATAAAGTGGTCTTTATATATCAAAAAAGAAAAAAAAATTATCTATTTTTATCTACTTAATCTATTCATAAGGTGTCTAGCCCTAGTACCTCTTTCGATTGGAGCCTCTAAAACCTTCAAGATACAACAAAAATGGACATATAATTTCCATCTAATTAAACATCATATAATAGGCATAGTTCCCAACTGAAATTAAGGCTTACATGTTTTGAAGATACACAGCTTTTTGCTGCGGAAGGGTTCCTGACAGACTATTATTTCCTAGAAACCTGGCCATTGAAACACGAGGGTAACTAATGTATGTTAAATGAAAGAACAAGGATGAACAAAATATAACATGAAAAAACTAAAATAAAGTAGTCAAATCTTGAATAGAGGGAGGGAAGCTTCAATAAATTTACAAGTGAGTAAGAGAATCAATACTGAACAAAGCACTTGGGATTTGACCGATTAAGTTGTTGAAACTCAAATCCCTGCAAAAAGAGAAAAATATTTATTTAAAGACACACAAATAAACAAGAGCAATACTAAGTGTATACACTTCTAGTACGCAATTTGAGTACATAGATAATATTTCATCATATAATTGAATGTTACTTTATCTTTAATTCAAAATCATTCAATCGCATGATGATATATTATCTATGTACTCAAATTGTATACACAAAGTGTATACGTATAGTCTTCTTGAATAAACAATAAGGAGCAATATTATATACACACAGTTTTGAGTACACAATTGCACACACAGGTGACGTGTCATCATATGATTGAATGTTACTTTATCTTTAATTCAAAATCACTCAATCACATAAAGACACATTAACTGTGTACTCAAGACTATCTGTATATAGTTTTATTGAACAAGTAAATAAACATAAGGTAATACAATACCACTTACAGAGTTTGTAATTTTTTATATTCTCCGATGTTAGCTGGAATGCTACCATTGATCAGAGCATTTCTTAAAGATCTAAGGCCAAAGAAAAAAGATTGACCAATGTCAAAATGAATCAGCTGAGAAGGAAAGTAGAAATCGAAAAATTAGATGTAACTGAATGGAGTATGCATAACTTACAAATCAGTTAAGTTCTTCATATTTTCAATGAAATCAAGCGATGAGCTCACATTATTTATATCTGTAATTTGTCTGCACAAATAATTCTAACATCACTAATATGATAGCTTGCCATGTTAATTTTTGTAGTTGGTATCTGTAGTATTATTAAAGCTATACTCACAAAGTGGCCAATGAGGTCAAGTCAGAAAAACTGGATGGTATAGGACCTTCAAAAGAGTTTCCTCCAAATCTCCTGCAGGAAAATTTGACAGACTATTTACATAATAATCAGAATGCTTAAATCTAGACAGAGTGTGAGAAAATTTCTGCTCCCATTCACTAAACACAATTTAAAAATATGAAAGAAGTTTTGAAAATATTACAGCGATGTAAGCTTGGTCCAGTTTCCAATGAAATCCGGTATTTTGCCTGTTAAAGAACAATCATATGCCCACCTGAAATTAAAAATTCACCAAGCCAAGTTCAGGCACAAGGTAATCTTCATGCATTGCAGAATCAGAAGGCCACAAACATGTAGATAGGGTCTTCCTTACAGAATTCGCATATTTTGGAGATTAGCAAGTGTTGAGGGAATCTCCCCAGTCACTCCAGAACTATCAATGTAACTGTGATTCACCAACAGAAAACTTCTTAATTTCAGAAGACCTGAAACTCTGGGGAGACAATAGTGATATACTAAAGAAAATATAATATGAAATATTAAACAAAAAAGTATGACTTACATTTCCTCTAGTTTGACCAAGTTACCCAGTTCAGCAGGAAGTGCTCCAGAGAAATTGTTGGAACCTATAGCCCTGCATGACATATATCAGAAGAATACAACACTTTAGTTGTCATTGTTTTATGTAAATTCATATATTGTGTTATATGAGTACTCATAATTTTTCTGTGACAAACACAACTTTTAAGCAGAATTTTTGGATGAATGGAATTACAATTATATATATGGACAAAGGCTTAATCATCACAGTGAGTTTTCCTAAGTAGCATGTGACACATAGAATCGTGACAGTTTCCTTTATCTTGGACAATGTTATGCAAGGTATGGATGGGGTTTGGATCCCACGTTAGAACGTAGGGGCTTCTGATGTGGGGTTTATATAGCTTTGAGTTCCTCAATTTTAACAGTTAACTTTTGAAATGTGGGGAGACGAACACTGTTCAAAATGCCAAATGATACGAACATTGAGAGAATCTAACTTTAGAGATTGCAGAGTCCAAAGCCATATAAACCCCAAACCAAAAGTTAATGTGGAATCCAAGTTCTAGTATCGTATCAGACATCCATTTTCTTTCTAGATTTAAGAGTATTAACAGTAATCAATTTCAGAATAAAAACAATAAAACTTCTACTGTTGATTCTGCAAAAGCCAACCACTCTGGACTAGGGCTGGACTTGAGCCGAGCCAGCTCGAGCTCGGCTCGGCTCGAGCCCGAAACGAGCCAGGCTCTGCTCGGCTCGATCGAGCTCGAGCCGAGCTCAAGCTGGCTCGGGTTGGCTCGGTAGTTTTTTTTTTTTTTTTTTATACAAAACGACGTCGTTTTGATCAATATATATTAAAAACGATGTCGTTTTGATAATGAAAAACGAGCTGAGCCGAACCGAACTCGAGCCGCCCATATGTGAACCGAGCCGAGCTCGGCTCGGCTCGAATCCAGCCCTACTCTGGACAATGGCACAGATGATAGCTTGTATGTCTATAGAATACTTATTATTGATGCTTTTGTTTAATAAGAATAATTGTAGAGACTTATCTAAATCTTGCTGTCATTTTACACGAGATAAAAGGAGAGAGTTTTCCAATCTTACAGAAAAGTTAAGTCCTTCAGGTTTCCAAGCTCCTTTGGGAGAGGCCCAGAAAGTGCATTGTGGCCAACCTCTCTAGACACATGAAACACAATTATAACAAAATCCAAACTCATTTACCAAAAATAATCAAATATAATCTAAAATATGTTTTCAATCATATGGGTACTTTTCAATACTTACAAAGACTTCAATTGAGATAGATTTCCAATAAATGCAGGCAAAGCACCAGTGAAGTAATTTCGATTAATTCTACTGCAGTGTTCAAACAGAAAATGATAAAGTTCAAAGTGGATTTATACAAATCAAATTCAGGGAAATGGAAGGGAAAATCCATACAAATTTGTCAGAAATTGCAAAGCCACCAGTTCTTCTGGAATTACTCCTGTTATGTCCAGTGCAAATACTCTCCTGGAAAAAAAATAAAGGCAACTTTCATTCATGCCTCCTCAAATTTGACCAGATTACAGTTGTACACTCTCTTGGCTTCAGAAAAATACACACTTCCTTATAGTCACATGCAACCTTAGGAAAGCTTTTGTTAGCTGCTAGTGGGTCCCTCACACTTTTAGCCTGTTTTCTAGCCGATGTGAGACAACCTAACAATCTCCCCCTCACACCATCAGCTCAACATTCTTCATAACCAGTCATCTGGATGAGCAATAGCATACTGGTTGGAACTTCATGTGAAGCAGTTAATCTTGTAGACTTTTGGGTGGAGTTGTTGCAATCAGGTTCTGATACCACTATTTGATGTTTTTGGGTCTCTCCCATCCCAAAAGCTAGCATATACTAACATCTAAGCTCCTTCCCAACCAATTTAGGATAACCCAACAGGTTTTACCACAACTTTTGGGAGAAAATTGGAACATATTATTTATTGGAAAAAAGAATTACAAAATAATGAGCACTCAGTCACAGAAGTTAAAATCTATCTAAAGCATCACAAAATGATTCATACAGTGTAGGTTGAACAGTCAATAACTCAAAATTTAATGCTAATGCCTAATAGCACTAAGTCAACCCAAAATCTCTTCATAATCTAAGTGAGAAAAGGGATTTTTTTTTTTTTTTAAAATTTAGAGACTGAAGCCTAAGAGAAGCAAGCAAACAAACAAACTTTGTTCTGCAGAAAAGGCAAGTTTAAAATAAATTTTACAATTCAAAAGAGGATTCTTTAGGAACCAGTATAATCTGTCTGTAACTGATTAACCTGAAACAAGTCAATATGAAAATTTCACTAAATCTGGTAGAGAGAAAGAGAGAGTACAGCTCAGTGATATGGCAGGTTGAACCATTATCATAAGAACAGTCACATTTGATAGCAGGATTATAGTCTTCCAAGTTTGTTGCATTGATGGCAGCTCCACTGCATGGCTCTCCACTTATGTTCCACACTCCTGATGCTGCCTCTGCATCCCATTGTTGAAATATTGAGTTCAATGCCCTCACTGCTCACAACATCAAACCAGTCAATCAAATTTTCATAACCAGCTTAGAGAATTGCATGCAAAGCTGCAAACTACTACACAAATTAGCATTCATTGTTAGTTCACATAGTTTTACCCTTGACTTTGGATAACCATGACGATTTTCCTTACTGTAATGTTCGTTTCAGAAATTTATTTCAAATGGGATGTCTGAAAAAGGAATTTTAGAAAAAAAAAAAAAAAGTCTTCAAATATTTGACAAATCCAATATGATGACCAAATCAATGGCTTAAAATTCAAACCGAATTAAGAATCCTACTACGTTTGTTTGTTTGGTGATAAATTTGATTGAAAACTACTTGTTTCTAACAACTAAGAAAATATTCTACCAACTGCTCCATTTACTCACTACAATTCATCTAAATTCCTACATCTTTATTTATCACTTCTGAATTCATAATTCTTGACTACTAGTGTTGTAAAAGATTTGCCACCCTCTTTTAAAACCTGGATCAAATTGCTTAGTCCAACCAATAATCAGTACCAAATATGGTCTGGATCATCATTAAAAACCGTTTCAGTCATTAGACCAAATTGACCCAGAATTAGATCAATTAATAGTATCAAACCATGAGTCAATTGTCAGGCCTAACAGTCATGTTGATATCATGCTGACATCGAGGCTAAAGACCATTTTAAATTTTGATTAGCTAATACTGATATCGTGAGTTTGACCAACTGATCCTTTCTTTGACCAGGTCAACACCTAGTATAAATAACATCACGTGTGATCAAAATTAGGTTTTTTCTTGTCACAGTAAATGTTTTTTATATTGAGCACGAATCCACATACAATACAAATAAGTGGACAATATTGAATTCACTGTAAAAAAATAACAATAATTTGCTTTCCTTTCTATGTAGAACAATGTTTATGTTAAAGTTTTTTCATTTGATTCACGTGTTTATTTTTTTCTATATTTTATATTGTTTTACTCTGAACAGTCTCCCTAAATTCAATTTCAGAGTCGTCTCTCTTGCATTTGAAATGATACACTAAAAAAATGTGAAAGATTCTTTCTCTTAAGAACCGTATATCAGATTACTTGCACTAAACTAAAAACTGTATTGGGTGGATTCAATCCGAGCTAAACCAAGTTTAAGGCCAATTCAACTTGAATCGAAGCCATAATGTTTAACTTGTGTTCAAACTAGTGCACATCAGAGGGCCATCGACAAAAGAAACAATATCATTGGAAGAGTGAATAGTATAGTGTGACCGAATAAGCAGTGTAATAGGATGAACAAATATTTTGATTTCGAGCAGAACTAAAGCTCCAGCTCAAAATCAATTTATTCAAATCGAGTAAGGGATTCAATATGAACCCACTCAGATTGGATCCACCCTTAATTATCACCATAAACAATAGGGTTAAATGCTGAATACATTCAATCACTATATGTTCAAAATATATTTCTTAACCTACCATGTAATTCATATGTAATCGATAAGCTCATTCCCAGGAATTAAAGAAAGTGGGCAAAACTATAGAAAATCAAGAACAAAAACAAGAGAATATATCACCAGAAACCCAGAAGAAGATCGAAGAGAGAGAGAGAGAGGGTACCTTCATTAGGGTCAGTGACAGCAGTTTGAGCAATAGAGCCGTGAAATTCTAATAAGAAGATAAAGATGAAGCAGAAGAAGAAGTGGGAAGTAAATCCTGAAGAAGAAGAAGAAGAAGAAATCTGCAACTTCATGTTTGTGTGTGCATTGAAATGATAAGAAAGAGAATGGTTTCAGGTTTTCAAGTTAAGATGGCAAAATATGTAGGGTTTGAATTGAGAAGTGCATACACGCAGGAATTTATTGACTTTGTTGTACAGCTGATGAGATCTTGTTCCTATTGTTCAAACAAGAAAAAGACTAAAATTTGTATTACGTCACATTTCTTCTGATAAGGAAGGAAAATTCTGCCATGCTCTATTTCAATTTCCAGATTTATTTATTCTGGCCTTTCACTGTCAGACAGTGTATATTGGTTTTCACTCAAGCCTATTTTCCACTTAACATTTCGCTCATTTTTCTAAATATATTTATAATAAATAAAAATTTTAAATATTAATCCTCATTTCTAAATTTTTATTAAAATTATTATTTAATAATAATATTAAAAAATATATAATTTTATCTCAATTTTCCCTTCAAATTTTAAAAATTAATATTTTACCCTTAACATTAGCTTTGAAAAATAATTTTTTCTCTCAAAATCTCTAATTTCCCCAACTTTACTGATGATAAGCATTGTTCAGATATGTAAATATTAGTCTTTGAGAAGGATTTTAAAATTAGATTAATGATCAAATTAATTATATCACTGATTTATGATTCAATCGATTTAATTGATTCAATTGATTGATTTAACTTATTCTTAAATTATTAGGAACTTTTTAAATAATATAAACTATTTAACATATTTTTCAAATATATATTATATAAAATTTATTAGAAATAACTTTTTATAATTACCAATGACAGGTGGTGATTTGAAATATAAATTTAATTTAATATAATTAAAAAACTTTAAAAAATATTTTTAAATATATTATTATATAAATAAATATTATTTTATATTTAATTTATAATAAAATATGATTTATATATATATATATATATATATATAAATTTATAAAGATTATTTAATATTTTATATAGTTGAAAAAGCTGAAGAAGTCGTTGAAGAGAGAGAGAGATGGCGGGCTGAAGGTAATTAATGCCTTTTGAAAATTGGAAACGCTGGTTTGGTCAACCCGGTTCAATCGGCTCACCAGGTTTGATTGTCATAAACCAGATTTTAGATTAACCCTTTTGTTCATGAAAATTGGATCGGACTGTAGGACAGTTTTTGGGTGAACCACCTGATCTGGTTTGGTTTTCAAAACACTGATATTTGGCACCTTGAGTTTGGGCTGCAGGCGGCATGAGAGTGTAAAATTTGAGCTCCTGGTGCCTACAAAATCAACGTATATTAAGATTAGATTCGAATTAAATTAAATCGAATCGAATTCAAATTTAATTCTGTTCATATATAGTTGAGCTCGAGTTCGAGTTTGAGTTCATTGAGCTTGTGAAACTCAAGCTCAAACTTGATTTTAATTTGATTTGACTTGTTTTTCATTATTAAAACGACATCATTTTAATATATATTGATCAAAACGATATCTTTTTGTATCAAAATTTTTAATTAAAAAAAACTCGATTAAGCTCGGCTAGGGCCAACTCATTTTGGGCTCATCCGAACCGAGCATGAGCTGGCTCGGTTCGAGTCCAGCCACATTCATGCATGAATCCCAAGTAAGCTCAATATTTCTAGTGGGTGTTTGGTGTTAAAGCATGATGCAAATTGCCACTAAAAGCGAAGATAGCATGGCCATGTCAAGTAAAGATGGCCAAAACTTCAGCAGATCAATGAGCAAACCGCCAAGGAAAATTAATTTCTTAATTGATTGTAGCCGCCAATATAAACTACAATTGGCCGAGCCTAATTTTCCTTTTTGTTCAAATTTAATTTAAATAAAAAATTATCTAGTTTGAATTAATTCAAATTTATTATGTCAAAATCAAGGTTGATTCAAGACCAATTTAAATAAAGAATGATTTAATTTAAGTTCAATTTGAATTCATAGTTCAATTGATAGTTTGAATTAATAGTTTAGTTCAACTCAAATTTATAATTTAAATTAATGGTTCAAATTTGTGATTTAGATCCGTAATTCAAATTTATGCATTATTGATAAAACGATATGGTTTTACCTAAATAGTAGAAAAAACCACTAATTTAAATCGAACTAAGTCATAAATTCAAACTGTCTATTTAAACTATGAATTCAAACTAATCGAACTATGAATTCAAACTAATCGAACTATGAATTTAAACTACTAATTTAAACTATAAATTTAAGTTAAACTCAAATCAAGTTGAGTTAAACATAACCTAACTTGAGTTCGGTTCCGTGTAAAAAACGAACAAAATCTTTTGGTTTAAATTTAACTGAAATTTGAATCAATAAATTTAAACCGAACTAAATCAAATTGAATCGACTTAGATCGCATTGAGCCATAGGTTTCATCATTTAGGAGATTATCCAAAATAAAAAATTCTATTGTAATTTGAGGAGTAATAATCTCCTGTTTTAATATAAATTCCTTCAAACGTTTGCAGATAAAAAAAAAAAAACATGTCTAATGTGTTTTATAAATTAATAAAACTACGTGCATAAATAATGTATATATTTATATATATAAATAATGATATATTATCATTTAATTAAATATTATTTTATCTATAATTTAAAATTATCTAATCACATGATAATGTCATTATTTATGCACAAAATTATGCAATTATATATGCACATAACACTGCTATTTATAAATAAAGAACACTCTCTTACTAGCACAGTAACATCACTTGAGTTGAGCCAAATCCAAACAGGGATGGATACGAATTGGTTCGAGTTTGAATATTTTCTTACTTGAGTTCAACTCAAATAGAAAATAATCTGACTCAAGTTTTTCGAGTCAAAATTAAGAGTGGCTCCTTTCATAGTTAGAAACGATGGTTAAAATTCGTAATTTAAATTCATGATTTATTGATAAAATAATATTATTTTATTCCAATAATAGACAAAACTATCGATTTGAGCAAAAAATTCAAGTCAAACTAACCTAGGAATTCAAACAATCAATTCAAGTGGGACTGAGTTACAAATTTAAACCAAACCGAACTGAACACCTCTTAACTTGAATTTGGTTCGATTTCGAAAACAAGCCAAACTTTCAATCGAATTCGAATTAAATGAATTCAAGCTAAGTTGACTTCTAAGTCCAAGCCGACTCAATTTTAATCTAACTTGAAACCTAAACAAGGGTTAGTTCAAGTTTGCTTTAAATCTAGAACAACTAATTCAAGCTCGACTCGTTCAAACTAGTGGACAATAACATTGGAGAAGGAAAAGAATCTCGAGAAAAAAATCGTAGAAGAAAATGAAAAGTTAGTGAGGAGAGCTTGATGAAAAAGAAAATGAATTAATTGTTTAAAAATAAATTAAACAATTAAATCATTTAATCACTTGATGATACATCAATCATTAATACTTATCAATTAATATATACAATATTACCCTTATTAGATAATCATATCCATCAATAAAATTATGTGCACTCGAGTTTAATTAGATAATATATCATAATATAAGTAGGAGATTTAAAAGTAAAAATAAAAGGCCAAAAGACTTATTCCCACCCAAGGTATAGTGAAATTTCAAACTTTCACCTTGTAATTTTCAAAAACTCAAATACCTCTCAATAAGTAAATTTCTATTAAAAATCTTAGTTAGGGTTAGAGGTAAAATCATCATTTACTGAAAAATTTTAAAAAATAAAGTTATATCACATTTTCCTCCCCAAGTTACAAATCTTACAATTTTCCTTCAATCTAAAGTTTGAAAACTGACAAATACCCTAAGGGGGCGTTTGGTTGGGAGATTTTAAGATTACCTTGATAATCTATCTTTTATTCTCTTGTTTGGTTTGTCAGTAATAAAAGATTACAGTAATCTTCTATTACCAATGCTGACGTGACAGGTAATATAGGTAGTAATCTGATTACCACATTTACCTTAAGTATTTAAAGATTACTGAGGTAATCTTGAGTTTATTATAATTATATTATTATTTATTAATTTTTTTAGATAAAAATAAATTTATTTTTAATTAATATGACAAATAATATAAAAATAATTATATTTAAAGGCATTTAAGTAAAATAATTTACTAGTAATCTTTTATTACTTTTAACCAAACACAATAATTATTTATACCTACCAAATTTTATTAAACATAGTAATCATTTATACCTAGTAATCTTTTAAGTAATCTATCTTCTAGGTAATCTTTCTATTTTAGTAATAAAACATTACCCAAACCAAACGCCCCCTAAGGGTTTGTTCCTCTTCTCTTCAGCACTGATTCGCCATCTTCGATTGTCAATCGTCCTCCCTCTCTCTGTCTCTCCTTCTGATCACTCTCACATCCCTCTTCGACCATTTTCAGTTGAGATGAAGACGACGCATCTCCGTCTTAGATGAAGACTATTTTTCTTTATCTTAATCCAAAACGACCAGAGAGAGAAGGGAGAGTAACAAGAGGGAGAGATAGGACAGAAGAGAGGAGGACCGATGGTCGAAGATGGTGCATTGCCACTAAAGAGAAGAGGAATAAACCTTAGGGGGTATTTGTCAATTTTCAAACTTTAAGTTAAGAAAAAATTGTAAGATTTCTAATCCTACGGAGGAAAATGTGACAAAACTTTAAATTTTTTAGTAAATAATAATTTTATCTCTAATCCTAATTAAAAATTTTAACAAAATTTTGTTTATAAATAGGTTTTTAGATTTTTCAAATTTGAAATTTTACTATACCTTCAATAAAAATAAGTTTTTCAATCAAAATAAAATAACACACAATAATAATATATATTTTTTTATATATCTAATTGGATATTACAAACTGAATATATAGATAACATCGGGGCTCTGTATAAATATCTAATACCAACTAGATAACATACAGATGGAATAACAATTTATTATGGTGGACTAGCCATGTGAAGGCGACAATGAGATCATTAAATAATGAAATGGCGTACACTTAACTAGGACTCTGCCGTGTGTTGAATGGATACAAAAATGAATTTGTTCTTTGCAACAATAAGTTTTGATCAACATTTACTTCATCTGTAATAAATACTTAAGTAAATGATTAAATAATAAATAATTTTATAATTAAATAATTTTAAATTAATAATATATTAATATTTAATTATATGGTAATATATTATTTTAATATTTAATTTGATTTTCAAAACTGGATGCACGTAGAAATTCTGTAATGTTAAACTTATTTGAAGATAATGTTATTCCTATGTAAAGTGTATTTCTTGTAACACCCGAATTTAGGTATATTAGTAAACTTTACTTCTAAAATTATCCTTGAAATTGATTTAATATACCTAAATTTGGATGTTACATTCCTATTAACAAATAGATTTTCCAATCAAGGTTTGATTAAACCACGCAGTCTTATTTTCCAAGTTTGATAGATTTACTGAAAATAACAAAAATCCACAGGCCTAAAAACAAAAGCCATTAAATGCTGCCATTTCGAGCCATCTATCCTTAACAAGAAATCGAAACCCTTTTTTTTTTTGGTAGGTAGTGATTGACCTTTTTTCATTTTCAACATCTTGAAATTTTTATACATATATATATATATATATATATATTATATATATATAAAATTTAAATTCATATTATGTATTTAAAAATTAATATTCTTTGTCCTATATTGATTTGATCTGATGAAGAGGTCAGGTTTAAATTTATTTTAGAATGATAATCGATCATATGAAATCTAAATTATATTTAGTTAAAATTAAACTTGCTCTTGTAGGTTATAAGACGCGACATGTCACTTTGTAGAATTTTGAGTTCGAATCTCAAAATTTCAAAATAATATGATGATGTTACTACGATGTTATGTTAATATTAACTAGAGGGTTAAATGACTATTTTATCTCTAAGTTTTAGTGTATTTTTAAAGTTATACTCATGAGGTTTGAAAAATCTGAAACCCGACTTATGGGTTAACTTCCGTTAAAAAAAGTAAAGGTAAAATCGTTATTTCATTAATTATATTAAAAAATATAAATTCATTATATTTTCTACTCATAGTTTTAAAAATTAACAACTTCACTCATGCAAAAAGTTTATTAACTTTCAAAAATAACATTTTCTCCCCCCCCCCCCCAAAAAAACCTAGGAATTATTTTTCAGACGTTCTCCGACCACCATCTCTGGTAACCTACAACAACGTTGTAACCCACTACTCATCAGCCTCTAGATCTTTATTCTGCAGTAGAAGAAGAGGCGAGGAAGACTCGTTTTCGTGAATTCGTTTGAATTGACAAAATCTTCGTCGATTCTTCTCGAATCGACAAAGATGACTCTTCAGTGGGCCATCTAGAAGTTTCAGAGGTGGCCGATGAGATGGTAGGTTGAAGCTCTTTCTCTGGTGGTCAGAGAACCTCTGGAAAATAAACCTTAGTTTTGGGGGAGAGGAATGTTACTTTTGAAAGTTGGAAAACTTTAGATAGGGGTAATTTGTTAGTTTTTAAGACTATGGGGGGGGGGGGGATAATGCATTTTATATTTTTTTGATATAATTAATGAAATGACGATTTTACCTTTACTTTTTTTAACAGAAGTTAATTTATAAGTAAAACTTCAGGTTTTTCAAACTTCGTGGGTATGATTTTAAAAATGCACTAAAACTTCGGGGTGAAATAATCCTTTGGCCTAACTAGAGAGTTCAACTAAATTCACCTAATAGTTAAGGTGTGACCTAACATGATTTGCTCGATTGAACCCACTAGTTTGGAACCATGATCTAAACTTAAGTAGCAATAGATTTTAAATAATATAATAAATTGCAAAGTCTACCACTTTTATCCCAAAAAATATTAATGTAATTATAAAAATAGGAAGGGCAAAATTGTCATTTGGCATAGAAATGTAGAGACGTGGCCATCTAAACAAGTTGTTGTAATTAATTGATCATTAACTTTCTCGAGCCTTTATAAATACCCTTGCTTCCAGGCCTCTGCCTTGCCTCAAAAATGGCAGCTGAAGTTACTTCTTTTCTCAGACTCAAACAAGAACGTAGCTCAAATTCAGAAATTTTGATCACCAAAGACTTGCTTGCAGGGCTATCCAAGGTTTCTGACTCAGAATCGAATCTGGATTCCAAGGTAGGCTTGTTTCTTTGCCTTTTTTTTTTTTAATTAATCACTGAGTGGAACCGATCAACATGATGAGAAATCATAAAAGCTTTCTATGGTGCAGCAGCATGGAGAGCGAGCTGTGAGATGCAACTCACCGAACACACCATTATCATCCATTTCAGCATCAGAAGACTCAGAGAACAAGAAGAATGATCGTCATGAAACAAAACCAGAAGCAGATTTCCAGGACTTGAACCATTTTCTGGAAGAAACTTGCCTGGACTTGAAGCTGCAATCCTCAACTCGTTACCAAAGCGTTTGCACTCTTGACAAGGTCAAATCCGCTCTGCAAAGAGCCCAAAAACAGGCCCTGGAAAGAAAACGACCTCCTTCTTCTTCTTCTTCTTCTTTTTCTCCTTCTTCAGGGCCCTTAATCTTATCAGCATCATCTTCATTTTCATCTTCGTCTTCCTCTTCAGGTCCTGGAATGTTTGCAGCTGGTTGCCCTGGTTGCCTGTTTTATGTAATCACATTAAAAGCAAACCCTCGATGCCCTCATTGCAACGCCACCGTACCGTCACCGGTGGCGGTGAAGAAGGTTAAACTTGATCTGAATTCATCGTGTTGATTTGAAGATTATTTTAATCTCTTCCTGTATAGTGAAATTTAAGTTAGTTTTTAAGGGGTAAATAAATTAGGCTCATATTATTATTATTATATTTAAATTTATTGTTCTTTTGTCGAATTTTATTATATGATTTATACTAGGATTAAAATAAATTAAAATTAAATCATTAAATCATATAAATAATATATTTTGTGGGAAATTGTCTTTTAGGATGAATAAAATTAATAAAAAAATATAAAAAAACAAAAATAATTAAAACTATAATATGATATTATGTAAATTGATAGGAAGTGAGAAATATATTAAGGGAGATTATGTAAAGTCGCACTCTTTGGCATTGCTTCAGGGTGTAAAGTCTCCATTCGTATGTTAAACTTATTAAGACATCAATCTACATAACATTAATTGTTATTAATTGAGACACAGACAACTCTTGAATCCCGATTTAAGAATAGGCCAAAGGACACTTTCCTACCCAACGTTCAGTGTGTAAATGAAACATACTCGTTAGAATTTTAAAAATCATCTTGAGCTTTAATTTTGAAGAACCCTAAATCCCCTTCACCTCTATAATCATTGGTAGTAATCTAAATTTACAGGCAAGTTTTTTTTTTTGAAAGTCTGCAGAGAGAAATCATTGTTCACGGGAGAAAATGATCAAATTTTAGGGTATCAAACCCTATGGAATCAAAATTTTAAAAGATTTTGAAAAAAAAAAAAAATCCGTAAATATGACTTTGAAAGCTTATCCAAACTTGGGTGGAAATCAGTTCTTCGGCCTTTTGTCGGCTGCCCAATCACCAAGAAGCCACGTTTCGAGATCTAGTGGGGAGAAAATAAATGTTCGTTGACTTTCAGTCCGGGGCAATAAATGCATTAATCTTCAGTGGCTTGATAGGATAGGATAATTTGCTCAAATTCGCCGGAAAACAAATTGGGTGTAATTGACGTGTACGGTTGTTATTTCTATTTATTTTTTATTTAGAAATATTAAAATATATAAATTAAAAAAAATATATTATTTTTCGTATGTTTCTACATATAGGAGGAAAACTTTATAGTTTGGATATCTGGGATTTAACGGGTTGGAAGTAGGCCAAAATCCATTTCCATCAAACTTTCCACTTAAGTACCTGGCTTTAAATGCCCACCAGATTGGGAAATTCCTCTCACTTTTCAGAACCTTGGAGGGAACAACAACATTTGGGGGAAGAATTTCTTAATGGCTTGGACAGTGCAAGAAGTTTAAGTTATATGGACCACTTTACAAACCATCATTTTGGTGGCCCTTATTCGGAATCAATAAAATTATGTATACTTAATTTGAATACATAAATAAATACACAATTAATATGTTATTATATGATTAGATGATTTTAAATTAAAGATAATTATGACATCAAATGACATAATGACGTGTATACCTATTTATACATTCAAAATGAATATGCATAAATTTTGAAACCCAAGACCTCCAAAACCTCCTAATTGAGTCATATTTCTTCAATGGTTCAATTCCTGCAATGACAAACAAGCTACAATGTCAAGCAATAGCCTATCAGGTTCCATCCTTCAAAGACTAAAAGGTTCGATAATACACAACTCAATCTTAGGATGGAAATCACCGAGGTTAGGTAATCTCATCCATGTATAAACCGTAGAGATAGACAAGGTGAGAGTGTGCGATTGTTACCGAAACTTGAGGCCGTCCAGAACATATCTCAATGGCATAGATTTCTCTGCCAAGTCTTTTACAAGAATTTTTTTTTTTTTGAGTTCAACTTTGTAAGACTTGTAACAACACACACAAGAAACCCAGCAAAACTGGAGCCATGCCCTCTGTACTAAAATGTATACATTGTATTTAGTCACTAGCTAAAATATAACAAGGCTTTCATTACAATATACAAACACTAAATTATAGCACAATCAAATGCCCTACACAGAAAAAACAGTCCAGAGGCAGTCCGCCGTGCTACTTCACCACCAAAACTTGGGCACAAGGCTAAAAAAAATTACATAATCCTGTGATCATTTGCAGTATAAAATGAATGCAAGATGTACATTACAGTGGCAGCTGCACTACCATTTCAATCTCCCTTTCCATTTACAAAAATGGCATCCTATGGCAGGGATCGTAAAAGAAATTGGAGCAGTAGCTCCCCACATTGCTGAAAAAATTCTAAAGGTGTTCCATCGTTCCACTTTTAAGTCTCTCCATGCGGGCTTGAAGTCCAGATAACGCCTTCTCGTCCATGGGGAGAACTGCACCCTGTACAGCATTCTCAGCACCAGGGTGGTCAGATGACCGATTCAGACTAGCGAGTCCATGATTTAAATTGTCGTTAATGTTTATTAAAGGCTTGGTTCCAGCTTCAGGGTTCCCAGCAGCTGCTGCCAATTGCATGCTCTTCATCCTTTCTCTAATGGCATCTAATGTCCCAGTGGTTACTGCAGCTTCAACAACAATTTCCACCGTTAGGTCCAGTTTAATTTAACTAAATTAACCGACAAAAATGTAAAAGCGAAAGCAGATTGTACATTACCTCCATATCTCTCATTTCGTTGATCACCCAAAGGATTCTCGGAGGCAAGACCTTTCGAGGCAATGACATTATTAATTCGATTATCTTCAGTATATGAAGGTGGTAAATTAAAGCTTGTTGGCTCAGATTTTACATTCATTGATTTTGCATCATTTAATGCATTTGTATGTACAGGAGATAGAGGTGCAAATTCCGGTGATGAACCACTTAATGATGATGGAGGCGGGGTTGACATTGGCAAACTTGAAGGAGTCCTCCCTGCAGCTGCATTCTTCTCCATCTAAAACAGGATTAAATAGCATCATTTAACATACACCTCTTCAAGAACGCACAGATACCTGGCACAGTTTACAAGGAAGGAAAGCAACACTAACCTGTGCTAAACCATCTCTGATGTATGTGCGGAATGCCTCGCTAGCATTTTGAAGCTGAGCAAATATATCAACCTGAAATAAAAAAGACAAAAGCTTGAATTTAAGAGAACAAAATAGAGACAAATCAACCAAGTGAACTACAGACTCGAATACTTACTTTGGGGTATAACTGAGTGATGCGATATAGTTCATAGAGGCCAATAGTGCAAGTCTGCTTGTCGCCAATTTTCTTGAATATTGCAGCAAGTTCTTGCTGTGGATTGAGTATTATATTACATTTAACATATTATTAGAAATATATATGTGGTGAGAATAAGATATATAACAGAAGATCAAACACAAAGACAGGTATTACCTTCAACTGTGCATCAGCAGAATTTGTAGCAGCAGATGAATTGTTGGCAGCTGAATCACCCCAATGAGTTTGACCCACAGGGCCAGTTGCTGTCAACATTCTTGCCGCAGCTAAAGTCTGAAAACATTATTGAGATGAAAAAATACTCAATCAAAAAGGAATATCTTAAATAGATCAAACCAATAAAGTGATTGTTTGATTAATTTACTACCTCAAGATTTAGATCAATATAGGCAAGAATAATTGGCTGAGGTTTCATGTCTATTGGAACCATTGATAAATGACCCTTGATTGCAGCTCCTCGGAGCTTCACAAGTTCATGTAGAACAGTTTTCACCATACGCAATGGTTTATCATCAGCTCCAGCTCTTTTTAAAATATTATAACACAAGACAATAAATAAGTAGAAAAGTCAGCTTATGAAAATTTGCAGCAACAAGATCAGAAAAACAAAACAGAGCATTCAATCCCCCCTCCCCAAAATAAAAAAGAACAGATGACAGCACATACACACCTTCTCCTAATTTCTTCCATTCCCAATTCTTGCAAATATACATGAATGCTTTGAAGAATGCGGTCAAGATCCACTTCATATATAGTACTTTGAAGAACCTGTAGCAACAGAGGAATTTAGGACATCCAGCCAAAACACTGAAACTTTTTAAATTGTTTTGTTCGTTTGTCAGCATTGTTTCTAACACTTAAAGTTCCATAAACTTTCCTCCAAAAGTTTTCAATAATCAAACTGTATATAGTGATTTCTTAATAAGTCTCTCCAATCATGAGGATTCGTTAATGCAGTTCTTGAGAAACAAATCATTAGCATTGCAAAAAAAAAAAAAAAAACTGCACATACTAGCATTAAAATATTTATCCATCATTATAAGTACATGCTATTTTAGTAAGGACAAATTGTGCAACCAATTGACAAAAGCAATAGTCCTTGCTATAAAGATTATTGAAGATGGTGGTATTGCACCACTCAAGGAATACTGACCTCTTCAGACCCACAACTGCTTAACCATTTGTTAAATTAGAAAAATACAACTAAATAAAAATTCTGGATTGTCAAAACAGTCCCAGAAAGCAAAGCAAGAAAGGCACCAACAATGAAAAATACCTTCGTCAGTTTGATGAGGCATTTTACAACGAGATCAGAGAACCTCTGATTTCTAGCAGCAAAGGACTCATTAGTTGCAGGTGAAGGCCACCTTGAGGGATCTAAAGGACGCAAGAGATTAATAAGAACAACAAAGGACGACGTTCGATCAGCATTGTCCTGTATGAAAAATCACAAGTCAATTAAGCAAAAATACAATTAAATTATAGAAAATGTAATCATTTCAGACAAGTTTTTACCAGAATCTTAAGCATCAACACATTTAGAGCTTTCAAAAGTTGACTGCCATCATCCATGTGAGGAACCCTTTCATCCAAAAGCCAAAGCAGAAGCTCAGTTATTAGAATGTCAAGAGTACTCTCCTGGATAGCATGAGCAAGCCTTTTATTTTGAAATGTCTGCAAAAAGTTCAAAATGTTAGTTTGTAGCAGCAAAACAATTCCCTGAAACTGAGTTTAACAGCCAAGAAGACTAAATAGAAGAATTTAAATATCCTCAGTCACAAAATGCTAAGTTTCCATATACAATATTCTCATGACAGAAATGACAGATTTTTTGTTACACTATACCTGCATAAGTGTGTTAAGAACATATTTACAAGACCTTGATGATGCCCCTGTCAGACTGAAGTCAAAAGTCTTGGCTACCTATTAAAAAAACATATTTATAACATAAGGATTTTACATTTAACAGTTCAATTACGAAGTAGCAACGATAGAAAGATAAAGGACTAATTTGTAATTCCACTACCTTATTTGCTAAGCATGAAACAAGTTTATCTGAATCCTTCACAAGTTCATCCATTGCACTACCTTCTGGATCACTAGTTGCTTGTGCCAATTCATGGCATACAACTTTCATCCCTTCAACAGACTGCAACACATTGTTTTAAGTTTAAGATCTTTTCTTAATTGAAATTGACGCAAGGGAGTGGATCCCATCATATTCACAATTTCTAAAAGGGCAATAGACACCAATCCACAGTTAATTTATTACTCCTAAAAAATTAAGAAATTCTATTATAAAAATGGATATTATCCTTTAGTTCAAGAATATTTTAAAAATAATTCCTGATAGAAATTTGAGTTTGAGTATTAGTAATTTACATTTGAAGAATATTTGGCACCCAAAGTGATCTTTTACTTGCTCCATATTTTAAGGAAAAAATCACAATTGGCACTAAGAATTTAGCAATACTATGTGTATCCGCTTTAGGTACACAAATATGCACACGCTTATATATGTCATCACATGATTAGATATTATTTTATCCCTAATTCAAAATCATTCAATCACATGATGACAGATATAAGTGTGTACATATTTGTGTACCTAAAATAGATACACATAGTTTTATTACTAAGAATTATAGTGCACAAGACTATACATATGAGATTTTTTTTTAATTTTAATAGGACTAGAAAACCCCGGACATAGTCCAGAATATTGATACTCAGCGCAAGTGAATAGAAACTGCTCTAAGAATGAACACCAAATGAACATTAGACAAGGTAAGTTAGAAACCTGCTCTGGTGAACCAAAGGAAATAATATCCAGGGCTTCATTCCAGTCTGTGGGACCATTACCACCAGCTAGTGTACGTGGCACTAAATGTCTCTCCACATGAAGCTCGGAATGGCTATAGATTTTCCTGGAATTGAAACAATATTATTTTCATTGCCTTGACATATTAAAGAGAACAAATAATTACATCATGATAAGAAGTTACTGTACATTTAGAAAAGGAAAATTTTAAACATTAATAACCTCATAAATGCAGGTCCAGAAACAGATTGTGACACTTCCCCACTCTGCTCTGCGACTTCAGACCTGAAAATCATAAAGAAAAACACTTGAAAGCACAAACTAAGCAAACTTTAACATATTAAAACTTGTTATAAAATGAAGACCATAACAGAAGGGGTATATCCAGTTCATTGACAAGACTTTCTAGTACAGTTGTTTAACTTGCCAATCTCCTACACAAAGACTAAAACAGAGAAGGATCAGAAACATGATATTTCTGCTTCCATGCCACTATTACAGTAAAGTACCTATATCCGAAAAATGAAAAAATTAAATAAAATATTAAGCTTCACAAGAAGGTAAAAACCCAGTAGCAAGATAACTATCGGGATCAGGAGGAATGAAAGCCAACTTTATTGAAATTCCCAAGGAAATTATTTATCTTCTCAGAACTGTGAAGAAGCTTCTTAAAATTTAGCTATTGCACTATGTCTCTTCCTTCTCTATTTTTATTATACAGGAAAATGACAAGAAAACCAGAGTCCAGCATAACTTAAACAGATGACAACTTTTCTCAATGCATCAACATCTAGAGTGAAAATGTACATTTTGTGCTTAAAAATTAAATTGAAAATACCTTCAAATGTGACTTAAAAAAATTAAGAATGGATACAGCAAAGAATTATGGTCCAATAATAGGTACATTTAGATAAACAAGTATAAGATTAAAACACACACCCATTTTCCCTGACAGATCGTCTTAAAGCTGCTCTTGCTTCTCCAGGCTTTCCTTCCTTTCTTTTTTCCATCTCCCGGACCTTCCACTTAAATCTATCATCTAACATGCCTTTTTGAGCATCTGTAAGCTTGCCAACATATCTCCATATGTCCTCACCTAGGAAAGGGAACAAGAAAAATACTCAATAAGAGCCAGTACCAAGACAATCCAAACTGGTTACCACAACAAGGAATCTACATTTAAATATAGACAAGAAAAACTCCCACAAAAGTATTAAACACTCTTTCAATATAATGCAATTCTCAACACAAAGAAAAAGCAGAGAAAAAAATCAAAGAATAAAAGAACAATAACAGTTAAGCTCAAAGCAACTATGTAACATCATGATATGCCAGACCTAAAATCTTGTAACCAGTAGCTAATGTATTTAGAGCAGCTTTTCTAATTTCACCATCACGTTCTGCTGTCAAGCTTGCGACAATTTGCAAAGATTTTAATTGTCCACTGATCTGTTAAACAGATAACATACATAAGTTTTCCAAAAAACAATCAGAAGTGTGAAACAAGATTAAAGTACTCTTCTTGCACCTCAGCCCCGTGATGATCCATCAAGAATCCAACAAGATCAACACACTCTATCCGAGTACGGTTATTTTTAGAACGCAAACCCTCCAAAACGTAAGGAAGTGTTTTAGTGGCAGAATAAAAACTGACTATTTGTTTTGTCAATTCCCGCATTTTTTCTCGCACTTTCTCAATGTTATGCCCTGACTGTAGCACATGAACATAAAAAAAGTTTAAATAGGTAACAACTGACATCAAGACATGCATGAAATACTGGCTACAGATAATTCAAGCACCTTTTCTATCAAACATGGAACAAATATAGCTGCTTCTGATTCAGTCAAAGAATAGGCTTCCTCCCTTAATGCATCAAAAAGCTCAGGAAGAAATTCCAGCACCTGAATATTCCAATAGAAAAGTGTAAATCAGTATATCTCACACTGCTGCTGACTTAAAGGAACAAAACAAAAAGGAAATTTTTAGAAGTATGAAAATTGTTATACCTTCAGCAAGCATGTTGTGTTAGATTTACAGAACTGCAAAACAAACCACCTCAAAAGTATATCCAGAACTTCCATAACTTCCTTTCGTATCGATGGGAGTGCCTGTAAATATAAAATATATTCATTTAAGATGGCTTATTAACAAACTTGAAATAAATTCAAGAACCAAAATTGTGACAAGACCACCTTCTGCAGCATCTCAAGCCCATCAACTTGCTTCTTAAAATCTGTGCTTAGTAAACGCCTCTGCAAATCCTCTCTGAAATATCTCATCATATCATTCTGCAACAAAGGCACATTCTCTATCACAAATATTTTTTTAAAGCAAACAAAGAAATACTTCTAGGAAAAAACCTAGAACAAACCTCAAGATCTTGGATCTGTTCTACCCGTGGCTCTTCAAACTTAAATTTGCGAACAACTATTCTCTCCCTTTCATCCTGTAAACAAAAATGTTTTTAAAAAATGTTCTGAGCATATTTAACACTTCAATATTTGATGTCTCAAATTACACTGATCAATACCTTATTTGAATCCTTGACATTTAACAAAGCCTGTGATTGAACAGCTATATCTTGAACAGACATAACTGCATCTGGCCTTGCACCCTTTGCTGGAATGGTCCTCTGTCCATGCCATCAAACAAACACTCAGCACCCTCATTACATTCAGAAATAGTTGCAACTCAAGCATGTAAAACATACCGCAGATATAGTCCTGCCTCCGTGCTTCAACAAACCATTAGAAGTAGATTTTGCAACCTTTGTGCTGCCTTTGGATGTAGGCCCCACTGAAATTGATTTTGCAGATTCAAGAGATATAGCAAGCAACATAAAATAGCATACAAAGTAAAAAATATAAAAAAACACAGGGAAATTCACAAAAACTAGGTTATCATACACACCATGAGATCCCCCAGGCAGTTTCAATCTTTCAACAACAAGGGCTAAAGCTGGCCCATGCAAATCTTTCAGATGCTTTTCAATCTGAAAAAGGTTATATAAATCAAGAAAAAATGAAGTTCAACTTCAACTTCAATATCAAAGAATGAAAAGACACCAGAAAATTTATGACACATACTGTTTCCTGTCCGCTAACTCTGATGATTTCAACAATGCATGTTTCTGCTGCCTTTCGAACATCTGATGATTTATCCTAATAAAGATTCCAGACAATGATGTAGTAAAAAATGGGGGACTTGATAAACAATGTGTACAGCACTAGCGATCAGGTTAAAATAATAGGTCAAGCAATGACTAGTCATTATTTTTCTTCAAAGAACTTACCACCATGGCAGAGCTAGCTGGTCTCAGCAGATGTACAGCATCTGAAAAATCAGTTAGTCCAGTGAGTTGCCTTGACAGCCAATCAAAAAGATCCCTACGCCCTTCCGCACCAATCTTTGCATCTGTCAAAATTGCTATAATATATGGAACCTACAACAACAAAATTAATCATGACAAATGACAATAAGACATCAATTAGCATCAAATAAACTACTATAAGCATTTACCATTTTATCCAGATGAACAGCAGCAAGCCAAGAGTCTAAAGTAGCCAAAGTACATTCTCTCATATGCTTCTTATTGTCAGTGAGACATTTCAAAATTTCTGATAAAATGCCCTGCAAGAAAGCCGTTCATGCTAAGCTTCAAATTCCTAAAGTACCGCCAACATAATACCTTAAAAAATTGTTGATTGCCTATACACAAACCTTGCTTGACTTCTCAACAGGTGGCCCCATTGCAGAAGCAACAGCACCAAGAGTAGTCAAAGTTGCCATAACCAAATTTTTATTGCTGTCATATAGACGTCCTCTAAGAGCACCAAATAATTCCCCTGGGAATCAAATGGTGTGATACAGATCAGAATATTGAAAATGTTCAAAAGAAAAAAAGCAAGCATGGCATGTATGTTTTTACTTATAAGCATAGAAGAGAACCACTTTTCTAAATAAATTTTTTCAAGTTTTTTTGAGTCATTGGATCAATGGATTTCAAATGGCTGAGATTAACTATTCAAATTCATCTTTCCAAGGCTCAAAATTGTGTCATAGCATGTGTAGAGCAAAGAACATATATTGGCACACAGTGCATTATGAAATTGTACCAGTTCCAGTCGGTTGAATGCGCTTATTTGCCTCTTCAAGGATTTTATTAACAGCTTCAATAGACTCCAAACGAACCTGAAAAAGCAAAAGTGTGCAAGACAAATGAAAATAATTTTAATTACACTTTTCAATAATAACATTAACAAAAACAAGGAAAAACATATCAAGCTCAATTTATAAATGTTGAGCAACCAGACCTTCCAATCAGAGCTCTCCAAGCTCTTCAGCAGCGTAGGTGTGATCTTCCCACTGATATCTTCACGTGGCAGGCTATCTAGCCCACCACCAGACACAGATAACGAGGAATCTGATGCCCTAACAGTTTTCTTAGGAACTGCAGCAGCGCCCTGAAAATGTCATAGGACTGTGTTAGTATTCTAGGAAAGAGAAACATTTTTAAAATACAACTATAACCAAATTGAAGTATACCTCAAATGGATTTTTCTCATATTCAGTGTCAAGCGCACTAAGCAGTGCAGGTTTGACATCTGTGAGAAACCCTTTAATGTCTGCAGAAGAAAGAAGTCTTAGAACCTGAATTATGAAATTAAATCAAATAGTGAGTTCCAAATAAAGTGACTGCTTACCTGGACCAACAAACTTATGTACAACACCCAATAACTTAATAGTAGCATTTCTAGTTGCTGCTGCACTGGACTGAAGTCCGATATCTTTACAAAAATCAATTAAATCCTGCAGAGGAATGATTGTATACCAATTTATCATAAAAGTTAATAAATATTAAAGCAAGAAAAATCGAAGTACATAAAATGAAAAGAAGGAACTTAAAAAGAAATGCAACCTTAAGTTTTAAATGTGATACACCAAAGTCCTCAACTGCTGAAACCATCCATAGTATTCCCTCACTAAGAACCTTAGGATTCTTGTGCTCTTTCATGATCTTGTAAAGCTACAGACAGAATCTAAACTATAAGTTTTAAGAACAAATTGAATACCAAAACAAACCATAAAAAGAAGAATTATTTATCTCTGCTTCATAGACCACTTCTTTGCGATGAAACAAAGATGCTTCATAGACCACTTACTGTACAGAGATGATTTTTGATACTGATGAAAACCAAAATTGCAAACTTACTCTTTCAAAAATAAATCCTGGACCAACTGCTTCAGAGAAAGCAGTAAGGCACTTCATGGCATGAGAACGGGTCTTGATATCTGCCACACGTTCACTTATACCTGTCAATTAGGCAAAATGTAACCAGATAAGTAGATGGTTAAATAGCTTCAAAGCATCTTCTCTGTCAGGTTAGAAAAAGGCACATTAATTAAGCTTAGAGATTGCCAACCAATCCCCTTTTAGTCAAAGACCAAGAAAGCCAGATACACTGTGAGCTATTTGCTTTATACAGAAGAAACATGTAGTTGAGACCTAATACCCACCTAAAAGGCAAAGGACTACACATTTCTTTGGGAATTTAGCTGCAGTAGAAGCTAGGTGAGTGATAACTTCAATAACCTGCTGCTGAACCTGCATTGTTTATTAAATGGCTTAGTAGTTTTTTCTTCTTTTAAGATTATATGAAAACAAAGGCAAAGATAAATCCATAAATTTTCTATTAATAAGAAACAAGAAACCTTAACCAGAAAAAAAGGTGGAAGAATCACAAGGGAGTAAACTAGCAGTCAGAAAAAGAGAATAAAGAAGCACCTGAACAAAAAAATAAATCTACCAATATAAAAAGGAAAACCTGTAAATACCTGAACATTTTTCTCACTCCAACCAGGAAGAGCACAAAGCAAACGGACCAAAATCTCTACTGACTGGTCCAGGTTTTCCAGTGCCTCAACTTGTTGCTTTAAAGATGTTATTGCTGCAACACAAGCCAAATAGAAACCATAGATTCAACAATAAAATTTGATAAACAACAAAGAAAGACAAATAAATAAATGCACAACAAGTAATAACATAACATTGCATTAAGCACAATTGAACTGCCTTTTTTTTTTTTGGCAAACCCTTAAGTTCAATGAAAAACACAAAGCAAACATATTAGCTGTAAGAAAATTCGGTATTTAGAAGCTAACCAATTAACTAGTCGAGTCCAATCACAACATAAGGCAAATGAAAGTCATAGTTCAATGATTAACTTCAGAGATTCTTTAGAAACTGTGCCATCTGTCCAAATTATCCACTTGACAATTTTTTCCTCTTAAGCTGATTGAATATTCCTACTATTTCATTTTAATACCTTTGAATGGGACAGTTCAAATAAACACAATTAATATAAAAACAAGCAAATAACTAAACCACATATGTCAGGAATATGCCCACAGTGTTTCTATTGCTGATCTGCGTACTACAGGAAAACTGTGAGAAATTAACATAAGTATCCCCAACTTTGAAAATTTTATAATACTTAAGTCATCCTAACTGGAGCATTTCACATGTACTATGACAGATTTCAAACAACAGCATTAGATGATATAATTTACCAATCTTGATAACCAGTGTAGGAAATGCAGAACACTCACAATCCAAGTACATATAATATTTATAGGTATTTTCTAATTGATCAAGAAAGCATATGCTACAAATTTTACCCACCCGTATAATTACAGATACTCAGGGCACAGCTAGGGAAGAGATTATGTAAATAGACAAATATCAGATCAATTAATATACACTCTATGTCTTCATTTCACTTTCTCAAGCAAGTCTTTCTATTGTGCAATGTTTGTTCATTTTGGAAATGCTAGCTCCCTTTGTTTTAATTAAATTTTTATATTTCTCACCAAATAAACGAAAAGAAATAAAGTAAGATGGAGAATTGAAAGAATTCTAATAACAACCTTCAAGGCGTTCTTTCCACACAGCACTCTTTAATTGACCAACCGTATCTCCCTGAATAAGAGAGCCTACTCTGCTTTCAATCTCTTCAAGACTCATCTCTGCTGGCTGCAAAAGGAGAGAGAGAGAGAGAAATTAAAGATATAAAATCATAAATTTATCAGGCCAAATACAAATCAAAAGCTTTGACTAACAGGTTATTAGTTTACCTCAACATCTTCAGGAGCCTCAACCAATTTTTTAGTTTCTTGCCGTACAGCTCCATCTGCCTTCTTGTTGGCACCAGATTTAACTGGACCTCCTTTTTTGGTGGCAGCCTGTCAAGGAACATCAGAATGATAGTGAAAATTTTTTAAATTTAAATCGAAACGAACACTCCAAAACTTTCAAGAATAAAGAATCTTTCTGTGACAGAAAGATACATGAAAAGGATAAACAAAGAACTCACTGCTGCTGGAATGGGCCTCTTCCCACTAAGCATGCTTGCTGCTGACTTTCTAACAAATGAACTTTCTGAATTCTGCATAAATATTAATTTAATATATAATATTAGTAAAAGCAACCAACCTGATGGACTGGTTAATGTTGTACAGAACTCGCATCATAACACTAATATTTATGGATACATAAGAAAAAACAAAAATTAAACAGGTTTAAATAATGTTATTGACTTGCAAACACATGATACTCCATTTAAGTAAGGAGGAAAACAATTTGATCTGTCAAGAAAACTATAAAACTTGATTGCAGCTAATTCAATAATAAATATTATAGGTCTATATCAACATTAAAAGAATATTCATCACCAGTAGAAGAGGAGGATCTGCCACACATTTGTCAAAATAGTTGAACAAGAAAGCAACAGGAAAGAATGTGTTTAAGCATAAGACCACCAACATGACAGATAAATAACTGATCTTCTCTATCCACTATGGCAGAGCTGATCTATAATTTTAAGTCCTGTTAGTGGGCTTTCAAGTTACAGCATGGTTGAAACTCACCCCAATGGTAAGTTTTAAGGCCTGATTGGTCCAGAAATAGCAACCCAAGACACATGACAAAGACTTATAATATACTCAGAGTACCATATGGAAATAGAGAGAGAAAATAAAGCATAAGTACCATAAACACTAAAAAGAGAAAATAAAGCACAAATGCCATTAGAGAATACATTAAAAAAAGAAAGTGTAACTGTTAACATAAAAAGTTATAGAAAACCAACCTCCATTGATGGCATGCTTCCACCAGAAGTAGGAACCCTAGCCCCCACTGCACAATAAATTTAAGAATTAAACAGAATAAAAGAACACTAAATTCAGCAATGACTACTGGATAGAAATCCAAAAAAAAAAAAGGAAACAAACCTGAACTTGAACAAGCGGAGACACCACCTTCAGAGCTCGAAATCATTTCAGAAAGTTTTTTCCTTCTAACATCATCAAGTTTCTCAAGAGACCTCTCCAAAGGCCTCATGCCAACAGACTAAAGTTGGATAAAAAAAGATATCATAAGAATTTAATGCAATCAAAATTTTCAATCAGAACCAACAGAGAGTGAATTTAAATTTGACAGATTTACCTTTGCTATCGCAGCTAAAGCTGAAAAGGCAGCATCCCTGACCTCTGGGGTCCCATCATTAAGGCACTACAAAATTCAATTGGTTTATGTATACGTATTATGGAAAAGATCCAAAAATTAATTGAAGAAAATCCAGTTGTCCAAACACACATGTACCCAGCTATGAATACGTAGATCAAAATATCGTCCACAACAGAAATCACACATCTAAATAGATGATTATCTTAATCTGCAAATCCTGATCATCCAAAAACTATGTCCAAGAGAACAAATAGAAGTTCTGTAATTTTTCAGTTTTTCAGCTATCTATGTACTAGAGGTGGTGAAATCAGAAGGATCAGATGTCCAAAAATTTAATAGAGCTGAACCATAAGTGCCGATGATTCATGAATTCAGAGAAAATCACAGATAAAGCATAAGGAAAGAAGACCTTAAGGAACAGATTCACTGACCTCCATGCAAATCGGAACATAGTCCTTATGCGCTTTAAGAATAGTAGCTTTGCTACTTGTTTCAATGCAAACTGTTACCCAATTCAAAGTCATTGAGCGCACAAGAGGAACTTTATTTTTCACAGCTGTCTTAACATCTACAAAAAAAAGTAGAAACTGCAATTAATGTAACATTCAAACATCTATTGAACAATGAGCAATAATTCATTTCAAAAGCTCAGAACTCCCAGAAAAAACAATTCATTTCATCTCCAAGAGAGAGCTATATTTCTAGAAAAACATGTATTGAATTAGAGACAATCGAAAAGAGTACTTTCTAAGGAAGTCATAAGTTCCTATTCACAATTAAAAAAAAAAAAAACCTGCCTTCCACAATATCAACAAGATTTAAGCACCCAGCCTTGTGCATTGCCTGAAGAGTTTGTGTCAGTGCCTCAGACAGTGCAGGTTTTTTCTCTTTCAATTTTTCCTACAGAAGAAGAAACTTGTTAGACCAGCAATTAATGGACTTTAAATAGCCCTTTATTAAGCTAGTGAAGAAGTATGTACAAGAATTTTTTAAAAATTAATTTGTATACAGTATGGGCAGAAAACCATAAGTAATGAACCAATCCAATAATTTCTTAAATCATGATATTAAAGAGTCTACATCAAAATCAGCTTCTCTGAAGAAAAAAACATAACTAATTAAACTATCATACTATATTTTAAAGTCATATGATTCATCATTCCACTAACAAATATCATAAACAAAAATTCCTTTTGCATTGAAACACTTTACAGTTAGTATTCAACAATAACGGAATTTAACACACCAAGAGAATGAATCAGATAAGGGAAGGGTTTAAGTCCAAAATTCTAAATGGTCATTGCATAGCCAAAAAATCTTAAAGAAACCTAATAATTGTTCATGCCAAAAGAAAGATTCAACAACCATCATGCGGCAGCACAGGCAAAGCAACAAAAAGAGGAGAAAAAAATGGCTTACCACTAAAGAAGTACAAAATCATTGTACTAGAAAATGTGAAATTATAATACATTAAGTTTCTCTAGTAAAAAGCACTGATCTAGAAAGTGGAAACAAATGCATGCATGCATGCATGCAAGGGAGGAGTCAGAGGCTGCCTCTCAAATACAAAAAGAATAATAACATTAGACTTATGCTTTTGCACTACTTTTATGCTAGATATGGAAAGCCTCCACATGCGTCGCGGTCTTATTGGAACAAGGAAGACAGAAGCGATTGCTACAGAGAAACATAGGCAGACAAAATACTATTATCCATGATTTTACATGAAACATGGAAAGATGTAAGGATACAGAACTCACAAGTAAAACTGGCAAAAGAAAGCGTGAACCAGCAGAAAAATGGGTTCTAAGACCACAGGCAAGATTACCAATCGCTTGAATGGCTTCAACTGCAACAGCAATATTCACATCTGTTATAAGCTGCAGAAAAACACCTGGTCAGACATTTACTTGAAAATCAACTAACAATCACATGAACGGTGAACCGAAAACAAGTAGGATAAAAAGGTCACAAAATAAAAAGAGAATATGCACATTGACATGCCAAATTTTTGTTGCAACAAGGAAACTCCAGCTAACCAGATACAGAAACTGGCAAAAAGTGCATCTATCATAAATAATCATATCAAACAATGCAAAACTAAATGGAAATTAGAACCCCACAAAACACTTATATTCTGATTGATGCAGTCTTTCCAACCTTAAAACATCACCAAAATTTCAAGATCAGATGCATATTCAAACATTTTCAATAATGAATCCACAAACCAGAATACAAGGCATTCTAAATGGCAGAAATCAAGTATTAAAAAGGTAGCAGGCTGTACTCACCACCCCATCTGCTATCAGAAACAATGAGTGAGAATATGCAGTGTAAAAAATGAAAACTAGTTCACTTCAATTATAATGATCAGAAATACCTTCTTCAATGTCCGGAAAACTTCTGAAAAATCACCAGGGGTTATCTTTTTGGTTGAAGAAAGCTTGGTTAGCTCTGCAACAGCCTCTTTCCGTTCTGACCACTTGGTAGCTTTCTAAAAGGACAAAAATTATTAAAACAAAATAAGCATGGAAAACATTCTGTTATACAAACAGAAAACCATAAACGACAGAAAAATGTTAATAAAGAATATGAAACAACAAAGAGAGAGCACTTACCACTCCTTCCCAAAAACCAGATTTCTCTAAAGGTGTCAATATGTCAACAGGATCAATGAGTTCATATTCATCTATTTCCTGAGGAGCTGGCAACAAAGGAAAATATATAAGGTGCTAGGTAACACTTAGAAACAATAAAAAGATAATAAATTCCATAATCCCTCGATGAAAATGGCATACCCTCAGCTGCACACTCTTCAGAAGCACCAGGACCAACATTTTCAGACAGAGTCTCCTGCTCTGGCTCCTTATCTTGTTCAGATCTAAAAATTATATGTAAATTAATTCCACCACATGTACGGCAAAACTGACCAGCTAGATCTGCTCAATCAATTTGATTCAAGTAACGGCAACAGAATACGAGGACAAATTGTACAATATATATATATATATATGACAATGCCAGTATCATATGAGTACCACCAACTTTGTCTGATCAATAAGATGAATTACACTCTAAGCTAATGGACTTGAAAACAACACCAGGACATGGACTTGAGTTCATGTAGCCCCAGGTAATTGGCAAGATTTAAGAAACAAGGAAATTTCTCTTTAGGAAATGGGGAAAACTAATTATATATACATACATGTGCGATACATTTATTAAGTTAATGAGATCACTTTTATCTACAGATAGCACAATACTAAAAATAGAGAGGCACTCAGACGAGAGTATAAAAAGATAATGCATAACTAGAATATCAGTAGAAAGGGGTCTGAAGGCATCCAACAAAACCAAGTTTATCATGTTTATAAGAAAGAGACAGTTCTTCATGACAGAGCACTAACCTAATCTTCCGAGTTGGCTTAGCTATCCCCGCAACATTTCCAAGCTCAGCCTCCAGCTCTTTTTTCTTCAGACAATAGTATGCCAGAAATGCTAATTACTTCCAATTGAAATGTAAGTCACAAAATGCCAAGTCATGACAACTTAATATTTAGCATACCATTGTATCCCTCATTTTCTCGAATAATATTGATTTCACCGGGTCTTTTCCAATCCAACGACAAAGTTCAAGAGTCAGCCCTTTAGAGCATGCACGTACATTTTGATCTTGATGGTCAAAGAGTTCAGGAAGCATCTTCAAAATTCTTTTCGGAGGTACAATTTTAGATCCAAATTCACTAATTAAGAACATGACAACAACAGAATCCTAATTAGATTAACAAACAAGATTATCCAATAACTTATTCATATTTATCCCAACAAATAACTCGTTCATGCACAAACCTTAGGGCTTGAAACATGACATCTATAGCAGGCACAACTGCTTTTGCAACCTTGTTCTTTATTGCTTTCTCCATCGAATCCTACAATCCCCACATCAAACCCAATTATATAAACTCTAAAATTTGAAATTACCCATAAGACATACACTGTTGCCATACTTTAACAAATGATCAACAAGAAAATCAAAAGCATATTTAATCTAGTAACTAGTAAAAGAAGAAGAATCATACAAGAAAAACATCCACGGCCTCCAATTCAACCCAAAGCATAAAAGCTGCTTGAGCTTTCTCAACTGTTTTTGGCCTCCCCGTCAAGCATTTTGCTACAATTGCATCACAAACTTCTTTCGCGTACCTACACAACAAGAAAACCACAAAAAAATTACTCAAAAACCATTAATTTACTTAATTCATTCACATATGTTCATCCATTCACAACAATAAAAACCCAAGCATTTCCACTTCTTCACCTGCCGGCATCTGCATCCGCAGCTTTTAAAAAGGCAATCAACGCATCAAGCGCCTTCTCTTGCACAGGCGCATTAGAATCCGCCACCGTCTTCCTAAACAACGGACCTAAAAACAACCAAACGACACCGTATCAACAACTCAAAACATAATAAACCAAAAAAAAAACACCGTCCCACTTCACAACCACAATGACATTGAAATCAGATCCAAACAAGCACCGATCAAATCAGATCTAACTCATTCCAAATTCAAACTCACCGAATTCTCTTAAACGCGCGTCCTTAGGATCAGTAATGGAGTCGCAAAGCGTAGCCAAATCAATGTTGGCGTCGTTCCGAACCTTCCAATTCTTGTGTAACAACCGATCCTCCCACGGCAGTTTCTTCGCCTCTTTCAAAAGCTTCTCTTCTTCCGACATTTTTCACTCAGGCCGACTCTGATCTCTTCTCGTCTCCGCCAAAACGAATCGTTTAAGCTTCTCCGTCTTCGTCTTTGAATCGATTTGATTTTCTTGCTTGTTTTTTTTTTTTTTTTTTGCCCTTTTTTGAGTTCGCTTTTGTTTCTGCCGAGAGCCGGCTCCGAAGAGAGAAACGAAATGACAGAACGAAGGTACAATATCTTTATCTTACATCTAGAGAGAGAAATAGTGGGGCGGGGTAATTTGGGTTGTACGTTTAGAATGTCAGTCACGCCCACGCGCCTGGAGCGGGGAGTGGCAAAAGTGACCAATCAGGTGGAGCAGAGTGAGAGATTCAAATGGTGGGCCATATGAACTTTTTGTTATGTATTTCACGATAAGTTTAAATTAATTCAAGGGTTTAAAATTCCCCCTTCCAGGCATATTTAAACAACATAAATTATTTTATTATCATAGAAATAACAAATTTTAACAATACATTTAAGATCCGGGAATGAAAAAGATCTGATTCAAATTAAATTTAAAAGAGTTAATTTAAAATTAATAAATTAAAATTTGGCTCCAAAAAAATTACTTTAAATCTTATTTAAGTTATCAAATTTAAATATTAAGGTTGAATTCAACTCTAATTACATTAACAATGATAGAGAGATTTTGTCATTTCTAAAATATTATAGAGTTTTTGGTCCTTTTATCAAACATCAAGGGTTGACGTAAAACCAAAAATTTAATTTTGTTATAACTTTTTTATGATATAAAAGTTTAATAAATATAAGGTTATTTTCATAATTTATATCACGCTATATCCATTTATGGTATGGTTAATCTTAAGTGAAAAGACCTATTCCTACTCAAAATGTAGTATATTCGTAATTTATAAGATTTTAAAAATTCAAATATTCGCTTATCATCAAACATTCGTTAAAATTTTTTAATATAAGGGTAAAATTATTATTTCAACATTAATAATAGTATATAAATTTATCTCATTTATCTCATATTTTGATAACTAATAACTTCATTCTGCCTAAATTTGTTTAGTTTTGAAAAGTGATTATTTTCCCCTACACAGGTTTTTTTTTCCTCTTCTCTCTAGCCCCCACTTTGTCTCTAGTGACTTCCTCTTTTCTTTATAACCGTTAGCTAGCTCTCCCTTGTCATTGACAAAGAGATAAAGAAGTCTCTTTGTTTATCGACGAAGAGATGAAGATCTTTGTCTATTTATTGACGTCGTCTGCTAATGGCAAGGGAGAGCTCGGTAATGGTCAATAAGAAAAGAGGAGGCCATTGGAGATAGAGGTGACCAAAGAAGGGAGGAAAAAACCCTAGGTGAGGGGAAATAGTTACTTTTCAAAACTAATAAAGTTTAAGTAAAGGTGAAGTTGTTAGTTCTTAAAATATAAGGGAGAAAAAGATAAATTTATATATTTTTTAATATTAATATTGAAATAACATTTTTACCATTATATATAATAGAAAATTTTAATAAATATTTGATGATAGCTAGGTATTGGGGTTTTTGAAACCCCGCAGATATGAATTTAGGAATAAACTAAACTTTAGATAGGAATAAGTCTTTTAATCTTAATCTTTTTACAAAAATTAAAAGATTACAATAGAAATAAATTACTTTACAGATCAATCGATATAAATTAGTATTGTGTTTTGATGATTTGTATTAATAATTATTATAATTTGTTTTAGTAATATTAAAATATTATTTTATTTAAATATTCTTATGTATTAAAGTAAAATGTTCTTATATATTAAACTAAATTAAATATGCGGAAATAGGAGAAATTATAAAAAAAAAAAAAAAAAAAAGACTGGGAGCCGTAGTAGACGATGACATCCAATCCTCTCAACCTTCTTCACATAGTGGCAAATGGTGATGGTCTTAGTAAGTGATAGTGGGTGGTGTGGTCAATGGTAGTTTGGGTGGTGAGTTCAGTAGTTTATAATTTTCATCGTAAATATGGGTATTTTTTTGTCATAAAAATTATACAAGTGAGGATAGTAGTGACAATAAGGGTTATGGTATATCGTTAATTTAATTGAAATAAGGGGTAAAATTGTCTAAAAATTAATATTACATTTATATTTTTTTAATATTGAAAGAAGTGGTAAATTGGTAATCAAAGTAAAACTATATAAATTGTCACATTAGCTTGATAATATCTGTCAAACTAAACAAAAAAATATCAGTAATAAAAAATATATTATTAGAGTAATTCCTAATTACCCGAATCAAATACATCCCAAATATATTATAAGTCCATAGTTACAGGATTTTCTATATTTTCATAATAAAATGTTAGACCTTTAGATATTATAATAACGTCAAAACTAAATTTAAATTTATTAATTTATATTTAATGAGTTAATTAAATACATAACATAAAATTTTTATGACCAAAAAATAGATGAAATTTATTTTAACTTTTCAAACATGGGATGCCCATCCCCAAATATGGGATGTCCGTTCCTTTGCTAGTTTTATGTTCGTCCTTGCAAGTTTAGAAATATCAAGAATTTTTGTCAAATGATCAGAGATGCCCATTCCCAAAACAAGGACATTCATCCCTATGATTAGGACGCTCATTCCCAGATCAAGGGTGTTCGTTCCCATGATAGACGCCCATTCCCTTGCTTGGGACGTTCATTCCTCTATCAATCTCTTGCTTGTTCCTTCATGCCTAAAGCATTCTCGAAGTGAATTCTGAATGTGCAAAGAAGGGCATTTGTCCCTCGAATGCATATTTCAAAAATTCAACCGTTGGAGGTTTGATTCAAAGCCCTTAAATTCAAAATGTATAAGAATATGCCCGTCTCTCAAAATAGGACACTCGTTTTATCATATTTTCAAGGCCAAAACATCATTATCAAAACTCAACAGATACATTATTCCAACCAACGGTCATTTGAGCTATATCAACCATCTAAAACTATAAATTGAATACTCTTTGATGGGAAATAGGTTAGAAAATATAATGCAAAAAACTTATACTTTTTTCTTCTCTAATTCCTCTCACACAAGCTCATAACTCAAAATTTTTGACAAATACATTTGTGTTTATTTTCTTGTATCAACCTTTTAAAGGAATTCACAAACATTATTTTCTATATTCAAACCTTTGTACAAAATCTTAAATAATTATTGTGGTGGGCAAAATTTTAAATAACTATTGAGTTGGACATAATCTCAAATCAATTAATGAACGTAGGCGAAATCTCGAATAACTATTATAAAGAGGAGATTTTTTACTATTAAAACTTTAAGTGGATTGCTTGAACAAGTGGATACAGAACGCTTAGAAGAGAAAACTTCGAAGTACTATAAATTATTTAATACTTCTTTTCTATACTTTATTTACTTTATGTTTACATATATAATGCATGTTTTGATTAGTTCTTTAATATAGTTTATTTTTAATTGTTTGAATATATTGTTTCGTTTATTTGTTTAGTGGTGTTTGATTATAAATTTGCTTAAATACTTTTATTTAGCCAAAAGTTTTTAAATAATCCTTTTACCAGCCCTCTAAAATTACTCATCATTTGGAGTTTTTTCATAAAGTTTTAATACTCTGCTTTTAATCATTGTAGAGATGTATAATAGTTTTCAAAAAAATTAATATGTTTTAAGTTAAACGATCAAATAAAGTATATTTTAACATACAAATACTTTATTTAATAGAACATAAATTGTATCTTCAAATATAAGGAAGTCCTAAAAATACAAAATTATATTTTTTTTAATATTAATATACCACATCTTTTTATTATCTTTTAAAAAAAGTGAATCGAAATCATTAAAATATTTATTTTAATAACATTATTGTATTTTTATAAGATGCTAAAATATCTATATTCTATGAATAAAATTAAATTTACATGACATTTATTAAAAATAGATATTTTGTTTGTAATAATTTATAAATTAATTATATATTATGAATTTATAAATTTAAGTATGCTATTTTTGAATTTATAATTTTGGGAATATTTTAAAGATAGAATGACTTGCTTTTTTGTTTTAGGTCAACTGGTCATTCTCAGCAGAACTTTTATGAAATTATTTTTTCACCTTTAAATTTTGAAAATTTAATATTTTATACGTATATTAAATTTGTTTATAAAAATCATTAAGTTTTTTATAAAATTGATAACAGAATAATAAAATAATTGCTAAATTAAATATCAGTTTGCCCTTAATATATAGTGATTAAAGACAAAAAAAAAAATAAAATAATAACATAAAAAATATGAATAATGGTACTAAAACAAGAAGACAATATTAGAAAGTTACCAAAACAATATAAGAAGTTGGGAATTAATGTCGAAAAGCCACCACAAGACATTAGAAAGAGATGAACAAATTGTCAAATCATAAACATGAGAACAACATTGAAAAGTCACAAAAAACAGTCTTAAGCTGAAAACACCATAAAATTATTGACTCAATGAGTCATTATATTTTTATTTTAATGATAACAAACTAATATGTCCCGTAGCATATTAACTAATGATTTTACTTGAGTGTGAGTTTATATTGCAAGAATTTATCTAATACACTTGAAGAAGTTTCAAGATGAAAATAAAGACAAGGGTCAAGTGAAGAAATCTTGAAGATTTGAAGTAAAACTCAAGTTTAGATAGATATATTTGTAATTTGGAGCATTCGTTTTGATTAAAATATTTATTTGCATGAGATAACTCACTTGAAAACTCATTTTCATATCTTTCACATTTTGGGTTAAAATATCATTTTTCAAACTTATTGGGTTAAGCTAATTTGTTCACTAAAAATTATTGTTTCATTTAAAATGATGAAGTTTTGTGAACTACATTTTCATATCTTAAAGTTGGTTTTGAAAGAATTTTCAAAAATGGGTTAAATTGTCACTTTTCAAAGTTTTAAGGGTTACATTATAATTTTTTAAAATTTTGGGGGTAAAATATAATAAAATTTGGTCTACCGAATTCCTCGATGGCAGCTTCCGAATTGTCCAAAAACCATGTATTTTGGCTTTAAAAAATTCGATTGACCGAATTTTGGTTTGAACTTTCAACGACTAGCGCCACATAGGCACTACGGGAGTGCCACGTCATATTCAGTTGATTGAATTATATCTAATCGCTCGAATTGTGTGTTTTTTGGAAAACTAAAACAGCCAGTCTTTGTGCACAACGATAACTTTCCTTATTTTTTCCTATATAAACTCAATCAAATTTGTTCGAAAAAAACTTTTGCCACAAAAAACTTTCATATATTTGATAGCAAATTAGTTTTGAACTATTCACTTGCAAATTCTCTTCTCTAATCAAAACTCTTACTCATATACTTTATAATTTCATTTGTATTGGGTTGTACTAAGCTTAACTTTCATATACATTCTTTGAGAGAGATCACACTTTAAATTTATACTAAAATTCTTACTATAAAAGAGTGAGGTTCACTCTTAGAGAGATTAGAAAATTTCTAGTGAGAGAAATTGAACTTTAACACTTGTAAAAGTTAATAGCACCTTGGAAGCTATTTTGTTGTGAAGAAAAGCTTGGTTGAGTTTTTGGTCAACCAAAGATTAGCGGAATACTCCAAAGGAGAAACTTGGAGGAGTGGACGTAGGCCGGATTGAGCCGAACCATTATATATCGCGTGTTTGATTTTCTCTTTCCTTTAACTTATATTTTATATTATATTATTTTGATTGTATTGATTATTTGAAATATTTTTGTTTTTCTCATAAATTGAATTAAAAATAAGTAATATTTATTGATTTAAATAAATTATTTTAATTCTCTAATTTGGTAAAGATTGTTTTAAATTACCTAATTCATCCCCCTCTCTTAGGTAATTCGATCCTAAAAAAATGATGTCGAAGTAGTCAACTTCCCCTTGTTGCCCTCCCCACAACACTAGAATAACTAGAAGTTGGCTGGATCTTTATGGTTTTTTAAGTTGAGATGCTTAGTCTCGTCACTAGGTAAGATTGAAAGGAGATAAAGGTTAAAGGGTTTGGGTTGTCGCATCTTGTCGTCACTTACTCATTTCGTCAAGACAAGATGCTTAGTCTCTTTTCTAATTGTTTTTTAACAACCAAGATATGAGAAAGGAGAAGAAAGAAAAAATAGAAAAAAAAAAGAAAAATATGAAATAATCAGTGTGACAATATAGTTTGTTTATACTTTTATGGGTTTAAGTGATATTAATTCTATTATATTATTAAAATATCAAAAACACCTTTTTGACAATTATAAATAACTTATGGCTTTGATAAATAGGTGTGAAAATGAACTTTTCAAACTTAAATGTATTTCACAAAGTTTGGGTGAAAAAAATATTGCGCTTATTGAGTTGTTTCAGTGAAATTGTGGGGTTGCGGCACGCGAGACTCAAATTGTGGGGTGGGAGGGAAATCTTGGAACGCGCGTGGGGGATATAATTAATTTTTGTAGGTGGGACCAAACAAGGAGACAGAGAAGAGACATTGTACTATTATAATTAATAAAAAAGAGCTCACTTCCAATGCCTATAATTTATGATTCTCTGTTGCCGGTTTCATTGTAAATTTTAGTGCTATCACCATATGGTACCTTCCCTTAGTGATGGTTTTTGTCTCATCTAAATAAAATTACATAGATTGATAATTTTAACTTAAATAAATTTAAAAAAAAACAATCTGAAAAATAAATAAATAAATTCACAAACTAAACTAGCTAATACATATGAATTCAAATAGAACTCTCAAATTTGATTCGTAGTTATAATATTCAATTTGAATTCAAATAATATAGTCGATTAATTTGAATCTATCTATTCAAATAAAATTAGAAACCCATTGAACGGTTGATATCAAAAGGACTCATACTACTAACATACGTTTGACACACGTTATCAAAATCCAAGCGTCACTTTGCCGGCAGGTATCGTCAAAATTATTATATATATTATTAAATTAAAGATTAAATTTAATTCAGTTGCTTCTCTACAGTGACAGTTTTTCGAGTACGTGGCAATTGGATAAAAGTTCAATTATAAATGTCACGATTCTTGGCCTCTAAATAGTTTAATCCTAAAATGTGACCCTTCAACCCTACGCGCTATTCGAAATTTTTTAAATTTATGTTCCGTTAGGTTTTAACTTATTCATAATCTGATGTAATGAGGAAATCACAGCTTCCCACCCAAGGTTTAGAGAAGTCATTTTTACCCTTTAAATTCACTCAAATTCTAAAAGGCATAAATGTCATTATATTTAAGGCTAGATTCATGTTAATCTAAGTTTGAGTTTGGGTCAACTTAAGTTCAATTTAATTTGAAAAAGTAAAACTCAAATCTAAGTTCAAGTTCGTTGAACTCTCTTTTAAACTAATTCAAACTTGACTCAACTTAAAAAGAATCAAATTTAAGTTCGACTATTGTATTGATTTAAGCTAGAGATAAACATAACACAATACCATAGGTGAGCCATTATTAATCTAAACAATATTATTTTAATATGTGTTAGTCGAAATAAAATTATTTCAATCGAATTAAATTGAGTTTTTTAAACTCGTAAACTTGATGAGTCGATCAACCTATAAACTCAACCTAGCTTGAGCTTATTTTGATCTTGTTCAAATATAGTTAACAAATAAGTTCAAGTTAATTCGGTTTAAATTCAACTTTAATTGTACTTTCTCAAATTTTGAAAAAAGAAAATCCACTAACATCATATTATATTGAGAAATGTGCGATTGAATCGAAATACAATAGTACGAAATCTTTTTTGATTAACCGAGTTACATTTTAGGTGAAATTTTTAATTATGGAATTCAAAGGGTGGGAAGCTATTTTTTCTGCAGACTTTCATTTAGTCTATTTTAATAATTTTTCATTAAGAAGTAATGATTTGTTATTAGGAGATTATTTCAATATAAGCTTTGCATGTCATGTTACAAAAACGTTTTATTTCTTTCTTTCTTTAAATTTAATAATTATACTAAATAATTCATTATTCAAAAAGTGTCCGATAAACTTTATATTTTCGGTATGAGTCAAGAAATAACCTGTTTTAAAGAGTAAAAACAAATAATTATGTTCTAAAATTTTCTCGCCTGGTGAGTAAAATACAATTTTTTTTAATTTAAAAAGGCCAAAGGATTATTGCCCACTTCAGATTTAGTAAAAAGGTAAATTTTTATTTGTTAATTTTTAAAAACTTAAATATCTAATTATCTATTAAAATTCACTACTACTGCTAAGAGTAAAATTGTTATTTAATTAAAAATATTAAAAAAATAAAAAAATTAACATATTTTATTCTATGTTTTAAAATCTAATAATTTTTTTCCATCTAAGGTTTGAAAAGTTGCATTCCCACCCTCAGGTTTTAATTTTTTCAATAACCACTTTCATGCAACCATTCTAGGAAGGTCATCAGTTGGCCTTTTCACCACCTTCCTCAATTTTCCCAACATGGAAACCATTAGAAATTCAATCAAAATGGTCAGATAATGTCACACAAATCTATACAACATCACAAGGATTTATGCATTGTTTGGCTACTTTGATGTTGGTCAGATGATACACAAACATGTGTGCATCAAGTTGAATCAAAGTGGCCAAATGACACACATATCCTTATAATGTTGCACAAATTTGTTTGACATTGTCCAACCATTTTGGTTGGATTTCTAATGGTTTCCACACCAAAAACCATCGGGGAAGGAGGTGGTGGGAAGGCCAGTCGATGGCCTTCTCGAAGTGATCGTCAAAAAAGTGGTTTTTGGTAAAAATCAAACCCTACAGGGAAAGTATAACCTTTCAAACCTTAGATAAAATGAAATTGTTAGATTTTTAAGCTTAAAGGGAAAATATGATAATTTTATAGTTTAGTTAATATTTTTAACTAAATAACAATTTTACTGTTAACTTTAACAGTGAATTTTAATAAACTAGTGGGTATTTAAATTTTTAAAAATTAATAGATAAAAACTTGTCCTTCCACTAAACCTTAGGTGGGAAATAGTCTTTTGGCCATTTAAAAAACGTGTTTTTAGATCAAACCAAGGGGGTTAATCAAGTCTTTTTCAGTCCAACCAACAAGTAAAGTGATGACATGTTTATATAAACACTAAAATAATATTCAACTAATTTGAATTATAATTTGAACAATATTATTATCCATATTTTTAGCACACAATTTAGGTAACGATGATATGTTATCATATAATTGAGTATTACTTTATCTTTAATTTAAAATAATATAATCACATGATAATAAATAACCTAAATTATGTACAAAAAAATATGTATACATAATTTTATTTTTATAATTTTGATGGAACATGATATCTTTTTGTTTTTTGGGTAATGAGAAATTTTTTATACGCATAATTTTATTATTATAATTTTCATGGAACATGTTTTTTTTTGTTTTTTATTAACGATAAACTTTATTTAGATCAAACTATTTCTTTTGGACTGAATCAACCCTCACTTAAGTTAGCGCATCCCTTCCTAATTGAATCTACCATACCAAGTAGATCAAACATTAAATCCAATTACTTTTTCATAATTATTAAACTGGATAAGTCAAGAATCTTAGTTTAATATGCCACCAGGAGAACTTGAACCAAACCTTTCCACTTTATAAGCTCACCCTTTTACCGCCCAAACCACCCCTTAGGGCAGCATGTTATCTTTTAATTGAATCCCACAACATGTCAATTAATTTAATTTATGTTCAACTAGAGGAAAGCGCTGGAAATTAAATTGCACTATATTTGTTTTAAGGACAAGTCTTGGAGTGATTATAAATTAGGTTAATCTATTTCGGTGCTTTTCATTTTTTTTTTTTTTTGGGTCAATTTTTTATTACAAATTTTGTTTATCTCCTTCTTCTTCTTAGTCTCTAACCTCTATTCTTATTCTTTTCTAAAAACTTTTTCATCTCTAATGTCTATTCTTATTCTTTTCTAAAAACTTCTTCAACAACCTCATTGCCAACTTGAGTGAGCTAGAGATGAACTTTTTAAATTCGAATCGAGTTTGAATTAAATTTTGTTTATACTTAGTTTGATTCAAATATGCTCATAGGTGTAACCTCATCCAAGTGACTATCCCAAGTGATTGTGTTGCTATCTTGAACAAATATTGAAGTGAGAGCCTAAATTATTCTAAATTTTATATAAAAGATTTGTAAAAAGACCATTTTAACCTTCTAAGATGGTCAACAAAGTTGGGTCAAAAGGGACGCTCTTGCCTTATAAGTAAACCTCAAGAGCGGTTAATGAAATTCCCCCATTATTTAGTTTCTTTCGAGTAGTGCTATGTGTATTATAACACACCTCTCCAGAGATATACCCCTGATAAGAATATATCAAAAGAAACGTGTAAAAGTGAACTATTTAAAAATTTTAATGCATACTCATAATTATAAAGTGTGCAAAAAGGTGAAAAATGAAAAAAAATACTTCATTAATAAAAGTTCACAGAATAATAATAAGTATTTGGAAAATCTCTATATGAAATAAATGCACAGAGTGTAAATAACAGTTATGTTTGGAATATCAATAAAATAGTCTTATCATCTAGAAAATAAACCAAAATGACATTATAACCCCTCCTTTTCATGTAGCTGTCTAGCTCTGCCCGTCCCTTTTACTCACTTTTATTTGCAAAATATATGAAATGAAACGCACGAGTAAAACTCAATAAGTGACAACCTTTTGATATCCAAAACTAATATGAATAAATTGATGCTAAAATTTGCATTTCATCCGTAAGTTGAATATGGTCACACTACAACACCTCGGTGCCTTGACATGGATCATCCACAAGAACTAAGCAGACCCAAGCTGGAATTGATATATTTGATGCCCTAGTGAAAGCTATTGTTGTGCCTTGCACATGTCAAATGGTCTATTGGGCTAACTAATTAGGACACCATGATCACATGAGAAAATCTCTAATAACAACTCATTTCCTTATCACATAAGCCGACTGAAACTACTGACTAATTATCCAAAAAGACCATTATCTTGAGCATCTATGTGATGCATCTCATTTATCATGTGAAGAATATCTAAAAGTTATATCCTTACCGTGCATACTTGAATTGAACTAGATAATTATGCACGTTGACACTGAGTGTATGATGCATCTCATAGGTATTCAACCTTATTGCTTTCACGTTTATCATCATTTATACACATAGTTAATCACTATCTAAATGTGTGACACTAACTTTAAGGTTGTTGACTTTTGACATGGATTCAACTCGATCCAAGCTTGTGCTGTTGTCCATGTAGTCGAACACTTAACTATGTTTTTCCTAAATTATGTATCCTTTGATGGCTTATTATTCTTCTTGTTTAACTTTCCATTTTTTATGCACATAACCTAGAGGCATAATCGTCTCTTGTCTTTGACTGAGAGTACACAGTCTGTACTTTTCCATCCACGTTTGTGTGCCTCCTAACCCATATACATTGGCTTGTGGCACTTAACACATAACCATGCATAAAACAAGTGTACACAATGAGTTAAATTGGACATACTCTTGTGCATATGGGTCCACGTATACTTACCACGTGCCTTATGTCACCTATTGTCCACTTTTGAGAAGCCATACATGAGCACATATCTCATACCACAAAACTGTGCATATCTTCCCTCAAAATGAGCACAAGATATTTGGATTAAAAATTTTTTTGAAACAACACACAAATGTATATAGGACCATACACGTCTGTTTGTCGTGATCTAGAAATCGCGCCCTAGGGGTTTCTACATTGTTTTGGTCACACATAAGGTTATTCAACACATATACAAGTTTGTATCAAAAGTCTTTAAGTCCCCTATGCCATTAAAATCTATATACACAACACAATTAAAGCATTATTGAATTATCAAACCATAATGAGTTTTGATCATGCCAACAAACATAATATCACGACTCCCCTATGCATATATATCCATCTGTAAGCACATTTAGCACCTATCTTATTGGAATGTTCATCACATATAAATAAATAATATACACACTTCACATATCATGCCATATAAACCCTAATTTCTCTAATTTCATTCTATCAAGGTACTTAACATGCACAAGATTCATTATAATCAAATATACAAGCAATTATAACAAGTGAACAACGATTTCACCCCACAACAACCCTAACTCATACATCTAAACGTCAAAATTCAGATATATTCCTGACTAATCAAAGGGAAACCATGGCACTTACTTGGGTTTTGGTGATTTGCTTCTCTCACCCTACAACGACTTCTCTAGTATCCACGAGACTCTCCTCTCACTGCACTGTCAATCTATGCAACTGCAAATGCAAAGAATGAAGAGAATTAGGATTGATTATGTTTTTATTTTAATTCTAAGACGTGATACACAAGCATGGATAGGTCATACACGACCATGTATCAAGTTGCATAATTAGAGTAGTTTCCCATTTCACTATGATCACAATCTGATCGAAAAGTTTAACTTTTTATTGATCATACATGGTCGTGTATGTCTCTATACATAGGTGTGTGCCTCTAAAAAATCATTAATAATTGAATTTAAACTAAGGAAAAAGATTAAAATGCGTTTGAACTTACCTGTGGGTGTTATATGTACAACTTTTGTATACAACTTTATGTATAAACAATGACGTATCATCATATGATTGGATAGTTGAAAGTAAAAAAATAAAACAACATCTTATCATAGAGTGACACATAATTAGTTATACACAAAGTTGTATACATAGTTTTATTGATTTCTTTAATATATTAAAAATTTCATTCATTTTAAACATTTACTCAAACCCCTTACCCTTTCAAATAGACACGACATTGGTCGTGCCAAATCGCATATGATATGATCCATTGTATCCATAGATGTGCCATGCCTAAGTTTGTTAATTAACTGCTCTTACAAGTCAAACTAACCTACAAGTATAATAAAATAGGTGGCACGACTTAAGCTCTAACATTTGTAAACCCTTAACCCATTATTTTATATGTTTTTAATTAGGCCAAAAGACTTATTCCTACCCAGTGTATAGTGAAATCTTAAAATCTTACTCTCAAACTTTTAAAAACCTAAATACCTACCCATGAGCCAATTTCTATTAAAATTTTTAGTTATGATTAAAGGTAAAATCATTATTGAACAATAATGTTAAAAATTAAAGTTTATATCATTTTACCTCCTTAATTTAGAAAACTAACAATTTTTTCTCAAAATTAAGTATTAAAAAGTGACATTTTCCCCTACCTAAGATTTCAAATTTCATCAGCAATTTTCCAATGAGTGATGGTCGATATCTTTACTTCTTGGTGATGTTTGTCTCTTTGGTATTGAAATCTAAATAAAGAGTTTTGATTCTTTGTCTAGACAATGGTGACGTATCTAGATGAGGAATTGTCCTCATCTGGATGATGACTCTACATCTGGACATGTAGTCGTCATCCAGACAAAACCAATTCATCTGGATGACTAATGTTCAAATAAAGAGTTTCGACTCTTTATTTGAATTCCATTGAATCTAGATGTCATCGGTTGGAAGGAAAGCACCAAGGGAGAAACATCATTAGGAAAGAGAGATATCGATCATTATTCATTAGAAAAATTGTTAGTGAAATTTGAAACCCTAGATAGGGGGAAATTGTTACTTTTTAAAACTTAATTTTAGAAGGAAATTATGAATTTTTAAACTTAGGGAGGAAAATATGATAAAATTTTTATTTTTTAAATTTTTTAGTAAACGATAACTTTATCTCTGACTCTAATTAAAATTTTTAATAAAAATAACTTACAAATAGGCGTTTAAATTTTGAAAATACAAGGGTGAAACTTGGAATTTTTCTACACCTTATACGGGAAGTCCTTTTAATTATTATAATTTTATCAGACCGGTCCTTGGGCTATACTTCAAAGCCCCGATACGGCTCATATTGTGCCAAAAAAGGCCAGGTCCATACCTCCTGCCGGCCTACATGTCTACCTTCAAACAACCGCCAAAATTCACAGAAAATTCCAAGCTTTTAATGCCGTTCTTTTAATTGTTCTTCTCATACGCCCACAATGAACTGGCTTCGTCAAGCAGTCGTACTAATCGCCTATTCACAACCCACAACAAAGCGCACCATTTTACGTCTGAGGATCATGGCTCTTCTTGCTCAATCTTACTTCACTAAACAGCCGAGAAAAGCCAAACTAGCAGCATCTGATGTTTGGCAGCCGCCAAGGGAAATTCCGTTTCAAGTGAAGGTGGCCACGTGGACTTGCTGGTTCGGTTCGAGACTTCTCCTGACAGCAAGCATTGGGCTCGCACTGTCATCACTCAGCGTGCCATTTCTCATTCTCCCCTACTTTGTTATTGCTTCGATTTGAACCTCTATTGCTATTTTTTGGGTACGCCGTGTTTGAGGAAATCTTAGGGGAACTAAATGTAAGTTTCCATGGACATTGTGTAATGTCAGGGAGATTTTTGATAGGTTTACCTGAATTTTAGCCTAACTTTGGGAGTTCAAATTCTCCTGAACTTTGGAATTTCTTCAATTCTAACCCCTTTTAGCTATTGTTTCTTTATGGGTTTGCCTGAGTTTAGAAAAAACTTAAGGTACTTCCAAATTTTTTTACCCATATTGAAATTTCATGGAGGTTTTTGGTAGGTTTAACAAAAATTTTAGCCTAAGATTTGGGAATGTAGTTTATTTGACGTCTGTTTAGGATTCCTGTAGTATTCGAAGGTGATTTGGCTCACATTGCTGCCTGTCATTCGAAGAAAGATGATCCTGTACATATAGCTGGACAACTTAGTGCCGATCCTCCTCCTCTAGCAAGTCATTGTGCCAATGTCCAGGTAAGAGATGAGTTTTTTTGATGTATCTATTGACTTAATTATTGCCAAAAAAATTGAACTAAAGTTATGGTTTTAGGGTGTAAGAGAATTTACTCTTTGATTTCTTAGGTTGTCTCATCTGGTTGGGGTTTCATCGCAAACTTTGATGAGTTCTAGTAATTTCTGGAAGTTCTTATAGGCTATTTTGATAAAATAGAATAGAATCTTTTGTAGATTATTATATGTTTTGGCTACTAAGATTTGGACACTTTTTTGGTATGTCGGCCAATATTCACTGTGATTTAGTTGAGCTGATTATCTTTTAGGGGAAAACTTACATGTATGTGTATTAGACGTTTAAGGTAGTCTTTTAAGTCTTTGTTCAAACAGTTTCATAATTAGGAGCCAAAAACTTTTGTAGAAGGAATAGAACAAAAATCTATAACATATTTGCTACCTAACATACTCATAAATTTTTTCTGGCAATAACATGACATGAGTGCTGCTTTAGTACAACTTAGTTAGGGTCTTTTCTATAAAGCTGTCTGTTGTGAGAAGTGACTTTTTCCACACTTTCACCTTGAGGACAAGGTGCCTCTTGAAGGGTGGGATAATGTTAGGACCCATGTGTATGTGAAGAAAAATTGTGGAGAAGAAGGAAGGGGCACATGTGGCAAAACCATTGGAGTGACAGATGTCAGATATTTAGCCAAAGGGAAAGCAGCAGTTATGGAATCATGTGTTGATGTGGCAAGCCTAGAACGCAGAAGCAGTTACGTACAGAAAACTGAAGAAAGAAGGAGGGAGAAGAGGAAAACAGAGAGAAGAATCTAAGGAGTAAAGGAAAGGTGAGAGTTCCAGCCTCTCGAATGCTGGAAGTGAACACTCTGTTACGTGTATTATATTCTATCAGTTTATTTTATGTATTTGCTGTTTAATGTTGCTGTGGTTGTATTGGAAACAAGAGCAGATGTTAAAATAGCTTCGTTTGTATCAATTAATAAAAACTCCCTTCAATTAATCTTGGTTGCTGAATACTTTGAATACATTTATTCTCAAGCATTACACAATACCACTAATATCACACTCGGCAGAAGAAACTTGCAGTGGTTGAAGCAGAATCTCAGACCTGCAAAAGAACCAAAAACAAGTTAATCCCAGGTCTGTATCAGTTTCTTGTGTTTTATGATGATTTCGTCTTCTTGTTAATTTGATCCTTAATTTTCTTTCAGGCCTTGATTAATAGAAATTGATAGTTTGTTGAAGGCACAAATCTTTCTCCTTCCCCACTTTTTCACATCTCTTGTTGTCATTTTCCTCATTCTCAAAAATTTTTGTGTGTTGCTCATTGTTTGTCTATCCTTAAGAATTAATGACAATGCCTTTTATTGGTTACTAAACCCTTAAATTCTAATTAAACCTGGCTCTTTTCCCCTAACATTCACTCTACCTTAAGCGTGCTAAAATGTGAAAGAAATATATTTATTTTATTGCGTTTGAGAAATTCCGGCAGCATGTTCATGGTAGTTTTATGTATAGAATAACGGATTGAAGGAAGAGAGGGAGAGAAGATAGAAGACTAAGAAATAAAAGTTGGTTGCAGTATGCAAACAATCTTCCTTATCTTAAGTTTATCTTTGAATAGGTCTGACCCGCTTCAATAAGAGTAATGTAATATAGCCTCAAAATGGGCAGCAATAGCACTAACAGAAAGCTAAACCATATAAGAAGATGTAAATATGAAAAATTCAAGAACTCAACTAATCTGATGGATACCTGAGTAGCCTTTCACTGCCACAGCACTCCAGACGATGTCACTCCTCCAGACTCAATCACACAACTGAAGCAACTGCAGAACTTTGTAATTTCCAGCCAAGACAGAACATGCAAATGTAAATAGAGCAGAAAAATATGTATTGTATTGATGAAATTATAAACTTATTTACAGCAGTCTTCTACCAATACAATGACTATTTCCCAGCTATTACAAAGGATTAACTCAAAATTACAGAACAATTACAGACTCCAGCAAAGCACATCCCAATAACATTGAACTGATTTCCAAAAGAATTCACAAAACAACTCCAAAAACCATAGCCAAGGGCTCCCTCGTTCAGCTTCCGAGAGGCTGACTCTCTCCCGCTCACTCTACTCAAATTTTTCCCTCCTTTTCTCTTCCGTTCCAGGTTTCTTTTTATCTCTCCATTTCCCTCTATTCCTAATCCAGCATTGCTACTTGATCTTGGGATATCTTGGTGGTCCCACATTCTGATTGCGTATCCTGATTTGGAGGCTTCTGCTGTGCTGCATGTTCCCCTGCAGGTTGAGTATGTTTTAGTACAAGTTGACTTGCTAGTTGACTGCTACTTGTTATCCTCCTAGCATTGCCACTTGTGTTTCTTCTTTTCTTCATATAAACATAATCCCTAACATAATCCTCAAGCTGGAGGTTAGAGATCAAACATCTAAGCTTAAGCTAAACAGAGTGAAAGAAGAATGAGCTAGTGGTTTTGTGAGATATCTGATTACTGGTTCGCATAGAGTGCAACTATATATTTCTTATCAACAAAATCACAATCATATTACTTCAAACTATCATGAGACGCTAGATTACTATTGATAAAGATAACAGCTTAATTCCTTCAATGCATTTCTGTTATAGAAGGAAATTTTATATCTTTGAATTTATTTATTTCTTTATTTTTTGTTTGAGCAGTTTTGGGTTATCATCTTGTGTAGGCTTAACATCTGAGGTTTGATTATGTTAGGTTATGGTCCATAGTGTCAATTTTGTTGAGGTATCTTCTGAAAAAGGGAAGTCCTTACCATCTCAAAAATAAGAAGTGAGAACTGCTGATCATTCAGGTAAAACCATAATGTCTGGTTCATTTCCCATTTGTATCGTTGTCACCTTATGTGAAAAATATTGGCTTTCAAATTACTTGTATTGTTGCTATGTTCAACATTTTTAGAGGGATATATATAGTTGATAATGTTGTAGTTTTTTTTTTCTTTTCTTTCTCCCGCAAAAGAATTTAATGATAAGCTGTGAGAGTGAATATATGAAAAAAAAAGATGAAACCAATGAAGGGCTTAATTGCTTGGTAAAACTAGGAAGTCTTTCAAATAGCAAACAGGGAAATGAAGATAATGAAGGCCATTACCCTGTTGGCTTGTCTTTAAGCAGATGTTGGGAGGGATTATCTGAATCAGCAAAAATCTTCTGTAGCTACTCATATATGATTTCTCATTGTCAGGACTTTCCCTGCAATTATTCTATCTTAGATATTGTTCATTGTCGTTGTTGTATGACATCTTAATACTAATTGGTGTAATTCATCTTCGAGTCCCTAGTATTATCTCCTTAATAGTCCAGAACTTTGGTGGGATTATTGTAGTCAAAAGCTCAGTAGATTGGTGATGACCCTTTTATTTTGAATTTTCTTCATCATCTGAGTAACTGTAATTAAATATTTGATACCATAGTTTACTATAATAGGTAAATTCAAGACATCCTGGCTTTAAATGCAAGGATGGTAGCTTTTCACTGTGGCTTATTAAGGAATCAGGATGGGTTTTATTTCAACTTGATGGAATGGAGTTTGATGTAAAGACTCCTAAGTAAAAAAATGTGAAGGAAGGTAAAAGTCTGAACTTTTTCTTAGATACTGAATATTTATCATTGTATATCCCACATACTGGCATGTTTCTGTCCACTGAACAATTGAAAAAGTTTTTCTCAGGACTTGGACTAGATTCTGATTCTAACTTGCTATACAATCATTTCTTGAATATCGGATGTTTTGATTTTTGAAATATACTGGCAAATATTTATTCAGCATTTAATCTAAAATGTTATTGCCTGACTTGAATGATTGGAATAAGATTTTCGGACTTCTAAATCAAAATATATGAAGCAACAGAAAGGAATGAAATTTTCTAATATTCTGACAATTTTTTCTTATTGTTTGATATATATTGGCATATTTTACTGGATTTAATCTTGAAAAACTTTACATGTCTCTACATGATTTAATTTATTACAGCAGGTAAGTGCTAAATTTTGTGCCAAATTTGATGATTTTGTTGAAATTTAAATTAAATAATTTGGAACCAGTTTATTTACTGTTGTTTCTACTCGTTTTGTTGGTAGTCCAATGTATCAATATCCTGTAGAATTTGCTTGAACAACATGACATCCTCTTTAGTTTAATCAGAGGCTCCTTTATCATATGTGATTTCATTTTTGGGTTTCTCCTCTGTAGCCGCCAACTCTTTTCTAAGCTAGCGGAGCTAGGTCCCAACCTTGGTACAGAGGGGACTGATCAGAAAGATTGAGTACTTACCCTGGTACTAGAAAAATTCTAAGTCCTAACCCTATTAAAAATTAAAAAAAAATTGGCTAAAATTTTTAATAGAGTCCCAGAGCTGAAATTTCTTTGATATCTTTTAGGCTTAGTGAAGAGACACAGTTGCCATCTTAATCTTCTCAGCTAGAAATAAATGTGACACTGTATCATCATCAGCACATGGTAATTTAAAATGTTCCTCTGCTGTTGACCCTACTTATAAGTATAAATAACTAGCTCCCTGAGTTGGAGAATCTCTGCTTGATAAAAAAGTTATGAATGAATGCCTTTGGAAAAAAAAAGTGAGAGATAGAGAGGCGTCTCAGTCTCTAGCAACATGTCATGTTAAAAAATCTGTAAACAAAGAAATATATGTTGTAGATTGTATCTTTTTTTTAATATGTGTATATATATATATTGTTTCATATAAATGGACACTTGTGGCTTAATAAGGTGGATATCTAACTTTCAGGGAACGAATTCTGGAAAGACTTGATCGAAAATCCAAAAAACTGGTGGGATGATAGAATGAATAAGGTAAACTTTTATATTTAATCGGCTGTAATGTCGTTTCTGTTGCTCAGTCTTTTTCTCTCTTACTCATATGCTTCCTTGCTTCCCTCTTCAGTTGGGCAGATGCTTTCCTGACTTTAAGCACAAGGAATCTGGTGAAGGACTGTGGCTTAGCAGTGCACCAGACTGGGTGCTACAAAAATTGCTTAATCCTGTAGTGAATAAAAAGAATGCGGCTTCTAGCAAGGGAGACGCACTGCTCTCTTGACCCATATCAGAACTGGAGATTGTATTTTGTAAGTCATCACTTTGGATCATACATTATTTATAATGCTATGTTCTTTTGTAGAATAATGGTTTTAGTAGCATTTTAAGTTTCTGTCTTATATTTTCTCTTTCTTTTTTCATGTAGATATTATAAATAACAAATAGGTTGTGAGAATTTATTGCTGGCGGGACCTAAGGATTCTGATGGCGACCAGGCTCTGTGGTCGCGGATCTCAAGATCTTGACGACGGCATGTTGGTTGCATTTTGCTCCCGGCCGCGGGTGCCTTTGTACATTTTATCTGTGTGATTTTGCAGTCTCTTATTCTTTTAATGTGTTTATTGTATTTAAGTTGGAATTTTTCATAGGAGATAGAAATCAAAGAGAAAGATTTGGAAGAAAAAAATATGTATATGTATGGAATTGGACATTTGAAAAAAAGTAGGGATATATGCATAATTTTTATATATAAATAATAACGTATTATCATATGATTAGACCGTTAGAAATCAATGATAATAAGATTTTTACTCACATGAGAATACATAGTTGTTTATGAATAAAATTATGTATACAAATTATGTATATAATATTATCTTTTGAAAAAATATTGTGAGTTTTAAAATAATTTTTTAACAAAATAATGAAGGTAATGACTAAGTTGGGGTTTTTCCCTAGACAATAGGAGCGATAATGGAAGCGAGAAGAAGGAAATAGAGGTGAGAATTGATTTTAAAATTTGGTGGGTAAATAGTGAGTGGGTAAATAGTGAAAGGGTAAATTGGGCCTTTCTCATTTTGAAGGGAATGGCATTTTTGGGAAGGCAAAAGTTGTGACAACATTTAGGGGGCGTTCGGTTTGAGTTTTTAAAGATTACAATAAAACTATGTGTTCTTACTTTAGGTACATAAATATATACATATTTATATATGTCATTATGTGATTGGATGATTTTGAATTGAAAATAAAACAATAACCAATCATATGATGACACATATGAGTGTGTATATATTTGTGTACCTAAAGTGGGTACACATAGTATTGCTCTAAAGATTACCTTGGTAATCTATCTTTTATTCCTTTATTTGGTTTATTAGTAATAAAAAATTACAGTAATATTCTATTATCAATGTTGACGTGACAGATAACATAGGTGATAATCTGATTATTACCTTCACCTTAGGTATTTAAAGATTACCGAAGTAATCTTGATTTTATTATAATTATATTATTATTTATTAATTTTTTGAGACAAAAATAAATTTGTTTTTAATTAATATAACAAATAATATAAAAAATATTTAAAAATAATTATATTCAACGACATTTAAGTAAAATAATTTACTAGTAATTTTTTATTACCTTTAACTAAATACAATAAATATATATATCTATCAAATATAGTAATAATTTATATCCAGTAATTTTTTAAGTAATCTATCTTTAAGGTAATCTTTTTATTTTGGTAATAAAACATTACCCAAACCAAATGCCCCATTAGGGAACTTGATATAAACTAGCGATTAAAGTTTAAGTTGCAATTTGGGATAGCGAGGGTCAATTCAGACCTTGTTAGGTTAATTTGAACATGGTTCCGGGCAATATTAAAGTAGAAAGATTTTGATATGATCTTAATTTGGCTTGAATAATGGTCGGGGGTTTTTAACTTGAAAAATTTGAACTAAAATGATATAAACATGATTTAATAACACAAATTATTAAGTGTATAGTTAACTTGTTATGATGTGATTTGATAATTTTAAAATAAAGATAAAATATATAATTAGATTTTTTAATTATATGATAAGACATTAGTTGTTGGTACTCATTAATATCCATTTGTTTTATATATAGTATATTATCAATTTGGATACTAATAATGATGTGTCAATATTTGATTGGAGGATTTTGTATTAAAAATAAAATAACACTTAATCATATAATAACATATTATTGTGGATACACAAGTTAGTACTCATTATAACAATAAAACTATGTATACAATTTTTATGTACAGTTTTGTACATAAAAAACGATATGTCATCATGTGATTAAGTATTGTTTTATCTTTAATTTTTAATTATTTAATCATATGATGACATAATATTGTGTATATTACATAGCTTTTACTTGAATAGTAAAAGTAATACTTTGGTATTACAAGACGAGTATTATCGGGTATTAATAGTTGACGTGTTATTATATAATTAAGTGATTTTTAATTAAAATAAGATAAATAATTAAATTATTAAATCATATTATAACACATATGTGTGCTGATTCTACATGTAGTATTACTCATTATATAATAATTAAAGAATTTTCTTTTTTAAGAAATAAATGATTTAATAATTATTCCTTTGTAATGCTCTTTTCCCATGTGCCGTTTACACTTTTGGCTCCCAAATTCATTCAAATTTCAATGCATCCCTAGTGCCATTTAATAATTTTGCACTCTATAAAATGTTTCAATATTTTTAGCTCTAATTCAATGAGAAAGCATGTAGTGACAATTAACTTTAATTTGCTCACTTCAATTATGTTATGTTCTAATGTTAATGAAGATTATTATAACATTTTTCTAAATAATTGTTCATTCAAATGGTATCTATACGAATTTTCCAATTTATTTTTCTAAATACCGTAATATTTTTCATTTACGATATTATAATTTTTTACGTGATTGATTATTATTTTATTTTTAATTTAAAATCAGTTAACATTGTTACTACATTATTTTTTGTAATATCAATTATGGAGAAAATTTAAGCCTAAACAAGAGATTAATTTGAATAACATTTGTAGCAAATTACAAGCTTTAACTTATATTACAATCAATCATTATATATATATACACACATCAAACTAAAAATTAATTCGAAAAACTCAATAGTTCAGCTCGGACAAAAACATCTTAAACTTTATCCAGAGCGGCAACAAATGCAAATATATATATATATATTCATTAAGTAATCTTGATCGATCATAACTCAACCCTAATCAATCGCATCAGAAATTTTCTCAATTATTACTTTATTTTTAATTTAAAATTAGTTAACATTGTTACTACATTATTTTTTGTATTATCAATTATGCAGAAAATTTAAGCCTAAAAAGGAGATTAATTTGAAAAACATTTGTAACAAATTACAAGCTTTAACTTATATTACAAACAATCAATATATATATACACACATCAAACTAAAAATTAATTCGAAAAACTCAGTAGCTCGGCTCGGACAAAAACATCTTAAACTTTATCCAGAGCGGCCACAAATGCAAATATATATATATATTCATTAAGTAATCTTGATCGATCATAACTCAACCCTAATCAATCGCATCGGAAATTTTCTCAAAATTCCGAATTAGCAGGGAGAAGATAGAGTCGATAAAGTTGTGGCAGATGAAGTTCTTGGTGTTGGAAATGAATGCTTCAACACAACAGTTGGAAGAATGCTTGTTTTTCTTCTCTCTTGCTCTTTGAACAATTCTCCTGCAAAGAGCTCTAGCTTCTCCAAATTTGTGCTTTCCACCATCCTTTTCCCTTGGAAAAGAATGGACTCATATGTGTTTTTTGAATACATTTCCTCTATTGCACATAATATTTCTTCTTTCTTCTTTGCTTTCATTGCTTTCTCCAGCTTCCCTTGCTCGCTTTTCGCTATTATCCCATTTACCTACAAAATTGATTTTATTATAATTATATTTATTAATTTTAATAATATTTTATGATTAAATATAAGATGATATTTAATATATGAATAATTTGATTATTACAAATGATTATTAAGTTAATCTTAATTTTGTTATAATTATATTTCTCATTTTTTATAAATAAATTATTTAATAAAAAATAACATGAATAATATTTTGAAAAAAATATGTTGATAATAAGGTAAAAACTTTAAATAAATAAATAAATAAATAAATTAATTTTATGATTTGGTTAAAAAACAATTTATTTAATTATAAATGAGTATTTTTTAAATTATTATAATTATTGTTAAAGCATGAAGAATATTAGTACCTGAATTCTGACATAATAGTTTGTCCCACTTTGAGCAAATGCCATGGAAACAGCTTGATCAACCTATAAAATAGGAAAACAAATTCAAATTTTGGTTAATAATTATTTAATTTAATAATATAATAAAAAACCAAAAAAGCTAATAAATATTTAAATATATTTAGTTAGTGGTAGGTGAAAATTTATTGGACCCGCACAATTAATACCCATTTTTATTCACAAAATTATAAAAAAATAATTTTATTTAAAAAAAAAAAGAAGAAAAATATTTTTACCATATCCGAAGCACCTTGACCAGCAATTCTCAAGGATTGCGACGGCAACGGACTTCGTTTTGACCCAACGCCGTAATCCGACTCTCCGTTACCCAACGATACTACCACGAGATCCTCGACGCCGTTACAAAACGGAAACTCCAGTTTATTATTCAACACGTGCGTAATAGCGGCAGCCGTTGGATTATTCATCGCAATTCCGCCATCAATGGCCACAATCTTAGTCCTCCGGTCAACGGACTCCATTTCCACAGCTCCCGTCACCGTCGGATTAGCCGCCGTGGCCAAGCACACGTCCCTCATCTTAAAATCATAGCCGTCCACTTCCATCGCGTCAGCGCGGGATAACAAGAACGGCGCGCACGTGGCCAGATCATAGCACGTGATCAGCACTGGCTTCACAGTATCCTTCAGAGTACACTCGCCAAAAGTCTTCCGAAACAACTTCTCCACCTTACCAGACCGGAGAACCCGCCGGAGAATCCCACCTGATGACTGTCGGAAAATTCCCGGGCGATTCTCGATCATAAATTCGAGCGCTTGTTTAGCTGTAAACATGGGGTTACCATCTTTGCCACGTGTAAACAACAAACCAGCAAGAATCCCTCCGGCACCAGACCCTGCAACTACATCAAAATAATCGGAAATGCGTGCATTGGGGTTGCCAGATTTTTTCGAGAGAAAGAATTCCAAGAGGGCAAGTGATTTCCCAGCCAGAATACCGTCGGTGGCGCCGGCGCCATCGATTGAGAGGATTCTTACTTTCCCTCGATTGACAGCTTTGTGATTGGCTTTTTTCTGCTGTTTGGGGTCTTCGTTGTAGCCGAAGAGAAACTTGTTTTCAAGAATGGAGAAGATCTCGTAACTGAGTTTGTTCATTTCGGTGTTATATTCAGCCATAAAAAAGATAGGGGAAGAGAGAGAGAGATCAAAATGAGGCAAACGAGAAAATGAAGATGAGGATGAAGAAGAGAAGGGAGAGTGGAAGTTGTTTTATAGAGAGGAGAATACGAAGAGACTGCTTGAATAGTTTAAGCGTCATGGAAGGTTCCTTGTACGGCGATGAATCGGCGATGAGAACGTTAAGTGGTGGATGTGCGTGCTTTGGCTCTATTTTAGTAACTACATTTAAAATATGATAATGAAAACTTTATTATATAATTATAAATTTATAATAAAAAAATATTAGATTAGAGTTGAATTTTGTTAATCTCCAATTGGGAATTTGGGACAATCAAATAAATCCCTCTATCTACGCTGATGGAGTCACAAATGAAATGTGACAGGTCAAGATTAGAATAATAATAAAATATAGGAAAAAGGACTATTTTCCATCCAAATTTTAGCCCAATTTCAAAGTTACACTCACGAGAGATGAAAAACCCAAACTCTCACTTATGACCAAACTTCTGTCGATTTTTTTTTTGTTGAAGAGAGGGATAAAATAGTCATTTTACTGTTTATATTAAAAGTTATAAAATTATTATTTTCACTCCCTTAGATTTTAAAAACCAACATTTCACTTTTACCTAAAGTTTTTAAACTTTAAAAAGTAATATTTTCACCCTCAAACCTAGGGTTTCCATATTTTTCAAAAAGCAGCCATCCCCCATAACTTTCAAAAACAGCAGTTTCACTCTCACTCTTTAACTTCATCTTCTGACGTTGTTTCCAGCTTCTTCCTTCTCTTGGTGGAAGGCGGTCCTTCGTCGCTCGTCGTGTCGTCTAGACTTGACAACGAAGGACGACGAAACATCATCCTTCGTCTATTCTTCCAGATCTGGATAACTCTTTATCGTCCAGATCTAGGCGAGAAGGTTCGTCCTTCGTCGTCTTTTGTAATTGAAGAAGGAAGATCGATGGAAAGAGTTAGCCATTTATCTAGACTCGACAATGAAGGATGACGAAACCCTAAAGGAAGATCGATGAAATTTATCTAGACTCGACAACGAAGGACGACGAAACATCGTCCTTTGTCTATTCTTCTAGATCTGGATAACTCTTTATCATCCAGATCTAGGTGAGAAGGTTCATCTTTCGTCGTCTTTTGTAATTGAAGAAGGAAGATCGATGTAATTGAAGAAGGAAGATCGATGGCGGCCAAAGAAGAAGGTCGACGAATCTCAATCACGAGTAGAAGCATCTCTTTGGTGTTGTCATCGCACTATTTATCTCCCTAGAGATGTTAAGTGATCGTCTCCCCGGTGTCTCTTTCATCTCACGACTTGTCTCCCCGACGTCTCTTTCGTTGTGTGATTCGTCTCCCCAATGTTGTCATCGTGCGATTCATCTCCCTAGCGTCTCTTCCGTCGACATTTGGTCTCTCAAGCGTCATCCGTCATCGATCATCGTTAGGGTTGAAACCCACTCATGGGTTTTAAAGTTGTTAGTCGTTAACGGTGGAAATCGATGGCGTTTGGAGGGAGAGGGAGAACCGGTGAGGGAGAGAGTGTTGGGAAGAAGAGATTGACAGAGACAAAGACGACGACAGAGAAGCTTACCAAAAGAAATTGGCAAAAATTTCTAAACCCTAGGGGGGAATGGTGAATTTAAAAATCTTGGGTGGGGGGAAATGTTAGTTTTTAAACCTAGGGGGTGAAATGTGATAATTTTTTAGTTTTTTAAATATTTTTAATTAAATAACTATTTTATCCTTAATTTCAATAGTAAATTTTAACTTATGAATGAATATTTGAATTTTTAAAAATTAACTTAATGAGAATCTTTCCTTTCATTGGACCTTAGGTGGGAAATAGTCCTTCGGCCATTTATTTATTACTTACATAAAATCACGCAAATAATGCTCATCAATTTTATCTCTTGACCACATCCACAGTTGGCTGGTGTAAATTTTCATATCAATGGTATGCAAAACAGCTGGAGAAACCAAACAGCTCTTTGTTTCTTTTTCATTATAATTCTCTGAGCATCCAAACAAGAAAATATGTGTTCTCCGTACCTTATGAAAGCTTTGACTGAGATAGTCAGTACCAAAATCCTTGTAGGTCCTTATAAGATGTAGTGACCAGTGGTTGCTCCGATTTCAATTTCTATTTTTTTATCCAATAATATTATATATATATATTTTGAGTATATAAAATAAATATATAAATAATATATTATTATATTATTAAATATATTTTATTTTTAATTTAAAATTATTAAATCATTTATGTATTTATTTTGTATATATAAAATATATACATATAACTTTATTATTATTTATTTATGTGTTCTTTTTTAACATAGTAATTTAAAAAACAAGGAAAACAATATCCAATAAATTACTTCAAAGCTAAAAAAATAAACTAAAAATAGTTTTAGATCTTCGATAACATAATATGTTGCATTCAATATATAATTTATTTTTCAAAAAAATAAAATTATATATATATATATATATGATTTTGGGTATTGAACGAGATATTTATATGATATGTTATATTGTGATTTGATAATTTTGAATAAAAAATAAAATAACACATATTTATAAGATAGTACACCTTTTAAATAACAATTAACTTAGGTACTCAAAAGTGGAATATCTATAACATTATTCTTTTTTGGCCAAAAGACTTATTCCTACCTAAGGTTTGGTGCATTTTTAAACTTCCACCCACAAAGTTTTAAAAACTTAAATATTCATCAATCTGTTAAAATTCTCTGTTAAGATTAAGGGTAGAACCGTTATTTAATAAAAAATATTTAAAAAACCAAAATTTTATCTCATTTTCCCCTTTAATTTAAAAGACTAATAATTTTTTCCACCCAAAGTTTGAAAATTTATCATTTCACTTTAGGGTTTTTTCTTCTCCAATCACCTCTTTCGTTTTGGCCAACAGTTGATGCTTCTCACCTATCTTTTCCCATTTTAGTCGCTAAGGAGACACCATCAATGACTGAAGAAACTGACGAAGATGATTCGTTCTAGTGTCATCTTTGTTTGTGACAAAGCTAACAAGGTTTGAGATGAGAGAGACCCAGAGGAAGAGAGAAGCTGGGACGGAAAGAAAATGTAGTAGGAGATGATGAAGTTCACCAAAAAGTGGTAGCTAGAAAAAATCAAATCTTAGGAAGGAAAATATAACTTTTCAAAATTATTAGTGAGAGGAAATATTAGTTTTTAAAAACTAAAAGAAAAAAATTAGATAAAATTTTAGTTTTTTAAATATATTTTGTTAAATAATAATTTTAATTTTAATTTTAATAACAAAATTTAATAAAAATATAGATATTTAAGTTTTTTAAATTTTATAAATAAAAATTTAAGAGCCAAATAATACGATTAACATAGGTCAATTCGAACTTTATAGGTGGGAATAAGTCTTTTGGCCTTCTTTTCCATATAATACGATTAACATAGGTCAATTCGAACTTTATAATATGTGCTAGTCCGTGGCACCATACTTGTACGGTTGTACCGACATGAAGAGCCAAATATCATCAATTTTTAATCCCAGAAATGTACTGAAAAAATCAGATAAAATCAAGCGAGGCCCCAACCAAATCTTATTCATAAATGAAGCTTCGTTGGTTACATCGCAGCACTGATCAGATTCAAGTCTCGTATTTTTCTCAATTTAAATACAAAGTATACCCTTATTTTTTTAATGTTATAAGATATTCTTGTAAATAAAATGTGAGAAATATAATGATGTAGCTTCTGCTATGAGTGTTCTAGCTCTATTGTGACGTGGTTTGAGACACAGGCACTTCATGTAACACAATTTTGGGGTCTACTAGGTCAATGGAGTGTAGTAAATGCTGATAATATTGTTGCCATCAGTTGGGTTGAACTCGAATTGAGTTAACTCAATGTTAAAAGTCGTCTTCGCTTAAATTGAATTCATTTAGATTAAACTCAAGCTAAGAAGGTCGTTTTGTTTTTAAAACCGAGTTAAACTTGAGTTAGAAGAAATTCTATTTAGTTTGACTTGCTAGCAGGGCAGATGACTTGATTTGGTTCGAGTTTGACTCGTCATTCAATTAGAGTCATGTAAAAAATTTATTAAAATAATGTAGTTTTATTAATGAATTGTGAACTTAAACCACAAATTCAAATTGAGTTTCAAACTTCAAACTTAATGATGAAGCCAAACTTGAGCTACACTTATCTTTCATTCTAGTTGAACTCAAGCTAGGGGTGTTTAGGGTTTGCTCGGTTCATATCCACCACTTGCCTGTATTAATAAACCAACAAAATTATTCTTTTATCAATATCATGATTGTATTGGTACTATAGATGGATACAATTCAAATTGAGTATGACCAAGAGTCAACTTGTGATCAGTTTGAATCCAAAATGGCCAACTTATAATCAACTCAAGATCAATGTGCTGAACTCGAGTTAGATTTGATTTAGAAGCAACTTGACTTTGGATTCGATTTGAGTCGAGTTCGATCTACTCAAGTTTGAGCCAATGTTTTCAGGTTTGGATTGAACATTACTCTGATTAATCCATATAAACTTATAATCAAATCAATTAATTAGTGGTTGGAGTAGGTTACTCTTTAAATCAATATTTAAAACAAATTAATTTATTAAATAAATTAAATATAAAATTCGAATTACATTTAATTAAAATTTAATTTTGTCTGGTACCACACACATATAATGTGGATTAGTAAGGTGTTTGTTGAAGTCTTGTTGCTTCGATAATGTTACTAATGCAATACGAACATTATCATAGATCTTACTCGAGGTTAAAGCTAGTCGTCCTAATCAAATTAATTGAACCAATTGATTCAATTCGATCTTAAGTTTGAAAATCGTTTTCTAAACTCAAACTTGAGATATTAAAGAATGGATACATAAATGAAATGGATCCCATTCAGAGAGTTGAGGCTTTCATTTACAGTTGTCCTTCCTTCCAGGTGGTTCCGTACCAATCGGCTTCTTCTGCTGGCCAACCTTTGGTTCTTGGGTCTCACCAGGCCCTATCTTTTGTACTGGTATCAATTCTAGACAAAAACAAATCAAATTTATCAAGTATGGTGGTTGAGATTTCTCAAATCACAACCATTTCATTACTACTATGTTTCTTCTAAATAGGAAATACCTTCCCCAAGAATTTTCTATTAATATCATTGATGCCGAAACAACGAAGAAAGATGACCGTCGAATTATATTTATATTCATATCGAGTATATGAATAAAATAACCCTTTCGATAATTTTATTTTAAGAGAATCAATCTCGAAAATCAAAATATAATAATGTATTTGAAAATAAACAATCAATTAAATAGTCTTAAAAATCTTTAGAAACAAAAATAATTTTTAGGAATTAACCATGGGAATGGCTAAAAGGCTTTTGCTATGACCAAAAACAACTTTTAGGAATAATTAATTATATCATATCCTGCTCCTATCTTGTTCTATTTTATTTTATTTTATTTTGAGAAATCTTGGTTCTATTTTATTTTGAGGAAGGCCAAAGGACTATTTCCCACCCAAAGTACACGGTTTACTCAAGTTTCCCCTGATTAATTTTCAAAATCCTATTTACCCATCCATGGACTGTTAAAATTAACAGAACCCTAACTTCTGAAAAATTTATCTCATTTTTCCTGCTAAAATTTTAAAAACTAACAAATTTCTCCCAATCTAAGTTTTAAAAAACAACATTTTTCCCTGTAGGGTTTTCAATTTTTAGGAGTTAGTTTTCCGACGTCGTTTCTTCCTCTCTAGCGACCTCCAGGCAACGCTTCTTCCTCTCTGGCGCGGCCTCCTTCTGATGGTTGTCTTGGACACGGTTGTCGACGAAGACGAATTATCTTCGTCCAACGAAGACGAAGACTCTTCATCAATGAGAAGTCTTCGTCTCAAAGAAGCACGGTCGTCTTCATCGATGATTGTGCCTAGGATAACTGCCGAAAGGAGGCCACGCCGGAGAGGAAGAAGTGTTGCCTGGAGGTCGTCGAAGAGAAAGAAACGACGTCGGAAAACTAACTCTAAAAAATTGAAAACCCTAGGGGTGAAAATGTTGTTTTTTAAAACTTGAGTTGAAAAAAATTATTAGTTTTTAGGGTTTAGGAGAGAAAAGAAAATCCAATTTAAGTTTATTTTTAATAATACAAACAAAATGACGATTTTACCCTTGAAACCGTTAATTTTAACCGCCTACGAGTGGATAAATGAGATTTTCAAAGTTAACTGAGAAAAACTTGAGACTCAACATACCTTGGGTGGGAAATAACCCTTTGGCCTTTGAGGAATAATCAATTTTATTTTATTTTGATATAGTGGTTATAGGTTCTATTTTATTTTGACGGCTGAAATGCCTGCTCCTATCTTGGTAATGACCTCCTTTTGATTTACAATATTTGGAACATCCGTTTCTAAATCATAGAACACACGTACCACCCATCATACTATCATCCAACTCATCATCATAATAGGGTGATGAATCAACCACATTAAAGGTCCCTCACATATCATACTCTTAGCAAGCTTAGAAGATATGATAGTCCTTCACCGACGCTTCTCCAAGAGTTCCTCTAAGACCTCTGCCATAATCTCGTCAACCTGAACCATCACTCTGTCGCTCAACCATTGATAACAAATTTTCTTTTTTTGATAATCGGAGATTCCAAACATATTTGTTGGAAGGATAAATCCGAAATACAATGATTAAACCTATAATCACTATATTTATCTTCGGAATATAGCCTCAAACTCAATCTACTTTTTATTTTAACTCCACAAGTTAGAATCAAATTATTTTTATATCAATCAAATTTAAACTAAAAAGTATACAAATTCTGATTTATATTTATCTTTGTTGAAACCTCGTAAAAAAAGGATTCTTGATTATATCTTTTTATGCTCGCAACTACCTTTGATAACATGATTCAACAACCGCCAATTAAATAAAATATTATCCCAAAATAAATAAATCAAAGTCCCCTCTTCATTCTTTTGACATCAAGGAAAGTAACAGAATTCGTTGGTTAATTAAGTTGAAAAGATTTGATTTGATTTGATTATGCCATGGGCGGGTCCAGGGGTACCCGCACGGTGGTTCCCGCCAGGCAAGGGGGTGGTCCCGGACTCACAAAGAATGTGAATTCCTCGTGGCGATGTTTACGATCACCGACGGTTTTTGGAGAGGAAAGCGACAAGGGTGAAACTGAGCGTGGCGGTAGAAGTGGGGCCACCGCCATACCCTAAATTTATGCGGTAGGTAGGGGGCTCTCTCTCTCTCTCTAACTTATATTAGAGATATATCGCCTCCACACATTCTTGTCGGACCACCCACCACTCTTTAAATTTTTTTTCCTTGTATTACATTCATTTTGCTTGGTATTTCATTTTTTTTTATTAACACTATGTAAAGATTGTTATGTTTGAATGAGCAGAACTTATGAAGCTCCAATTTGACTTGAATTTAGTTCATGTGTCGTTTTAATCTATCTATGATAATGTGCATTCCATTGATAATATTATTTATTTTTTTAATAAAATTATTTATTTTATTAGTAATATTTGAACAACATTGTATATTAGTTCAAATAAGCTCAAATTCAAACTAATGTATATATTATAGATTTGAACTAATGTCTTAGACATGTCGTCTTCATTTGAAATAAAGACAAATTGTGTCTTCGTTTAAAGATGAAAAAATATCTTTGTTGGTTGGTGATGGTAAAAAAATAAAGTGAGACTAAGAGGGAAGCCGAAAGGGAGGAAGAACGCTGTTGTCGCTATTTTTGGTCGCCAACAGTGGTGACTAGAAAAATTTTAGGGGGAAATATTGATTTTTCAAACTTTGGGTAGAAAAAAATTTATTAGATTTTTAAACTTAGGAGGGGAAAATATGATAAATTTATAGTTTTTTAAATATTTTGATAAATGAAAATTTTACCCTAACAGTAACAACAAAATTTAATAGACATATCAGTATTTAGAGTTTTGATAGTTAACCGGTCGAAAGTTAGGTTTGTATCAAATCTTGGGTGGGAACTAGTCATTCAACATTTTACTTAATATTTCATTTTTTTATTAATATTATAGAAACATAGATCTGCTTGAACGAGTTGAACTTATAGAGTTCTAGTTTAACTTGAATTTAGTTTGTTTGTCTTTTCGATAACATTTTTTACTCCATCTATGATAATGCTCACTCCACCAATAAAATTATTCATTTATTTCATAATGCTATTCATCTTGTTAACAACATTTTAACAACACTGTACATTCGTTCAAATAAGCTCAAACTCAAACTAATATTTATATTATGGATTCGAATTGAATTTGAGCCAATCCTAAAATATATTTGGCTTGAATTCACCCCTAATATGGAATAACAATAGATACAAATATGAGTACAAGCATTGATATATCATGTGATTAGATGCTATTTTAATTATAATTCAAAATCACCAATCACATAATGATATATCGAAAAAAATTATAAGAGAAGAAGAAAAAGTTTCTAAAAAAGATGAATCTGCTAGTGACTCTTGGATTTGAGTCGACTTGACTTGAACTTAAACGGGGCTATCCCCGCCTAAGTTTGCCTTATTCAAACCAAACACTAGGATGATACCGAATCAATTCGATTCGAATCCAACTTTAAGAATAATATTTTTTCTATGAGTAATGTGAGTTCTCATAGCCAAAAATGCAAGATGTGACATTAATTACTTCTTGAATCTAAAATTTGGTTATAAATTTTTTTCAAAGGGAATTAATTTTCATGTGCTAGAAATAATAGGGCTTTTTTTTTTTTTTTTGGTTTTTTGTTTTCAAAGAAAGCTTTGGAAGGAAAGACTACTAGATATACAATGTATATACGATCAATAAAACTATATGTACCAAGTTTTTGATATTCCATTAGGGGTGTGTGTATATATATATATATATATGATTAAATAATTTTGAATTAAGTGTAAAATAACATTTAATCATATAAAAATATATCATTGATTTGATTATCTTATAAACAACTCAAAACTGGGTACACATAAGAGATAGAGATTATAAACATAGAATATGAGATGGAGATTCTTGATCCCATAAGAGGAGATTTTAATACTATGCGTGCAACAAAGTTGAATAATATTTAATTATTTGAATATTCCTTTTTATTATATAAATGCGACAATAGAATTGTTGCTTAATCATGTGTTTACACCTTTAATCATTTTATTGGTTAAATAATTAAATAATTAATATTAAATATAGTTTATCTTGTCTGTGGATTAAACAGAAAAATCTTGCAGAGAAATGTCACTATACATGTTCAAAAAATTTTGTTGATATTTTTGGCAATAATCAGATGAAATTATTTGATGTGTTGGTGATAAGGTTAGCACAAACAAAAAGCATATTAAACGGATGTGAGATTCAATACAAGAAAGTAAAGACATATAAAAATTTTTAATGTGGTTTGACCGGTAAATGAAAAACTACCTCCATGAAGATACTGTTAGCCTATATATAGGGTAAGAATAGTGTCATAATGCTATAAGTTGTCAATGTTTAAATGTTGTCATAATCCTAAATTTTGATATGATGGAGGAGTAATTGTATTTTTATTGTAATAGTTGAAGTTGTAGAAAGTGGTTACACAATAATAGATAATTAATTGTCATTTCATATCGGAGAGATCGTGACAATTATCGATAACTCCTATTTTCTTTTTACTATTTTTGGATGAGATTATACCCTATTTGCATTTCATCTCGCTTTGTCCATTCACTAATTGCTAATCATCTCTAATGTGTCATGTCTATGAGTTTGATCGAAATTAAAGGAGATTTGACTGATATTTATTTCAAAATTTCATAGTATATATCAATGAAATTTAGTCGGAAGGACCGGATGATTTTCTTAGTTTGTTTTCCTATGTTTTGAAATATATATTTGATTTTTATAAAATGTTTTTCTTTTGTATATGCCATAATTCTTTTAAAATATCAAAATTTTCTTTGTAACAAAGCTCAAAATTTTTTTATTTATAAAAAAATGAAATATTTCATCTTTCTTATAACAAGAAAATTTGTTGATTTTAGAGTATATGAACTTAAAAATTTAAGAACATAGAAGAAAGAAACAGGAACATTTTTACATTTTTCATTGAAAAAATAGGAAGAATTCATAAAAAAGAATGATTATGCAAGATGATTTTTGGATTTTTTCATGTTTATTTTGATTATATGCTATTTTTGAATTCCAAGTCCTTTAGAGTGTGGCAAATAATAAAACATTAAGGTTATATGAACATAGACAAAATTGAAAGAATCTAATAAGTTGGTCATTTATATATTTCTACAAAGCACTCTAAACATGCATGAACATTCTTTCAATAAAATTCATATTTTATGGAGAGACCGCAGAACTTTCTGAAAATATATTTTAATTCATCAAATTACTCTATTTTGTTTTTTCGTCGAAGCTGAAACGAAATATTTCATAGGTCCACCGCCATCAATCCCAATTCATCAAACGTATTGTTTGGTATGTAGCTTGTACGAATTAGATTCAAACAAGATAATATTTATTTAATTAAATCCAAATTTTTATAAATAATATCTATTCAGTAGGGTTGAGGTTATCTATACCTATTTTTTTATGAGACATTACAACTAAAATTTGGACTTAATTTTTCACTATAGAGGTGCACATGGTTTAGTTTGACATAGTTTAAAAACTAATTTAAATCAAATTAAAAAATGATTTAAAATTTTTTTTAAACTAAACCATTAAAATTAAACTATAAAATACACTTTGAATTATAGTTTGAATATATTAAAAATTATTTACTTCTAAATACATTATATTATAGTTTTTTAGAATATAAAATAAATTTGTAAAATAAATATGAAATACAAATATAATAAACATTTTAAGAAAATGATAAAATAAATATAAAAAAAAAATAGTACAACTAATTACTCATCAAAAATTTTTATCAAATATTCTTTTATATATATGTTTTTTAAAAAAATACAGTTTCAAAATTGCTTAAAGAGTAAATTGTTATTCCAAATTTATTAATCAAAATTAAATTATTTTATAAACTAAACTAAACTAAATAAAACTATAATTTTCAAACAGTTCGATCTGATTTTACAATTTGAATTGAGTTCATTATACCTCTATTGAGCTATTTAGATTCATCAAGTCTTAATTCTAGGGTGTCCAAAGACTTAACTACCAGGAATGAAGAATTAGATATCAATTTGGAGAAGCTAAGTGATATAAAAAATTAATATTTGTGGTTTCCTTCGGGCTTTTTGACTTTTTTAATGTAAAATAATTGAGCATGTTCAAGTTTCATGCCTAGAATTGGCCATGCTAGTGTTATCATAACCTCAACTTACGTTGAACTACATGGTTCAAAGCAGTCAAATGACTTGAATATACTTAAAACTTTACAAGGATTGAATTGGTCACTATGTCTTAGTTTTGCAATATAATGCTTCTTCCGACAAAATCAACCGTCACGAACCTTCAGAATGATACCAAGTGTATAAATTCTTTATCAAAACTAGCTCAAATAAACATAAAATTAAGTATAAAACGAATTTGGGATTAAAATTGAAAAAGGTAGGAATTGTTTTAGTGGGCTTAAGTATCTTAAACTTGTAACTAGAAGAGTTGAATTGTAATTTATGGCTTATACGTCATTTTGTAGCGGAGCAAAATAGTATTTTTGCTAGTTTAGATATCTTAATAACCCCTAGTATATAAACCAGGGTTAAGAGTTATTTTAGTTAATAGAATTCGAGAGAATTTTATCTAACTGTTCATCTTTTTTCCTTTGTTAGAGTTTATTAGACTCTGAAAAAATTATCTTGTTTTGTTTAGTATTGAGTGAGTTTTGGTGAGATCTTTAACCATATTTTCAGTGTTATTGTATATCAAAATTTCTATGATAATTCTCTTTTATAGATCAAAGTATTCTTATACTGTAAGTTATAATATTTTGTTTTAGTGGATTCAACTAGAGAATCTTCTCTACTTTTTGTGCATAAATGACTTACAGTATAATATTGTAAATATATATTCTGCTAGGAAATCCAAACCAAGTAAACATCCTTTTGTGCATAGTTTTATATATATATTTTTATATATTTCTTGCATATTACTTGTTACCAAAATCCCAATTTTGTATAAAATAGTGAAGTGCTTTTAGCACTCATTTTTAAAGTATGAACCTACTTTAGATTCCAAAGTACTACATGGTCCCAATTTACTTTTACTTTTTTTTTTCAAGTGTTTTCTTTTTCGGCTTTCAAACATTCAAATTTAAATGTTCCAAATTTGGTACGAGTATGGATAATAAAGATTCCGAGAAACCAAATATTTTATGGGGTAAAGGACACGTTTTAACTTGAACTAAAAACACATTGAGACAAACAACATAACTCAAATGCCCGCTAATTTTGTAATGTTGTAGATTTTAGGATCGACTTACAAATTACAATATAACAATAAAGAAAGATTATAGGCACAAATCAATATACTTAGTTTGGATTTCATTAAAAGAATTTTTACATACAAGGTGGAGGAGACCTTTTGATGGAATTCTCTAAAGTAAAATAATGTTACAATTTGCAACACAAGATCCTTTCAATCTACATAAACAATTAAAATAAATGGACCGAAATAGAGAAAATTCAGAAGGAATCCAAGATTTCTCACTGGATTCAGTCAATATCGAAGAGGACATAAGGATTTTAGAAATCTTAACAAAATAGAACACCCGAACTTATGAAGGATTATTCAATCAATGATAACCGATTGATAACCCTGGGCTTATATACCTATGGTTAAAAAAATCTTAACTGAGAAATGATTCAACAATCGTTTTAGCTGAAATGACAAAATTGTCCCTTATATACATAATTACATGACTACCCCTAATAACAGTTTATGACACATATAACATATAATTATATGTCGGTAATGGATTTCATTAAAATAGATTAGGGTTCAAGTTTAAGATGGTGTAAGTTGTTTTATTATAATATTTTATCTGTCTTTTTTCACAATTCGCTAAAAAAAATTTGTAAAACTATAGAAAAATTATTTATTATGAAAAGGAAACATCTCTTTGGATCTTAACATTAAAAAACTATAATCCAAAGTATTTCTCTAGAAATGATCACAAAGTGGAAAGATTGCATTTGAATAAAAGAAAAAGGAACAGAAAGATGAATTTAATATTTTGCTAGTTAACATTTGAGTGAGAATAAGAGGGAAATGGTAACAAATTTTGCAAAATTAAAGAAAGAAAAAGAGAAAATAGCCTAATATTTAAAAACCAAACAATCTTTTTTAACATTTATATAAAGAAAGATAATAATATTAAATGTACAAATTTACTCATAGCAATTGTGTTTTATAGCAAGGTCGACGAGGTGTGGCATCTAGTAGTTATAGAAGTGTGGATGAGTTTTTTTTTTTTCATATGGGTGGTTCGAGATGGAGAAGATGGGCACTAGGGTTTGTTGATGGATATTAGGGATTTACAAACAAAAACTTATCTCTTTTACGTTTAACATTGTGTATCTGATAATTACCCTTTTAACCTTGGTAATGAGTTACGTCTAAAATCAAATGATTGAGGAAAATCAATGTCAAATAGTTGTTGTGTTGAGACTCTGGAGTACAATAAAAACTATTTGCATTAAAATTATAATAATATCCAATCATATAACAACATTTTTTCATTAGTATAAAAATTAATATTTCTTATTAGTGCATAGTTTTAAAAACTATATCAGACCAGTCAATCCAACCAACCAAATTGCCTTGGTTCATAGTTTGACCGAGTGAATATAGAAAATATTCATTTTTTAAAATTCATTAAAAAGACTTAAACCTAAAACCTTCTTTATCAATTTAGAACATGTATGTCATCCAGATATATATATATATATATATATTTACGTTAAAGTAATTAGAATTATATATTTAATAATTAATTATATAAAATTATTTTAAATATTAATTTTTATGTTTATTTAAACAGTTAACTGGTTTAACCACTTATTGATCGTTCTAACCACTTTTTTGACCAAACTACCCTCTTATCATGTTGACATCTTATTTGACTTTGAAAACATTGCATTAAATAAGCCAAAAGACTTATTCCCACCCAAGGTTTAGCCAATTTTCAAATACACTTGCGAGGTTTCAAAAACCCCACACCCACCCATGGGCCAACTTCTGTTATAATTTTTTATTAGAGCCAATGGTAAAATTATTATTTTACCAGTAATATTAAAAAATATATAATTTTATCTCATTTTTTCTTCAGGTTTTGAAAACTGACATTTCACCAAAGGCTTTAATTTTGAAAAGTGACTTTTTACCCTTACATCCTTAGGGTTTTCTTCTCTTCAGTGACAACTACCATCTCTTTCCTCTCTTCTCCTTTTGTCACTACCAACGACTCTGATGACAGGCAAAAAAGCTCCGACTGATGACAAATCAAAGACAAAGAATCAGCTTCTAGATTTGTTGTGTTTTCGTCGAATCAAGTCCAAATCTATCGTATTTTGGTCACCTTCTATCATTGGCTCTTTGTTGATTCCAGACGACGAAACCAAATCAATTCATCTGGATGAAGACGATTCATCTTCTCTAGCAAAGATGAGTCTGGAAGAAGGGAGAGAGATGGCCGGAAGGTGCTGGTTGTAGGAGAGAGAGAAGTTTTACAGAAAAATTGAAACCCTAGTGAATTTTTCAAAACTTGATCATAGGAAGAAATTATTAGTTTTTCAAACTAAAGAAGGAAAATAATATAAACTCTTAAGGTTTAGTGGTGAAATAACGATTTTATCCCCTATATCTAATGATTTTGGTTAATTTTAATAGTCTATGAGTAAGTGTTTATGTTTTTGAAATTCTGTAGATTTGTATTTAGAAATTGGCTAAACCTTGGGTGGGAATAAGTCTTTTGGCCCTTTAAATAATGTTCCCTTGCAATAAAAGGGGGCCAATAGCCCAGCACTTTCATGTTTGCCTTTGTCACATAGGTCGAGTTGTTAAAAAAAAGCTTGGACCAAGAGATCCAACAGTATATAAGTTAACAGTGGCTTACTTTTTGTTGAATCGGTAATGGGCTGGCCAATTTTTAAAGTGCAAGCACACCAAAAAATGATTTTCAACTCCAATAAATTGGTTAGTATTCCACACTTCTATATATATTTTTGTTTTAATAAGTTTAGCCTTAATGATATAATAATCTGTAAATATACACATTTTTATTTTTATTTTTAAACTTAATTCTTATAAAAAACTAAATCTAAATTTTCTAATTGAGTAAAATAGTTTTTTTTAAATTTTAATTAATTTTTAAATGAGTAAAAGCTTATGCAAAAGTATAAGCTTAATATAAATATACAAGTATCACAAACCCAACTGTAAAAAAAGAATCAATGGTTTTTAATATAAATTTACAAGGCTGATTATCATCACATATTCTTAGGATTGTAAATCACACAAAAAGCCTTTGCATTAGAATTCACACTTATTTGCATTTTCTCACATAGCAAACCCAAAATCAAACCGTTACTTCCGTGTATGAAAGATTAATTTCAATATGTATTTTGTGAGATCTAAAGGTATCATTACCTTTTCATATCTTTTTTTTCAGTAAATATTTCATATAAATATTTACTTTATGAGATATTTGTTTAGTATTTCGTTTTCCTAGTTTCTATGATTGACATAGATTTGTTGATTGTTTGTAGATTAGATTCAATTCAAGGGTGTGACCCCATTCCTATTAGATTCTACCAAAATTCATTGTCTATAAAAATCAATTGGCTGGTGTTGGTAGAGCGTTTTTTGGTAGAATGAAATGCATCAAAATTCTGCTATAATTTTTTACATGGGTGGTCAATGTGAGATGTGGGTCATAATGAGCAAGAGAAACGTCATAAGTGCTTTTATATAGTGAGTACTTGTGTTGTCAGCACGATGTCAAGGAGCATAATGCACATGATTATGTCCTCAGCTGAATGTAGAACAGTGTTATATGTAATTTATTTTAAAGGGGTATGAAAAAAAAATCACTTTTTGGGCCGTATACAATTTCATCACACTCTTTTCCATTAAACATTTACATCACAAAATTTGTTAAATACCTAAAACACCTTTATTTTCATCTATGTAAACACAAGGAATAGACGTCATTTTCAACACTAAAAAACAAAATTCTTTTTTAGGGATCTTGTAGAGTATTCATCGTAATCCAAGTCAGTGTTGATCTATACCTTTTATCTTACATATAACTTTTTTTGTATAATAGTTGAAATCTAAATATGTATAGAAATAGTTTATAGTAAATTTGTGTGAAAATATTGTTGAATGTTGTTATTTGTAGTTTAAAAGTAGTTGTAGTATTGATTAATAGTTCAAGTAAGACCTAGATCTTGACTAAGAATGGGCAGATGTAACATTCATTAGCTTAAATGAAATTTGAAAATTAGGAAGAACATGTAAGTGAGATTGCCTACCTTAGGCAATATAGGTGATCCTGCCTAGGGTAGGTGATCTTGCCTACATCCCATAGGAACTTTTATCTAATATTTGCTTGGACAATGCAGGTTTTAAGGAAAAATGGAAAAAGCCAAATTTATGGTTCGTTTTAGAGGGCAATGAATTACATGTGATGATAATGCAATGAAATATGTTGGTGGGAAAGAGAGACCAGTTTGCATTGATACAAGTGTTGATTTCGAAATATTTATGATGAAAATATGCTATCATTTGAGAATCGATCAAAGTTAGTTAAATGTTTATATATTTATCGTTGATGAGACATCAGTGGCTCATATTGAAATTCAGGATGATAATGATCTTATGTATGTAATGATGGAAGCAAGAAGTTTATACAGATTGACAAAACTTTATGTTATTGAGAGTCGTATTAAAGGAAGAGACAATTAACAAGACAAAGAAGTTCAGGAGGAAGAAAGAGAGGATTATACAATATACGATTGGATACAACTACAAAGTTTCCAAAAGTATGGTATGAACCATGATAATGACAATAATGATGACAATATGGATGAAGATTATAATTCTAACGATAATGAAGATGATGAAGAAGATGATGATGATGAGTTTCTAAGATTTGATGATGATAACTAGACTTACTGTGTATCAAGCGAAGACGTTAGAAAAGTCAAAGCAATGCTCATAATGATGAGACTGAGTCTAGCACGGGACATTATGACTCTATAGATATTAAAGCATATACCAGTCAAATTCATAATCCAAATATATTTCAATGGGTTCTTGAGCTCGCTATAAATGTTAATAATGTAGGTATTAGTAATTGGGAAATACAAATAGACAACAGTATAAAAGTAAAGTGCTTTTATTATTTGAAGACTGAATTGATAGCTTTGTTTGAAAGATACACTTTAAAGACATATATTCAATGGAAAGTTACTTTGATACGAAGCATTCTCAGATTAGGTGTGTACATCCTTAATACATTTGACAGAGACAAGCCAAAAGAGAGGAAGATGGAGACTATTGGGTGTTACAACTTATCGATGATGTACACATTTGTCCAAGGGAACAAATATTGCCCTATCATAGCTAGACTGGAGTTAGATCACTGGAGATCATCCTTAAATCAATGTTTGTGACTGATCGAATCTATAAACCAAAGAAAATTGTTTTCGATATGATAGAAAAGTATAAAATTGACATTTCATGCACATAAGCATGGTGTGCAAAGACATACACTATAAATGCATTACGAGCATCTCCTAAGGAGTTTTTCATGCTATTACTTGAGTATTGTCATAATTTGAAGCTTAAGAACCCCAAAATTACTATACATATTGATGTCAATGTGGATAATAAGTTCCAATTTTTCTTCATAACTTAAGTTTGTTTGACAAGAAGGTTCCAACAATTTTGTTGCCTAATGATTTGCATTGATGTTTCATATTTGATGGAAAAGTACCTTGGGTCTCTTTTCATAACTGTCGTAAAAGATGATAATAATCAAAGTTATCCATTAGCATTTGGCATCTGACACCATACGTGAACCCCACTCTTGAGGTACCTATATATATGCATCGACGATATTTTGGACTTGGCTGTTATTTCTGATCAGCAAAATTAAATTATTATGTCAGTGACGATCGAATTCCTAAATGTTCGTCATGGTTTTTGTAACTGCCATATACAAGTAATATGCATACACAATTCAAAAACACCAAGTATATTGAAAGATTATTTTGGAGAGCTATAAAGACGTATTACCTTATGGACTTCAAATTTGCCACGAATAAGATTACTCGGGTAAATGGTGTTGACACACCTTATTTGGCCAATATTGGATATGAAAATACATGCATGCCTATTCTAGAGGATGACAGTATAACATCATAACAGCCAATACTGTTAAGTCCTTTAATGCTTTGACACGTACTACATGAGTTTTACCTATCACCATATTGGTTGAGTTTCTTAGGAGCACAATACAACATTAGTTTTACAATTGGTGAAACTTGATAGGTATATTTGCTTAAATTTGGTATATTAATTTATTGTTGATTATATTGGGTTTGATTAGTTTTTTAATTAGATGAGTGATCTTATCTATTAATACCATAGGTAGACGATAAGATGGTCATTTATATGCATAAATCTGCAAATATTATAGTCAAACAGATTAATGCCCACAAATACGATGTTAATGATTTAGGGTAGTGAGTGTTCCTTGTTAATCTTCTTTACTGGATGTGCGACTATGAGAAATTTCAACTTTCTCAAATTCAATGTACCCACGTCACAACTGTTGCGTGGTTTAATAATCTTTTAGATTGTTTCAGATGGCCTCGCATATATTACTCTATAGATTATTTACAAGCAGTGTATAGAGAAGATGCTACTCTGGTTGGCCACCAATCAACTTTAGCACCATATAATATGCAGACAATTTATCTACCTTAGATGCAGTAAATATGATCTAGTCGTTCATCCAACCATGACAGGTGACTATCACAATGAGAGAAAGTCTAACCATAAAATTGTAGTCAATGTCATCAATCAGACCATAATTGATTGCATTGTCTGAGTCTATCTTCGATGCCTATTTTGGCTTATCTTGCACATCAGGTAATGGCAGAGGACAAGCTTGTTGTATCGTCAGGGCAACCCAACTAGTGGAATAGTATATCATGTTTTTTTTTCTTTATTGATGGTTAATTTTCTTTATCATAGTTTTTTGTTTTGTCAGTGTTTAATTGTATTAATGTGATTATTGTTTATTATGATGTTATAACAGTCACGTGTAATTATTGACTTATGTTTTAATAGCAGGTTGTTGCTGCCATAAAATCAATATGTATGTTAATGAAAAAGTTACCATCTTCTATGTAGCAAAGTCACTTGTTCTATGTAGCAAAGTTAGTTGTGTAGTATAAGTGATTTGTTACACAAAGATTGTAACTTTTTCTTATGCATTTCATTTCTGAGTGGATAGGATCAAAGACACTCCAGTATCACGTTTGGTTTATTTTGTTAATGTTGTAATGGTTTATATGATTATCTTTTATTTTATTTTGTCATGGTTTATTTTACACTAATGCAAAATAACTGTATGATATAAAAACCTATAACATCGATATATGTGACAACAAAGTACTAATATAAAAATCAATAACATGAGTAAAACACCAATTAAATTGAGTCCATCAAGTTTGCATGCTTATCTAAGATTAAGGAAATTCCTCCAAGTCTGTATAAACAACCAAAATATTTCATAAATTAACTCATCTAACCAATAAGCACAATAAATGAATTGAAAATGAGATTATTACCAAATGCCTTCTCGTGGTATGTCAACATGGTGATACGCTTCCTCAACAATTTCAAGTGTTTGACTATGAAGTTAAAGTCATGATTCTATATGAGGTACTCTATAAACATCAACATAAAAACTTTATAGTCACTTGATCTAGGGTCTTGTTTTGACACATCCTACACACACTTGAATTTTAATATTAGGGTGATGGCGGTGGTTGGATACCCTTTGAGTATAATAATTGTTGATTGAAATCATGTGTAAAAGAATCCTTTAAGGTCCAATCAACTTTTTGAAAACTTTTTTACTAGTGGTATATGCTACGAAGTCATATGCATGCATCAACTAGGAGATCAGATTAAATACACCGTATACCTAGTGTTGATTATCAAAGTTAATGAGAAAGAATACTTGAGACGTAATGCAATTATATAATCAAATTGAAAATATTGCATGTAAAAAATTGCATATAACAGTTTGCATAAACAATAAAGTATACCTTTTTGTCAACCTGACTCTATACTCAAAAATATTCATTTGGAGTATAAGGGGAGATGCTATGGATTTGATTAAGGAAAAATGATGGCCATTTTATCTTTGAACTCAACTGATTTAACTCTTTTGCATAAGATGGTAGATGCGCCACAAACTGGGTAGAAATCATGGTCCAGTTACCTTCTGGATAGGTTTTATGAAAGACCCCAAAGAAAGCTTCAATATGTTGTGTTTAAGAAGAAATCATACGTTAAACAATAGGAAAAATTTAAAATAAATTAAAAACACTCCTCCTTCATTGATGACATGCCGTGTTATTTAGTCATTCCCTTGGCGTTATCAATAAGGTCTACCATTTGCCTTTGGACATAGGATCAATGGTACTATCAAATCTTACAAAGAGGACACATCTCTTATCTCTATTAGATGCACTAATGTACCAATTATTGAAGACTGAGTAGGTTTGGACCAAAGTCTGGTTCGTAGCATAATGTTCTTGAATAGGCATAGTAGACTTAATTGTAATATTCTTCCATGTCTTGGTTAGATTAGTGAAAGGACTAATAATTTTTTTTTTCTTTTGGAGCACACGACCAAATGTTGATTGCTTAAGAGGTGTGGAAGCCTTCTTACATTTCTCTATAAAGGATAATCATCTTGTCGCATAGCATTCTCTTGAGTGACAACACCTTGCTAAGACAATGGCTTCAAAGGCACATCCACATAAACAAATTGCATATATGTTATTGTATCTTAACACATATAAACACATGAACACACATTATCAAATATAACTATCACAAACCTACACTAATCTCGATCTTTGAGTATATGAATTTTTAAATTCTTTCATCCCGTATAGTATAGAGGATTGAAATTGTTGCATAGCATCGCACAGTTGTTGCTTCTCCCCTTATAACATCCTAACATAGTGGTCAAGGTGTTATTACATCGGAAAGCCAATCATTGAGGCTTGTTATGACCAGAGCTATTAGAGACAGTCTTTTGATACATCGTTATAGGTAATATTGTGAATTGAGTGTTATCTAGAGGACGACCTCTGAGACTGTTGGGAGTGCAGTGCTTAAGAGGTAGAGCTACATGGTGGGGACATTTGCATATGTAGGGAGGTATTAGGGAACATGGGTTAGGATCTTTATAATCTGAACCTCTATATGGGGGAAACTTGAAGTGAGGGGATGGCATAGGCATATACGAGCTCTGAACACCACCAGTAAATGACCGAGAAACCTATCTAAGGGTGCCTGGAAAGAAGCATGATATACCAAATCAACATGCAAATTGTCATTACAGGTTGTCAACTTATCATGGGATGACAATGTTGGTGCCTTTTCTCCCATAAATGCTAACATCGAAACATACCACTTTATCTCTTAATCAAACTGTGTTGGACACAAGATAGGTGTAATCAGACCTTGAAACAAAATGAAACTTCATTAGAAGTAAACAAATGATTTCTCGAAATAAAATGATATACTATAAAAGTAAATTGATCCACTTATCGAAGGTGTCACCATAATTGCTTCAGTGTCATCCCATATCAGTAAGAAAATAGCCTTCCATTTAAGCATTAAGGGGCATGGTCATGTGCAATAGGTCATACAAAAGGCGATATTACATAAAGAACAACACAAATGGTTAGTGCTTACGATAACATGTCTACAAATTTTAGTTTGATTAATAAAACAATGCTTATCTAGAATCCAATAGGGAATTTTATCACCCAGTAATTGAACATAGGGATTGACATCGTGTAAGACTGGTGGTTCTTTAGACAATACTCATATATTTTATTCATGTCTCGCCATATGGAGCTTGTTGTCTTATTCCATGACAACAAACCCTAAAGGTACTGACTAAATGCATCAAGATGGTTGGCTAGATCTAAGAACTGATGATTTATAACATTCCTATTATCTGCCTCTAATAGCAAGACATGCGATAAATACAATATTGCAAACTTCACAACATCCTTATCATTGTCTCTTAAAATCTGGTCTTCTACCGCACTCTGAATATCCCTATATTATAATGCTCTTATTACGTCATCTTCAGTTTCTCATTGATGACTCTTATCACATCTATCTTCATATGAAGGGTCATTTGGACATGAAAATCTAAACACTTCGTGAAATCTGTTTGCCCTTTCTTAGATATTGATCATTTGGACATAAAATTTGAACGTTTTGTGAAATTTGTATGCCCTCTCATTGACATTGACTTGATGTTCTTGGAAATGGAAAAGTGGAAAAACATTACTGGAAATTGAAAAATGGAAAAGTTGAAAAACACTATTAGAAAAACCCTTGCTTGTGAACAATAATAGTAAGCGATATTGCCTACATGTTCTTTTGTTCATCATTGTTTCAAAACAATGTTACCTTGTAAAATTGCAACCAAATCACAACCCAAATCATGACTTCTACTTTCCGACTATAAAACCTTTATTTTCACAAAAACCCTTATTTTTTATACATCCAAACTTTAGATCTAACCATAAAACAAACCATCATTCAACAATGTAATCTAAACTCACTTGGCATGCCATTGCTTGTTAGCGTCACTTCACCTTTTAGTTAGTGTTAAATCTTTTTCTGGTGGTTAGCGTCAGTTCTCCTTCTTCTCATCAGTGTCAGATCTCTTTCTTTTTATAGACATTTGATCTTCTTTTGGTGGTCAGTGTTTGTTCTTCTTCTCGTCAACATTAGTGATCTTCTCTTGGTCGACATTGACAATGAAGGCTTGCAATGAGAGAAACCCGCTTTTACTTTTGCTCTTCTACAGACTATATACAAAGGTTCACGTGATGTTTAAAAAAAAAAAACATTTCTTTTCCTTTGCTTGATTTTAGAAGGGAATCACTTATAAGGTCCATTCATGCTTGAACAGTGAACGTTGTATGAGTTCAAACTTTGGTAAAAATAGGGTATTATTGGAATTGTCCATATTTTATGGTATAATTGTTTTGTGTGTAAAAAATGTGGTAAAATTGTATAGGCGAGACCTAAAAGTGGTATTTTTTTTTCAATATCCGTATTTTAGATGTGCCTTCACATATTTCCAAATTGGAATTAATTATACAAAAAAAAATTATGATAAAAAAATTTGCAAAAGAGAATACATAAGCAAATGTAGTAAACTAAAGGGATAGAATTAAACCCTAAAACTTGTCCCTGAACACTAACCTTAACTTAAACCCTAACCCTTAAAAGTTAACCTTAAATTCTAAATCTTAATTCTTAAATTATAAACTTTAACCTTAAGTCTCAATATTTAGACCTTAATCTGAAACATTAACCTTAAGTTGTAATTGAAAACTCAAACTCAAAATTTTTAACCCTTAACTTTAACCTTAACCCTAAACTTTATACCTTAACTCTAAACCTTAACCTTATTGGACAAAACCACACCATAAAACTTAAACAGTAAACCCTAAATCATAATTTGAAACTTTAAGAGTAAGTTTGGTTTATGAAATCTTTTATTAAAATAAAAAAAATTACTATAAAGATAAATTACTTTAAATATTATTAAACAAAAATTATTATTATTATTGATAAAATTGATAATATGACATTAGTGACTACTTCTTACATTATTATTATTAAGGGTGACTGTGAAGATCATCTTTTTGATAATATAACATGACATGAATATATTATAATATGATTAAGAAATTTTAAATTAATGATAATGTATATAGTTATGTATTAAAAATATATACACATAATTTTATTAAAAATTCAAGAAATAAGAAAAAAAAATTATAATAAAATTGTGATTACTTTGTAATTCTTTGATATTAAAGATGAAAGTGACTTCTGTTTTGTTTTAATTTCAACAACCTATTTTAGTCAAACTACAAGACTTTTTTGTCATTTTCACTTTTGGAGAAAAGCAAATTTCTATTCTTGATTTAAGTGGTAGAAGTAGGCTTTATGATTTCAAATTTATTCCATCTTTTGACTTCATTTATGACTCACAACGTATTAATACAAAAGGTAGGCCCTACTTATATTTCGAGTCAACTAAATTTGTATCTTCCAGTCTTTTTGATGTGTTTTTTTTTTTATTATTTGAAGGGTTACATTTTCTATTGAAACTAGATTTTCAAATTATTCTATAAGAAAATCAAAATTTCAGTATTTTTTATTGAAGATATTGAGTAAACTTAATTATAATTGTTTTTTAATTGTTTTAAAAATAATATAATTAATTTGACATCTTCAATAAAAAATAGTAGAAATTTTATCATTTCAACAAAAAAATTTGAAAGTTTAATTAGTCTTGTATATTAAAAAAAAAAACAAAGTTCAACACTTCCACTAGAAAAAAATATGATAGTTTGATATCTCTATATTTAATTATCCCATTAAAAAATTATATATATATATATTTCTATTTCTCACACAATATACAATTATATAAATGATTTGTTTTAATTATGTTAATAATATTGCTTTTATAATTATATATAATTACATTCTAATCCACGTACATAATATTTTCTTTTTTCAATTTTCTTCTTATAGACTACCTATTTTTTACTTCAAACATCTTCAGAATTTATGTTTTTATGATTGAACATCTTAGTCAAGTATTTTAATTGACTTAGGCTTCATCATCCTAGATATTTTTTTGAAACCTATCTATTATTATGGTTTAAAATATTATTATTAATTTAGTATTGACATAGTTGGGAAATTTTGAAATATTGAAGTTAATGTAATTAGTTTGTATTTGTCAACTTATTATTTCTTGCCTTATTTAAAGTAATAATAATTCTAAACGTTTTTTTATGTAACATATGATTTAATATCAAAGGGACATATATTAAAAATGATAATTTTAAGAAATTTTTATGTGAAAAACCAAAACACTTATAACCTTAGGATAAGAAGGAAAAAGAACGAACATATAATTAAAATTTAACTGTTTGGATATATTCAATTTATAAATTAATTTAATCTTCAATATTTTTTATTTATAGTAAAAATTCCACTGACAAGAATTACACATATTAAAAGTTTTATCCTATATAAGTAAACAATAATGAATAAAATGTTTTTAAAATAGTTTGATTTAGAAACTATATCCACTATTATGGTAATAAAATTTTAATAGAGTAACAATAAAAAACTGTCAATGAGCTGTACATAATTAAGTCTTGTATAATCTTGTATTTATGAGATGAGAAAATGATATTTAAATATTTACCTAACTAGATCTTAATACAATGAATTGAGACTCCCTATGTCTAATCAAACTCTGGTGATCACATTATCTCGTTAAAATAAAACATTATTATGTCATCTTACAATGATAAAATTTAATAGAAATATAATTCTTTAATAGTAAAAGACTGGAATGAAATGTTAAGAACATTATAAGAAAAATTGAAATGTTAAGAGCTATAATTCAAATCGTTTATGGATATGAATTCTTTAATTAACTTACATATGAGTGACGTCTATAGTTACTAATGATGTAATTGTTCATTTTTTTTGTATCATTCTCGTACTTTACCCCACTCGATCAGTTTTTCAGGATCTATATTAAGTTATTATAAATTTACCCCGCACTAGCATTAAATCTAGCACCGTCCCATGCGGTGATGGACCAACGTGGATGGTCGAGATGGCTATGGCCACTCACCCCATTTGATTTTTTAAATTTTAATGAAGATCCTTACTTATCACGTTAAGTTTTAGAAATAAATTATAACTTTAATATAAAATAAAATGATATCAAAATAATAAAAATAAAACTAAAGCAAAAGTAAAAGCACAAGAAAACAAGGTTTAAAAGTCAGGGCCACCTTCTTAGAAAAAAGGGACGAATAGACATTACCCTTTTTTCCACTAACAAAGTAATTAGTAAAAACACTTAAATTATTAAGACAAACTTTGTAATTAAGCCAATCAAGAATTTTGAAATAAGTTAAAATATATGTAAAAAAAATAAAAAATGGGATCCAAAGTTCTTTATATTGATGTTGATAATATCCATGATTATCCATAATTTCATAGATCTTTGTAATTTAGATATGTTGTACCTAACCCTTTTGAAAGATTTTGTAAATAAAAAATTAAAAAATAACTTCTAATTCACTTTTTAAGATATATAACCTGATTTCTCATGGTTTGAAAAGTAGTTGTTTTATGATAAAATTCTTTCTACCTAAGTTTACACGCACAACTTTTAGTGAGGTGGAATCAACCATTAACTATGTTAACAATGACTAAATATGTTTTTTATTTGTCAACCGTTAAAAAATGTGTGTAAAACTTTTTACTCCAAAACAATGAGGTGATTATTGCAAAACAATACAACAATAATTTTTCTATTAATCTCCCTGTCTATAAGAGAAAACTATCTATTTTTACCAAAGTTAATGTGAATTTTTTTTTGTTGTGGTTTAATTAGAATATGAATAAATTTTAAAAATTACATTTGAATTAAGCAATGTGAAAGACTAAATATGTGACTAAATATGACTAAATATATTTCTTATTCGTCCTATACACACAGAAACAATGCTATTTCTTATTTATCCTATACACATAGAAACAATGTTATTTTTCTCAAGTATTATTTTCAAATAAAGTTAAAAACCCTCTTAAAAATCTAGATATCATCCTTAAGATCTTTGTCCAAAGTTGAATCATTCTCAAGATATATTTTATTGAATTAACATCTATCAATATCATACTGTAAATATAGGCTTTTAAACCATCAAATTGAACCATGAGAAAAAATTATTTGTGTTTTCTTTTTCAGTACATGTTTGTTATTTTACACCATAGTGACAAGAAACCTTGTCAATACTAATTTTGTTTTTATATTAAAAAAAACTGTAAATTTTTATTAAGAATAATAAAAACAAGATAATAATAATAATAATAGTAAGACATTCTCTTCTCTTCAAATATTAATAATATTATTGATCCATTAGAATTATTAATTAGATTCCGTTTGAACAAATATTTTAACAAAAATTTTTGGTACAATCATATTTTTTTTCTCTTTTTTGTTGGAAGAATTCTATCTATCCTTCTTTTCACATTTGATTGGAATAAAGCTGCAACCGATAAAGAAAAGTTAAGCATTTCCCTTTGCCCGCTTTTCAAAACACCCTTCACATTATTGTAAAAAATACATATATATATATATATATATATATATATATATTTATAAGAAAGGAAAAAACATAAATTAATTTTTCATAGTATAAATTATGAAATATCTAATTCATTACATAAAACATCGTAATATATAAATCGAGTGTAATGCTATTTTTTATTGTTTAATTAAATATCTAATTATATAATAACACATTATTTATTTAAAACTAGCTGAATATAATTTTATCATAGTAATAATTATCAATATTAGTTTTAGATAAATAATTATCCATAAATTTAACTAAAAAGTGAAAATTATTTTTAATTGTATAAGTCTATTATCTTTATGTCTTATTCTCATGAGGCTTATTATATATATTTATAAAAAAAATTCATCCAAAACATCTCTTCTAATAATAATAATTTTTGGTCACTTCTTTTTATCGTTATAATTACATATATAATTAAAGTTAATCAATATCTATTTGCTTTCAAAGTATTACAATTTAAAAGAGAGGTCGACAAGTTTGATTATAAATGTAATATATTCACACAAAAGGAAATTAACATGCATAATTTGAAATTCAAATTAAGCACATGTATAGTTTGAATTTTATTTATTTTTGGGATTTGATATAAGGACTTCCGTGATTGAGGGCATAGAAAATTAATATTTGGAAAAAAAAGAACTTTTGACAATTATTATTATTCACATGTGAAAAATACACTGATTGGTTGGAAAATGAAAATTAATATATTTTTTTTACATAGAATAAACTTATATCTAGCAACAATATAGAGGCTCAAAGAGAAACCTTGTATAGGAAATACAGAAACTTCAAAATCTTTGTCCAGAAACTCTACAAGAATAAAATTTGACTATTTTTAATGTTTAGTAACATTGTCGAAAATATTATGCTTCAAACACAAATGCTTGTTTTGATTTGATTAAAAAGAACTTCAAAGGAAATTTTTATATTTTAAATGACCAGTGATATGATATGAATATCAAGGGAACAAGATAATATAAGATGAATTTTGAGGAACCATAATTCAAAAGTGTAGAATCCAACTCTTGCACTCCTTGGCTCTGATGCTCACACAGGTTGGTTGTGCACTAACTTACATAACATTGGAATGTTGGCCTCACAGAATGATTGGAACTGGGAGAGATTTAAATATTGAGAAACTATATCTTAAAAGTTAACTGCTGATATTGGATAATGTAAAACCATATAATCCTTGTATTAAAAACTTATACTTTTTTATATGTAATCTAAGTGTTATACTTTATACTTGGGATCGTAACACAAACATCAATACATTTGTGGAATTCATATCACGAGATTTGCATTTTAGAAAATATATAGACACTTGCAAAAAAGATGAAATATACAAATATATGAACGTTTGCAGAAAAGGTGAATAGAGAGAGAGAGAGGGATAGAGGTTGTTATGCTTGGCTCCTCGCACGCCACCGGCGGTAAGCAATCTGGGAAGATTGATTTCTGCTTGTGGCATACAGGGAGCCAGGCATAACACTTTTCACCTTTCATTACAAATCTTTCTCTTCTTCTTCTTCTTGTGGGCTGTAATTGAGCTGAGGAGACTTGAATATTTTTCATTCATTTTCATTTTTAAGTGAAAAAGAAATTGCATTGCATGGCTTCAGAGAAAATAAAGGGGAGAGAGAGAGAGAGAGAGGGGTGACTGGTTGAAGTTAGAATGGAGAGGCTCCAATATATATAGATATTAGGAGAATTAAAGGTGGATTTGCTTACCATGTAAAAGGAATATGCCATAAACCACTTTCCTTTACCTTTTTTATATATATTTATTCTGAAATTAACGATAACTTTAAAATTTAAATGTATAATCCCACTATAGCTACTTTCCCCTCACCAAACACTATATTTTTATATAAATGTATAACCTTTCCACGCTCATCTCTACTTTTCCCCCTTTATTTTTTCAAATACATACATATATATATATATATATATATATATATATATATATATATATATATATATATATATATATATATATATTCGTGAATGATAAATAAAGCTTTTCTTTTTATTATTCATTTGCAAACTAGTTAATTAGTCTCTTCTATAAGATTTTGTTGTTTACTTACACAAACACTCAGAATACACGGATTACATGTTATTGTTCATACAACATAATAAAAGTCAGTGTCAATCTATTTGTTTTATATACATCATTATTGTTAGTATACAAATAAGTATTAATTGAAAGTGCATATAATTAATTCTATTGAAAAAATTAACTCTTTTTTTTTTGGTATGTAAAAAAAAAAAAGCCTCTTGCTAAACTCTGAGATCTAGATTTTCTATCATAAATCATTCATTGGTTAACTTATGAAATTCTTTGTATTTCCATTGGTTAACATATAAACTTCCTTATATTTCCATCAAGAGGTTGGGGTTCCCTTTTTTTGTTCTGTCAAAAACAAGCTGGAGAAGGCAAGTTTGAATGCATTAGCAATGGCTTTTACTTTCTTTTATTTAACAAAGCTGAAAAATACTTTTCCCTTTTGAAGGGTAGCTTTGTCGGGCAACTCTTTGATTTGTTCAGCAGGATTCTCTTTGCCAACCAAACCCACCTCAAAATAATACTTTCAACCTCAACAAGCAGCATCCACTATATCTTCTGCCCCTGGCCCTTTATTTCCTGTCCCTTCTGTTTTGTCTTAATTTGTCTCATGCCCTCTTGCCGTTCGTTTTAATCAATATAATACTACTTATAATTGGTATATGAGTAACCATTTGAATTTTAACTTCTATATATATAGCCAATTAAAAGTCCAACACCAATATATATTGTTCTATCAGATGTTATTTCTGTCATCAATTTTAAGGTTTGAAATTAAGAATATGGTTCATCTGAGGTCAAATATATAGATGTATTGAAACGGATGTAAAGCAAATTGATTTAGTAATTTTCAAAATTAACCAAATATAATTTAAAAAACAATGCTATACATACCCAGTTAGAAATATCCACTACTAAGACGATATATAATAATGTGATTGAATGTTATTGTATTTTAAATTTAAAATTACCTAATTACATGGTGATATAGATACCTAATTGAATATTCAAAACTCAGTGCACATAGTTTTATTGACATTTTAAGTAATCAATTTCTCAATTATGAATTAAGGCTTCCATGATCTCAATTATGTTCTCACTTATAATAATTCTATTATGTAAGATTAAATCCCTTATTAGTCAAACTCACATAAATGACACATAAGAAGTGACTAGTTATGTAAACGACCAAATATGTCATCTATCCAAAAGTTAACTCAGAACAAAGAGTGAAGTCTTTACGCCTAGAAATAAGGAGTGATGAAATTAATCACATTCTTTCATTGTCTCAAAGAAATACAAGATAATGATTATGACACAATTATCTTCTGTTTCATCGAGATAATGTGATTAACAACTTTCTTTTACATAAAAAACTAAATTTGATGTGTTAGGATTTAAGACATATCTCTTATATAATTCTCTTGATTAACTCAACCTCTTGATCTTATTAATGAAATATTGTATAAATGTAGAGAGGGATTGACAAGAGAATTCTTCTCAAAAGCTCTTTTGTGTCATTTACTGTTATTCTGTCAAATTTTAACCTGAATACCAAATAACATATATAATATTAGATGTAAGCTCGCAAATGAGATTGATTCCAATCATTTTTTATTCTTTGTGTGAGATCACACTACTAGTTTTATGTACTTGTCAGTAGTGCAAATTTTTGCATCAAAAACTAATTAATTTACAAGTGGATATGCTTGAAAATGTTAAGTGAGACATCCTATTAGTTGATGTTAACAAATGGGTTTTAAATTTTCATTGGAAGATTTTATATATAAATTAGAGTGGTGTGAATAATTAAGCATATAGGTAGAAGACAATAATCACATGGGAGACATGGATGCTAGAGTACTTAAACTTTTACTTTTCTTGGTCAATAAAGCTCAAATTAGAACACCACCCATAATTATATTTCATTTGGTGCTCAACACATCAATCTGAATTTGGAAAAATGAAATCTTGGTGTAGGCCATGCTTGCTCTATTTCTCTCACTCCCTTTACCTACATTTGCTTCATTTACGCCGATGATCTTCTTCTTTTCTTTTCTTTTTTTCATAATTTATTTATCGATTTATTTTTTCAACCAGAAAAAAAATGCCCTCATCATCAACTATTCATCTCCAGTCAAGTACTAGTTTTAGTTGAAAAAAAAAAATATAAGAGTTATGAATATTAAAACTCTTACAAGTTGCAAACCATACATATAAAATATTCAAATTTACATATTAAATAAATAAAAATTCTTTCCATTCTAGCATAAATTGATTTTGTTCCCTTTAGAAATATATATTCATGAAAATCTATGATTATATACTATTCTTATTTTCTATTTATCTTTTTTATTAACTATTTATAACAATCTTATAATTTATTCAGTAACTAAAACTTGTGTAAAAAGCAATCCTTATCCCAAGAAATAAAAGTAAAGTTATTGACAAGCTATATTCTTTGAAAAGACATTGTAAATATTGCCTAGCTAGATTTATAGCCTTTTTGTGTGGTAAAAGGGCTAGCTAGCTTGCCATCTACTTGTATCTTACTTTAAAAGTAGATATGATAATCTTAGACTATTTTATTTACTCTTCTTGTGAACCATGTTATAACAGTCATCTTATACATTTAAATCCTTTAGCATGATTAATTATAGACTTCTTCAATATATTTGGGTTTCGATGTCAAAATGACTTAAACTAATTTAATTTTATATATTTCTTTCTAATCTTCAAGTACAACTGAACTACACATATCATGTTTTTAGAGTAACTAGTTAAATGTTAGTTGATTCATTTCTTGTGAAATTATCTTTTGTCATTAATTTTTATAGGGAGCCTCAAACTAGAATAAAAAAATGAACACCGCATTTCCACTCCATCCTTGTCAGTGCCTTTCTTCCATATGAAATAATTACTTTGCTAATCAACTTCATATATAGTTTTAGCATACAATCACATGGTGCATATCATTATTAGAATCCAAAATTGATATTTATTGCAGATGTACATAGTTTATTATAACATTAATTTTAGTGTTTGTCTATACTACTTTTAATTCCTTTAATCATAGTCAATTACGATAAAAGTTAAAGATTATAATTAAAAAAAAGAATTACATGCACTCCCAAAAATACAATACTTCTGATTAAAATATTTTACAAATAATACTTTTATTTTTGAATTTGTCATAACATACAAATAAGTTAACCAAATATACTACGTGAGTAATATTGCAAGCTGGCCACCCCATGTATCAGTAAAATTATATATATCTTATTTTGAATGTTTAATTGGATATTCAAATGATGTATTATTATGTAATTAAATTATTTTAAATTAAAGATAAAATAATAGTCGACCACATTATAACAGATCATTACTCTATATATAATAAGTGTTAATTGGTAGCATAATTGTACTTGAGAGGAATGTTGAAATATATAAGTCAATATAGTATATTGCGCAATCAAATTAGATTGATTTAAGTTATTTTAACCATTAGAATTTAGATATGTTAATTTAGTTTTGGTTATATGTTAAAACTTTTCCACTAATTAAATATTCAACCAACATAATCATGATCAACAAAGAGTCTAAAGAGAAAAGGAGTAATATCTTAGGGATGAAATTGACACAAGAAATGAGAGACAAAGAATCACCTAAAAAAGCTAAGATGTGCCTATTTTGGTCAAAAGATAAAGTTCAAAAGACAACAAATTTATAAACTATGATTAAGGCTTAGCCAAAATTCCAAAACACCATCATTTTACAACATTATCTTTTATTATGATGCTAACTTTAATAGTGCAATAAAATTATGTATACTAAAAATAAGTATTAATTTATATATAGATAATAACATCTATGTTATTTAGTGATTTTGATTAGAGATAACAATAAAATTATGCTTATTAATTTTGAGTACATAAATAAATATATATTTGATGTATATATTAAGAGATTAAGTGATTTTAAATTAAAGATAAAATAATACTCAATCGCATGTTAACATATCATATGTGTATTTTACTTTATGATAATACGTCATTGTTAATAAACAAATTAATATATACTTACTAGACTTAGTAGTATTTGTACAAAAGAAACATAAATTACTTTTTTTGGACAACATCATCTTGTGGGGGAAAGATTAAAGTTTTGCCCACCACAAGGAAGAAAAAGTTAATATTTCATCAACTTCAAAATTAATTCAAATAAATAAATATATAATAAAGAGCAAATTGTATTGAATTCTCTCTTTTCTTCCTTTCTACCTTTTCAATTCGAGAGATTTCATTTGTGGATTACTTGCCAATTTCTTGTTTTGATCTTTAGTGTCAAATTCTTTCACCCTCTCCAAGTTGGCATTGCTATTGGGTTTTTATGTTTTATTATTGTTATTGGCACGCAATTTTGTTTCTTATCAGTGCATAGAATGTTTATGTCAACACATTATAATAGAATTGCCTATATCAACTAAAAATTATCTCTGTCATTTATTTTGAAGTAAAATAAAAAAAATCACATAATTAATTTTTACCGGTGCTAGATGTTAAACATATATTTGTGTGACAAAATATAAGTTCGGTTCTTTTACTAAGATTATTGAAAAAGTTTGATCCCTTTAAAACAAAGTTTAATCTCTTTATTAAGAAAAAAATAAAAAAGATAATTAGGTAACTCTAAGTATTGTTATTCTACTATTCAAGATTGGTGATAGTTGTAAAATCAATATCTTTGTTGGAGACTTGGGTGGTATATAAATATAATAGATTGAATCTTAACATAAACTAATTAGTTTTATGTTATATAAGTTTCGATTACCACACTTATGAGCTTAATATATTCTGACAATCTTAATGTGGGTAGTAACTTTTTATGATGATTTATTAGAATTTACGGTAACAATGAATTTTTTGAGTTAAAAATAGTTTAGAAAAACTCAGAAAATTCAACTAACTATTACAAGTGTTGGATTTCCTTTTGGTTGATCATTAGTATAAATTTTAATCCAAAAATAATTTGGTATTGGATCCGGTCCATCCATGATGAGTTGATCCAATCTATTAAACTTAAAAGGCAAAATTAACCCTCTTATATATGAGAATTACCCTTTTACTCTTGACAGTTATTGAAGGTAACTGTCACTCTCTCTTTTAATATAAATAAGCATAACTTTTATTTGGGAGATAACCTTTTACGCAAAAAATTACAGAACACTTATTCTCCAATACTCTGTTATTTGAGAAATTTTACAGAAAACAAGAAAGTGAATCAAACAAAGTGTGTTGTGGATTCCGTCAGGAGTCCATTGCATCACCAATCATCACCAAAGTTTTAGATTTCTAAACTAGGTATGTTTTTCTATGATCCTGGATTTGTGTTACTTTCGCTAACATTTGGTTTCAGCTATTCTACACGAATGATTAATCTTAAGTACAGTTGTTCAAAACTAGTTAATCAAATCAGTTTTTTGGTTTGCAGAGAACCGTAAATCAAAACAAAATTGATTGAAAGATTAGCTAGTTTTAAACCAAACAAAAATACCAGATAATACAAATTTTTTATTAACAACTTTTGAATGAATTTCCCTAGGGATGGTTGTTCCAAAACTTGGAACAGTCATTTTGGCTTCATACTTTATATTTCCTTCCATTCATTCAGGATTGTGAACACACAGTAAAATGAGGTTTTTCTTTGTTGAATGAGCAATCAAAGAAATGGATTAGACGTTTCACATTCTAAACAATCGTTTTAGTAATTATTTAACATTTAATGTCAATTTGGTTAGGTTAACCGGTTTACAAATACTGTCAAACCAATAATCGACAAAAAAATTGATTTGATTAAAATCCTAATCAATAACCAAACTTGCTTTTCCAGTTACCCTATTTTCTGATCCAATCATCGATTTGATTATTGGTTTGATTCGGTTTACAAAGTTTTTCACACCTCTAAACTGAGGCTTTCTAAGATGAGTACAATAAATTCATAACATTCATTGATAACTTACAAAAAATAGCATATCTTTTATCAATACATTGTGATCTAATCTACTATATATATTTATTGTTGATGTTATTGGCTAGACATTATAATTAGCAAACTCCTGTTTGAGTAACTAAATCTATTGAATGATATAATTGGTGTTCCTGATTTGTTGTTGGATTTAATCATGTTGTGGGGAAGGCCAAAATTGAATGTTGAAGCATGCTTAGGAAGATATCATATCACCCATTCATCAATAGTACTAGAAAGTTTAAACATATTGCCCCACTTCATTTACTAGCTTCACTTTTGTTTTTGATCTCATCTACATGCGTTAGTTCCTTTTTTTTTTTTTAAACTAAAATATTAATCTAATTGGCAAAATGTAATTAAATAATCCTATTAAAACTTAAAAACATAATTAAGGACATATGTTATAACACCTAGGGGTGGATTCGGACTAGGCCGAGCTCGAACACCCCTTGGCTAGAGTTTGGTTTGGATAGAAAATAGTTAGACTCAAATTCAGCTTGAGTTCGTTTAGCCAAAATTAAGTTCGGTTCGAATGAAAAATGGTCTAGCTTGGTTCGGTTCAAGTTTGACTCGATTTTATAGCTCTAATCAATGGTTTGAATTGATGGTTCAAATGAATAACTCAGATTTGAGGCTCAAGTTCGAGGTTTATTGATAAAATAACATTGTTTTACCTAAATAATATTCAAAATTTCTGATTTGAGCAACGAATTTGAACTACTGAATTCAAACTGATTCGAGTCATAAATTCCAGCCACGAATTAGAACTATTGATTTGAGCCGAACCGAGCTGAACACCCCTTGGTTCAAGTTCGAGTTGAATTAAAAAATGAGTCAAATCTTCTAGCTCGAGTTTGATTTGAATTTTAATCAAATGAATTTGAGCCGAACTAAATCGAATTGAATCAATTTTCGAGATTGAGCTGGCTCGGATTATATTCAGGCCTAAATAAACACCAATACTTTATTTACAATAATAACCCTAAGCTCTCAATGGCTTACTCATGAAACTTTACACTTTGACCCATTTAAATGCAACATTTTGAATATAGATTGATAGATCAATGAAATTATATGCATATACTTTTAAGTACATAATTAAATATACAAATAATATGTCATTATATTATTAGAAAATTTTGAATGAAAGATAAAATAATACTCAATCACATAAAAATATATTATCTATGTATTAAATTATATACTAAAAAATGTGTGCAATAGTATTAAATTATATACTAAAAAATGATAGATATATTATGTCTTTAATCTTTCTGTCATTGGCGAACTAAAAGAAGGTGCAATGTTTGCCTTCTTAGCTAGGTGTTAGGCAACAATAAATGTTATAACCATTAAATTATATCATTCTTTTATTAAATCAATAAAATTATATATACATATTTTTTATATATAATTTGAATATATATTATATGTCATTATATGATTTAATATTTTTAAATAAAAAATAAAATAATACCTAATCATATAATTATGTATTCAAATTATGTACTAAAAATATACACGTATAACATTATTTTTTATTAAATATAGTATAATTATATTATATTTACATCTATAATTAGGAAAATATGTTTTTTAAAGATACTGATACAAATGTACAACGGGATTCCATTTATATCTTATTATTTTTTTCATTCCATCTCAATAAAAGTAATGTTAGATGCATCAAATTGTGAGTAATTAATTGAATATTTAGATTATATATTATTATATAATTTAATTTTTTTTATTTTAATTTAAAATTATTAAATCACACGATAATATATACCCTAATACACATATATATTTTTTTTATAAATTCAACAATATTATATAAAAAATCACATTAAATGCTTAGTTACTGTAAATAAATGACATACTTTATTTTGATCCCCCTGCTTCTCGGGGCACGTAAACTTAGGTTTGATATTGATCAAGTTTGGGAAAGTTTGTTATTAAGAGAGAAATTTGGAAATTTTGTTGGGTGTGAGGAATAACAGCGAGAGAAAACCTTACTCCATGATAAAGATAGATTCAAACCGAATCAGTTTGATTTGAATTGACATTTGATTCAATTTAAATTGAAGTTTTAATTCAATAATTTTATTTCAGTCTAATTCGAACTATTTTTTGAAAATATTATTTATCTCTCTAGTGATATTATTTATTTTGTTAGTGACCTTTATGTAATATATTGACAAGTTTAAATTCGATTTGAATTAAATATAATAAATTTAAATAAAACTTGAGATAGTTTATATTCAAATTTAACTTGACTCGATTCGATTCAAATTTAAATCAATTTTTTTTTTTTAATGAAGGAGAGGTTTTTGGTGAACAAATTCCACTTTAAGATTGCCTTCTTACTCTAAACATGCGCAAAATCTAATCTCAATCAATGAAATTGATTTATTCAATCCAAATCAATCAAATTTTACCTTACGTAAATTAATTGATCAATCAAATTAATTAATCATATTGAATGTTACATAATACATGTAAACTGATGAGTACTAATGGTTAATGTTATCTAAGTTTTAATGTCAATCAATGTTTTTGTTCCTTAATTGGCTAAAAAAGACTATTTTTTGTCACTTGGGGGGGGGGGGGGGGGGGGGGGGATGGGGTGGTTTGAGTAATGTTTTATTATTAAAATAAAGATATTACCTCGAAGATAAATTACTTATAAGATTATTGGGTATAAATGATTACTATGTTTGATAAAATTTGATAAGTATAAATAATTAATTATTGTGTTTGGTTAAAAGTAATAAAAGAATAGTAATAAATTATTTTATTTAAATGCTCTTGAATATAATTATTTTTAAATATTTTTTATATTATGTTATATTTATTAAAAATAAATTTATTTTTGTCTCAAAAATTAATAAATAATAATATAATTATAATAAAATCAAAATTATCTTGGTAATCTTTTAATACCTAAGATATGATAATCAGATTATCACTTATATTATCTGTTATGTCAGTATTGATAATAAAATATTACCGTAATATTTTATTATTGACAAACCAAATCAGGTAATGTAAGTAATAAAAGATAGATTATTAGGATAATCTTTAAATCTTTAGAACCAAATGACCTTTAAGGGTATTATCGATTGATAATGTATTAATGGTTAATATTATCTAAGTTTTAATGTCAATCTAATATTTTTGTTTCTCCATTGGCTAAAAGACTATTTTTGGCCAATAAAAATAGTTTGAATAAGAAAAAAAAAAAATTGAAGTATAAGAGAAAAAAAGTTTAAATCATTTTCAATGACATTTCAAAATTAAACTATTAAACTGTCTTGAAATAACAGTTCAACTCAAATAAAGTTTCTCATTAAAAAAAGAAAAAAAAAGACTATTTCCTGCCCAAGTTTTACTTAAATCACAAATTTCCATTTTTTAAGTTTTAGAAAGCCAAATTTTTACTTACCATCAATTTTCATCAGCGAATGTCTATAACTGAAAGAGTAAAAAAACTATTTTTAATAGATTTTTTTAATTCACTTTTTTCATTTGTTCTTTTTATTTTATTTTTTTCCTTATTCTTTTTATTTTTAATTTCCTTAGTTTTTTTCATTCTCCCTTTTCAAAAGTTTGAAGGGCAAGTATAATTTTTGAAATATTAGGAGTGTCAATAAAATTTTTATGGGGTTTTGGGAAATTAAAGAAAAGTTTAGGATGTCTTTAAAATTTTAATATGTGCCTTAATAATTTCAAAAATGAAAATTACACTTATAAAAAAAAGATCAAAACATAATATTATAAAGTTAGTTAAAGTCCAAATGATAAATTTTTAAATTGGCAAATATATATAGACAATTTAACATTTATATTAACTGAAATGTTAATGAAAATTTTGTATTTTCAAGAAAAGAGCAAAATAGTCGTTTTTTGGAAAACTAAATCAATTCACTAACAGTAGTGGATAGTGGGTGAAAATTTGGCTTTTTAAAACTTATGGTAGAACTTTGGTTTTTCAGAAAACCATCGGTGGGATATTGTTATTTAGACTTCCTAATTTATGAGAGAAATCTGGAAGTCCATCAGAAGCCTCTGAACGAGGCCCATTTCAATATGGTCTTATTTAATATGTAAGCGACTGGCACTTGAAGCCCACTCAATTTAATGAGTTAAAAAAAGAAAAAATCTACAAGTTTGATTTTTTAATTCTTATTACCTTATTCAATCAAATATATGGATATTCACCATTCATTTTTTCTAAAAATAAATTATCTAACCAATTTTAAAAAAAATTATTAAGTTCCTTTAAGAAAAAATGATTATCTGCTTCTAATTATTCAACAATCCTAATTTATGTTGAACCATAGAAAAATATTATTAAAATATTATTATAATTTTATTAATAATATTATATATTAATTAATTATAGATTAATACCAATATTTATTTAGAATGTTATCAAAAATATTTCGTTAAGTTTATTCTTGAAGTTTAAAATGTATAAAAGATGAAGGGTCTCTTTTTATATAAACATTAAATATGAAAATAGTGATTAAAAAAAATTATGTACACTCAAAATGAGAACTGAATTAGATAACAATAATGATTTGTTACTGTATGATTGGATGATTGACATTGTTTGAACGAATATTGACATAATAAATAGTTGTTTATCATTTCAAAATTATTCTACGTGACACATTGTTTACTTAAATCCATGTGACATAATGTGAACATTCGTACACCCGTATGCATGACAACTTACATTTTCACTTTACATTTTTAGCCAATTTCTTATGTTTATCAATAATCAATATCAACCTCAAATAATATGTAAAAGATATAAATAGTCTTGTTCACGCACGTAGATATTAAATAGAATTCATTATATAATTAAGTGATTTAATTAATTTATAATTTAAAATGATACAACCACATGCCAAGTTTTCCCAAACAAAAGCTTCAAAAATTTGGTAATTTTTGCTAATTAATTAAAATTCTATTTAACTTTTTTGTTGTTGTAGGTATGATATTTCAACTTTACAAACCGGGTCTTCGACCTTTTATTCCCTAAATGGGAAGAGAATTCTTTGATAAGAACAAGAACAAAGACAGAGATAAAGATAAATATACACTCTGACTTATTCTCTCTTTGGCTTGTTCCTTTTCTCTATATCCCTAAACCCACAAATATTGAATATCCTGAATTATTATAAATTTACTCTAATATTTAATAGATATTCCATTACCTTTGTAATGAGAATGTTAAGCTAGAGGAGAGGGGTATATTTCTCGTAAGGATAGAGATTCTCTATTATCCTTATATCATAGATGGGACAGGTACATTGGGAACTGGAATGGAGATTAGGGTATTCGTTCATCACCTGTTTCGTTGTCATACCTAGTTGTTTGCGTTGCACGTGCGTGGCATGGCTGACTGAGAGTTGCATCATCTTTACAAATCGGTCGTGTTTTAAATTCCTAGACTAAGTCCCAAGTATGTTTCAAAACAGCGAAGCATGAATTTGTTTGTTGTTCAGACGTTTCTCTATGTAAAATGACGCTCGACAATTTCTACGGAGAGAGGCGGAGAGTTGCATGCATTTGTATGTAACTGTCATGGCGGAGCCTGCAAAGATTCTTTCGCTGTCCTCATCTCTATCTGCCGCCCCCCACTTCCTCAAAGCCTCCACCTCTTCACATTTACGCGTTTTCACAGTCGTCTCTTCCTCTTCCCAAACATGAAGCAACATAGAGTTGTCTCTCAGGTTTTTTTTCTTCTTGTTCTTGCACTTCTCTATTTGCTTTAGCTTTTGGATTGTAACTTCGCTGTAAAGTCATCAAAAACTCGAAATTAGGATTCTCTCTTGATCTAAGCGATTCTGTTTGTCACTTGTTGATTGAATTTTTGACTTAATTAGGATGAATAAGATTGATGTTCAAATCTTCTTTTTTCTAATGATTTTTTTTCACATATCAAGGAAGTTTTATGGTCTTTTCAATGATCAAACTTTTCTTAATTTGAAGTTTGATAGTGGAAAAGAATTGAGGTTATCTCATTCTAAATTTAGGGGTGGATTCAATTCAGCTCAATTTGAATCTATAGCTTAACCTAAATAAGATAATCTTGAGCTAGAGCTCCAATTTGATAGCTTGGATTGAGATAGACTAGTATCTCAATCTAGTTACACTGTTTATCCCACCGGTGGCACTATTTATCCTGCCAATAACTTTAACAAGTTTGAGCTTAAGTATGAGTTAGACATTAGAGATTCAATTTAAGCTAGATATTATGGATTCAAGCTTAGCTCCATTCAAATGGAATCCACCCCTAATTCTAATGGTGGATTTTTGACATAATGACAGGAAGTTTAGGAGAAAGAAAAAAGAGAAAATTCATTATGAAGAAGTTATTCAAATTCTTTAGGCTTCAGCTGCTTTCTCTGCTGATTACTAGATTTCATAGAGTGAAATTTCCAAATTATGACATTAAAATCAAATTGTCCAATTATAATTAGGGATGCTTAAACTTTGATTTTATCCTACCTTCAAACTACTGTTTGTTCTTTGTTCCATGTATATCAGAATTCTTAAATTTCATGAAGAACTTGTTGAACGCCACCAGAAACTAGTTGTTCTTTACAAAAGTCAAATTTACTAATCCTTTGAGCTTATCATAATAATTCTGTCCGATTCATATGATTCCAGGAACCATATGTTCGTTCCAGGGAGAACCCATATTTCAGAGGTCTCCTCAGAGCTGACTCCATAATTAATCAAGCTCCGGCTCCAGCGCCGGTATTTCCCGGGACTCCGGACAGTGGCAAGATTTTGCAGCCCACATCAGGCATCATCACCAACCCAGAACAAAAGAAACTAGAATTAGATATATTAGAACAGTCTATGGAGTCACCATTAATGGAAGATTCAGCCTCTGATATTATCCTGGAAGCTTTTACACCGCCTTCCACTAAATCTTTGTCAAAGATTTCCAAATCAACTTCATTTCCATTCAGAATTAATCAGTCAGAATCAAGCGTTGATTTTGGGGATCTGAAGAATTCAGTGAAGGCTTCAAGCCCCACGATTTCGGAAACAACTGGGAAGTATAGTTTTTCTCCGGAGTTGATGACACCAACATTTGTAAAATCATATAGCGTGAACAGAACAAAACCAAACCTGTCAAAGATTCCTCTTCCTCAATCTGCAGCTTCTTTCTATAATGGGTTTTCGCCAAGAGTGGAAATCGTGGAGTCCTGTGAAAGTATCAAGAGGCTTAATGCATATTTGAAGGCAAGAAAGAAAGATGTCAGAGATGGTGTCCCTGGAAAATTTTTACGTGCTGTGATTGCGCAAGATGTTTCTGGTAATCCCCGGAAATCAATTTCTATGTTTAACAAATTTTCTCATGTTTTCTCTCTCAGATTTAATTATAATCAATCGTAACTAAGTACAGCATATAGAATATTAAATTATAAGCTAAACCCAAATACATAACCAAAATTAGGAATATAATAAAACTAGCCGTGTCTCTCAATCCGCCAAGCCTGAAAATTGTAGGTAATGACTGGTTTTCTACTCTTGAAAATGTCCCTTATAACGGATGGAAAAAGTTAGAAAAAGAGATTAAACCAATTAATAAGAGATTACTGGATTCTTCTGTTAGAAGTTCAATAACTCAAAAGTCTATACTAAACTCTCTGTCTAAATAATAATTTGTTAAGTGTATTTGGTTTATTTTTATTAATCACTGTTAAGCACATTCATAATTTATCATTGGACTATTTAATTACCTAATTTTATTAACTAAAATTTGAATTGATGTTAGCCTATATCACAAAATTTCTAACATTTTCTGCTTTCAACTTCATGTATGCAGATGTTGGTGCTGTTGCTGCAACTCTTATGTATGCATTCTACTTAAGTTTATTCAGTGAAAATGACATTTTCTGCACAGTGCCTGTCATCAACATGAAGAGACTAGACCTGAATTCTCAGGCTGAGATTAAATGGATATTGGACTCATGCCAAATACACGAGTCATCACTGATATTTATCGATGAGGTATTTCTATTTCAACTTCAAACACTACATAATTGGGTATATAAATTATGTATCATAATGTGATTAAATGATTATGTATTCAAAAGTGTGTGCACATTTGTGGTTAAATTCAATCTGCATTCAGACTGATCCTATAATTCACATGATTCTTTCTCTTACTGGGGAGTTTTGGGCAGATTGATCTATCATATTATGATCTGTTTGGAAGTCTTAAAGTTGTTCTAATAAATGGCCACAAGCTTCCAGCAAAACAAGAGGTAAAAATTATTGTAAAAACTTGCTTTACTCTTCTGGTTGCTAATACAAATAATCATTTATCTGGGCATCTTGCTGGTACAGGCACTTAAAGAGGCAATTGTTGAAATCTTCAACTGTAGAAAGGTCTGGCTAATTCGCTCAACCTTGTTGAAACTCTGCAATTTCCATATCGCTTCCACAGGAAAATTGATGTTTGCTGCTTTTTACAGGGTGAAACTGTTTATGCTTGGGTTGAGACTGTCACTGTGGAGCAGGTATTTATCTAGCTTTTGAGTATTGGTATGAGATGTCTTTTTATAATTGAGTGATTTTAAATTAAAGATGAAATAATATACAATCCCATGATGACACATTATTTAAATACTAAATTAGATTTTTCAAATTTAGATACATATAATATTATTTAAACTTTAAAGTACGCATGCACTTCTATATATACTTTGAGATCCTACTATTTTGAATTTTTATACCATTGTCTTCTGTCTAGGGCGCAAACCAGCAAAGCTGAATAATGTTTGACCCGAGTTCAACTCTAGAGAATATATATAGAGCTCGATCTTGCCAAACCAATAAGATCTTGACTCAAGCTTGAGCTTGAGACAAAAACAGCTTCCAGCGCGGCTAAAAATTATACTTTAACCTCTTAATTTAAAAAGTGTATTTAAACTCATAACTTTTATATTTATTAATCACCTTTTAAACACTAAATCCTAAATTCAAAGTTAAAATAAAAAATTGGTGTGTAAGTGCAAGATTTCAACTTTTTAGGGTTTTATAATAATTTACGCAAGCTAAACCGTGAGTTAGCAAGCTCACATAACCAACCAATATCAAGCTCGAATTCAATTCAAAAGCCAGATTCAAGCAACTCAAACGCAAGCCCAGCTCAAGATAAGCTGGGCTGGACTTGTTTGCAGTCCCACTTATGTCCTCCTCGTAACTAATACAACTAGTGTCACATTCCACATTGTCAACTGAATTAGTCTGAATTCGATTTATAAGGCTTTTGTTCCTCAAGTGCTTTCAGAGCTGAATGTTGAAATGGATATATTTACAGTATCATCATACACAAACCTCAACTTCCTTTCCTTCAAGCTTGAGCTATATATTCTATGTAGTCTGGTTTTCCATTGATATTGCAATTGTGAAATGTGATTATAGGATTGTTCATGTTGCACTCTAGTTGCTGAAATGTTTGCAATGACTTCACCTGAGATTCTGGCAGGGAAAGCATTCAGTAGACTTCTGGTACTTTCTACTTCTTCAATAATGCTTTATTTCCATCAACACATCAACAACCCACACAGTTTAATGCTTTTCCTCTCCATATGCAGCTCGCCGGCATACTTTTAGAGACTGCCAACCTAACAAACGCTCTTTGCACCTCCAAAGATCAATATATTGCCACACTGTTACTCAATGGAGCCGGCCGTTTTGGCTGCAGTGGTCTTTATCAAATACGTACGATCTTTTTATGCCCTTCGTCATTTTTCTCTCCCTATTGCACCAGTGAAGCTCATTTGTAGAGATTCAACTTGGTATTTGCAGTGAGATACTTAATGCACGATGTGTCTGGTCTCAAAGTATCGGATATTTTGCGAAAGGACTTCAAAAAATGGTCAAGAATTGGTATGAACTTGCTATATTTCTGGTGTCATTGCTAAATGATGCAAAATCAAGATCTAGATGATACAGATTTTTGTTGCCTTGAACCAGGGAAATTGGACGAGGTTGCTTCGAAATCAATGGTTTCACATATTGGGATGAGTTCTATAGGAATTTCAGTTCAGCAGCTTCTTTCTCATGACGATGCTTCAACTCAAGAGATCAAATATTTCCAGCGTGAGTTGTTGAATTAATCCATTCTCAAAACTGATTTTACAGGGCATAATGATATGAACAATATTATGTGCACCTATTTTTAGTACTCAATTAGTATTGAAATAACGTATTTTCATGTGATTTGATGTTTTTTTTATTTATTAATTCAAAATCATCGAGACATATGATCTCAAGGGGGGATACAAATTGGGTCAAACTCAAACACTCTTAGCTTGAGTTCGATTTGAATAAAAAATAATCTAACTCTAGTTTGGCTTGAGTTCGTCAAGCCGAAATTAAAAGTGACTTGAGTTTGACTTGAATAAAAAAGATTTAGTCTGGTTTGGCTCGACTTCGGTTCGAATTCAAAGCTCAAATCAATAGTCGAATTCATAGCTTGTTTCAACTCGAGTTCATGGTTTCAATCAAGAGTTTGAATTTATAGCTCATTGACAAAACGATATTGTTTCATCCAAATAATAAGCATAGACATGAATTCAAGCCAAACGGAGTCATAAATTTGAATAATTGATTTGAGCCATGAATTCAAACTAAGCTGAACATCTTCTAATTCGAGTTTGACTTAGTTTAAAAAACAAACCAAATCTTTTGGCTTGAGTTCAAATCTAATTGAACCGAATTGAGCTAGCTTCTAAACCCAGCTAACTCAGTTTGGATCTAACTCTAATAATCGGTTATCCAATTGAATACTCAAACTAGGTGAGCATAATTTTATTGTAATGATATAGATTAAGCATTCAACCTTCTCAATTTTTTGTTGCAAATTTGCAGAACTAGAGAAGGTTCAGTTACTCATGATCGTTTCCGGGTACTATGATCAACAAAAGAACTTCAAGGTTTGTACAGATTGTGACTTTATATTTTTACATTATTTATCCGAATAAACAATGGATTTCTTGCTCATTTCTTTGTTATGATTTAGAGAGAAATTCTGGTTTTGGCTGAATCCGTGGAGCTCATGAGGAGCTTACTCTCCTTCTTCAATTCAAATGCCTCACAGCTGCCACTAAAAGTTCTACAGATTCCAGGTTATTTAATTGAGCAATACTATGTGTACCTATTTTAGGTACATATATACACACTCATATGTGTCATGATATGATTGGTTATTGTTTTATTCTTAATTCAAAATCATCCAGTCACATGATGACACATATAAATGTGTACACATTTGTGTACCCAAAATGGGTACACATAGTTTTATTGTATTTAATTTGACAGCAAAAACATTTTCATCACTGTTTTGTTTTTTAGATTTACAACTCAAAACATGTCGTCACTGCTTAGAAGCTCATAGATTTATTTAACCAATTTTCTTTTGATATTTGTACATATCTATTTTCTTTCTTGTGTTTTATTGATACTAGATTTATTTAAAAGTGTTACCCTCAATTTACACGCTATGAATTCAACTGAACTCTTTCTTAAATGTTGTGATCATGCAGGCCTTAGAGAGGAGATGAAGGCATTCGAGATCGACAAAGTTACATCGAGGAAGACCATTGAACGACTGCTCGAAGAATTCAATGGCACATCAAAACCTAATGCTGGTTAATCCTGAACACACTGACAACAAATCAAGAAAAAACTATGAAAAAAGAAATCTGTGTGTATATTTGTAATACATGAGCAAAGTTTGAAAACCATAACTGATTCCCTTTTTATTTGCTGATTTTTTCTGTTGTATTGAGATGAATAAAAATGCATAATATTTTCCAAATTTTTTGAAAAAAAATTTCAAGAGTAACACTATTAATACAAATAAATCTTATTAATTTATAGATACAATTTGATATGATAGTTTGTTAATTGATTGATTTTGAAGTGAGAGAAAAAGTAAATAATTATATCACTTAATCATGTGTTTTTCCCTTATTATATGGATAAATTAGTAATATACATATTTTTACTATAATTTTAAACATTAATTTTTAAAATCGGACATAATATTCCTTGATAAGAATTTTATGAGTCATACGTACAAAAATTTGTATTTTCAAACTTTGGACTTGCATGATTTTTTAACTTCGATAATATTACATGAACAAACAATTGTATCACTATTTTTTAGGGTATTTCTTTTTTATTTTCTCTAATGATTTTTGATTTTTTTTCAATGATTCTTTTGAATTTAAATGATTCTTCTTCTTTCTCTCTGACCTATATTCTTTATTTTTGTTCTTAGCATTATTGGTTACTATTTGAGCAATCTAAGCCGAGTTTTGAGTTGATCATTCTAGAGTCAATCCAATCTTGAATTGGCTCTCATCTAGATTGACTCAGACTGCATCCACCTCTAATTATTATGAGTTACCTAATTTACTATGATTTGGAAGAATACTTTATTATTATGTAGCCAATTTACCATGCTAAGTAATAACTTAGAATCGGCCAAAGGACTGTTTCACCCCCAAGTTTTAGTGTATTCTTAAAATCACACCCACAGGGTTTGAAAAACCGAGGTCCTACCCATGGACTAACTTCTGTTAAAAATGTAAGGGCAAAATCATTATTTCATTAATTATATTAAAAAAAAATTGATTATGTTTTTCTCCCACAGTTTTAAAAACTAACAAATTTATTGGAGAAAAAGCTTCAACTCGCCATCTCATCGGCCATCTCACCGGCCACCTTCGAAGCTTCCAAAAGACTCACCAGAGACTTATCTTCGTTGATTCCAGAAGAATCGATAAAGACCCATCTTCGTTGATTTTAGATGAATTGACGGAGACAAGGGTCTTCATTGTTTCTAGAAGAATTGATGAAGATGCTCATCTTCGTCGATTCGTCTGGAATCGACGAAGATTTAGTTGATTCAAATGAGTCGACGCATCTTCGTCTCCTCTTCTTCCATCGAAGAGTGAAGATCTGGTGGCTGACGAGTAGCGGGTTGAAGTGTTGTCGTCGGTTGTCAAAGATGGTGGCTAGAGAACGTCTGAAAAATAATTCCTAGGTTTTGGGGGGTGAAAATGTTACTTTTAAAGATTAGAAAACTTCAGGCAAAAGTGAAGTTGTTAGCTTTTATAACGATAAGGAAAAAATTTAATGAATTTTATATTTTTTAATATAATTAATGAAATGATGATTTTACCATTATTTTTTTTAGAAGTTAGCTTATGAGTGAAACTTCGGTTTTTCAAACCCTGTAGGTGAAATAGTCCTACGGCCTTTAGAATGTAAACACCCCTGCCCGGGTTAGGCCCTAGGCCCCGGGTACATTAAAACAAAACCCAAGCCCAGGCTATCAATTTTTAACATCCGCAAGTAGCGTGATTATTTTTAAAAGGGTGGAATTGTGATAATGCCCAATAAGCTAAGACTGAATGCGATCCAGGCTGTTTTGGGCTTAGATAGTGACTCAAATTGAACAATCCAAGTTTGAGCTGGGTTAACTCCCGCTCAACTCAATTGAGTAGTTGACAGATTCATTTTTTGGGCAACTTAACTTTTCTTCTTCCTTGGTTTCTTTTCCAACAATGCTTTTTCTTCACTTTATCAGGTGATCCTTCTTCTTTTTCAACTATTTTTGGGCAAACTCATCACCAAACAAACAAGATGAACTTAATCTCAAGCTTGCTGTTTTGTATTTAAACCAAGTTCAAGCTAATTCTTGTATGGACTTCTCTTGAATCTACCCTTAAATATTTTTTTCTAAGCAAAAATATATTAAGGAAAAAAAAAAAAAAACGGGCTCAGAGACTGAACCCGAATACAACCTAAGCTTGCCCTGCCAGAGGCAAGACAGCAAAACACAAGCAAAAGCACTAACCTGCGAACACCACACCTTTGGCCACTCCTCTTGAGATCCTATCAATGCACTTACAGTGAGAGGGCTCAAAAGGCAGGCGAAAGGAAAAACTCGAATAACAATACTAGGGAAACAAGCAGGTTGCCCAAGAGACACAAGCAGAACAAAATCTAATTTACATGCCAAAAATGCCACAGACAAAAAAAAGAAAGCTGAAAAGGAGCTGTAACGTGATCTTCTCAAATTGCAGGGCCGTTTAGAAGGGGGGCCCAGGAGGCTAAAAACAGAAGGAGACGCAGCTTTTGAAGTCAACATCTTTGGGGCAGCCAACCAGGAAGCAAGCAGACAAATGCCTGCAGGTGGGGCTAAAAGAAGGAGTCATGGTGCTGCAAAAATCAAACTTTTGGAATCTGGAAATATCCGCGTCAGACTGGGTGAGCAGACTACACATTATATTAGACATTAAAGAAGTATAAAATAATGAATATTACTTCTCATTGATTAAAAAATTAATAAATATAATTGTACAAAAACTTCCAAAAGGAATTTACAAAATCTGGAAAAAAAAAAAAGTATTGAAGATATTGTCTAATGCTTAGATACTAACTAACAATTATTCGATCTCTTGTTTTGGATATAGACATTGTGCCAGGTCAAAATAAATGTATATTCTTTGTAGTGCTTATTCCTTTATAATAAAACAATATATATAAATAATATATATAATTTTACACATAAACAATTATATTTCCCGTATGATTGAGTATTATTTTATTTCTAATTTAAAATTAATCCATGCACAAATCACTACTCATTCCTTTATGAAATTACATATATTTCCTGAGATTTTGATTCATGTAAGACCATCCACATTGACATTTTATAGGCCAGACGACAATGCCCCACCCAAGGTTTGATGAAATGACAAATTTCCACCCTTTAAGTTTCAAAAAGCCAAAGTCCCACTATTATACACCTCTGTTAGTGAATTTGTTTTGTTTTTCTAAAATGACTATTTTACCCTTTTATTGAAATTACAAAACTGTCATTAAAACTTAATATAAATATTAGAGTCATACCAATACTTGGAATGCCCTACAATTTGAATTTGTAAAACTCTCTAAATTACTTGCATTGAAGTGACAAGTCTTCTTCAGCTAAATCACAATTTTCAACGGGTAAAAAAAATCTGGATATGGGTTTCAGAGAAGGGAGCTAGTCAACATATAGTAGGTTATTAGGCTCCTCAAGGTTAACTTTATTTTAAGGTTCATAATCTTTAATTGTATTAGACTTAAATTTATTTGATCATTTAAACTCATTTGTAAATTGTCATTAGATTATTAAATTACTCAATTTAGTTAAACCAAAATTATTATTAATGTTTGCCCATATTAGGAAATTCTCTAACAAAAGAAGCAATGATACCATGTAAATAAGTTTTGAGAAAAATGACAGAAAATTTAAGGATGAATTGCGCATTGCTTACTTTGTGGCAGATTACATTCCTTTTTAACTTGGTTCATGTTAGAAGCTGACAACTTGAGTGAAATTGAGCAAAAAGCAATCTTAACCATTCATTAGAAGCAAAAACAAACACAAAATGTGGCAATAGATGCCATAGGATTTGAATTTCTGATGGGATTTGAGAGAATTAGGTTTTGCTATTGAATTGTGCTTTTGAGGCTTTGCTCTTCAAGTGCTTCAAACAAAAAGGTTGGGTATGTACGACCCAGTTTGGTGTAGTTTGTGAGTTTTTTCAAACAAAACTGACAAAACAGTTTGAACTTATTAAAATCATTTACTTTTAAATATATATTATTTAATAAAATTAATTGAATGATAGTTTTCTTAGTAATAATATAAACATATAAACTAAATACGAAATATATATACAATATACATGTACAGAAAATGATAAAATAAATATGAAAAAACAAGTTGTACATTTAATTACTTATTGAAAAATTATATCATATATAATTATATATATATTTTTAAAAAATATGGTTTACGGTATTGTTCAGTTTGAAAATCGTTAAAATTGTAACCTAAACTGAAAACTATTTTTCAAAAACTTATCTATGCAAACCAAACTATTTTACAAATCAAAACAAACCAAATTATAACTTTTAAACAGTTTGGTTTGATTTTATGTTTTGAACTGAATTATATACATCACAATAAAAGGGTAAAGCTTTGTTTCCAAAAGAGTAAATAACATTTCCCCACTCTAGTTGGCATAAATAACATATTTCTACCTAAAATCAAGCTCTCTTAAAAAAATAATAGTGTAAGGGTAAAATAGTAATTTTATTATCCATTAATTGAAAAAGGAAAAAGCAATTGTCTTATGATAAGACCCCAATGTTTGAAAATGACAATTTAACCTTAAACAAAATTTAAAAACTAACAAAAATCCTTGAAATTTTTTATAAGTCCCATATATTTTTAAAATACTATTATGAACCCAATAGTTTGTACCATATTTACATTTCTAGTTTGTTGTATTTTGTTAATTTTTTAAGACTATTGATGAGACATGTTAAAATTTAAAAAAATTAGAAATAACCCAAAATTTTTTCAATTTTCTAAAAAAGCCCTAAAAGTTTTCATAATTTAATATTTTCAAAATTACAGTTTGCTCCAAAATACATATCATTGACACCCCTATCTGTGGGAAAAGAGGAAGACATGAGTGACAGTGAAAGGAAATGAGAAAAAAATAGATTCTTATATAATTTGGTTATACAAGGGTTTATTATTTATTTTTATTAATTTGAAGTAATATTATAATTTTGAAAAATGAAATAGTAGGGATAAAATTGTAATTCACTTCCTAATATTGCTTTTATTAATAGAGTTTAACTTTGGGTGGGAAAATGTTAGTTATGCCAATTAAGGATGGAAAAGTGTATTACAGCCAAACCTTAGGTGGGAACAGTATTCACTCTTTCGAAAGGGGAAAAACGCAGGCAGATTTTGCTTGTAATAAAAGCTCAAGCATTGCATGCAAACTGACAGAGTTTTATAACAAATTATGTGGAGAGACACCATAAACATTAGCTAACCGATTTCAACCATTAGATTGATACTCGTACTCTTGACTAGTATTAATCCAACAGCTAGTACCGATTTATTTATTAACATAACCATTCCCGTAGTAGAAGCTTTTACATATAATTTAAACAATATTATGTGTACATAGTTTTAAGTATTTAATTGGATATTCATAAAACATGTTATCATCAAATTCAATGATAACATATTATCTGAGTACCAAATTAACTATTCAAAATTAGGTACACATAATTTTATTGATATAATTTATCCTAGTGATGATAAAGACGAGTTGGAAGTCCTTGTTCTGGAAATGGCATCGTATCGCCTAGGATTCTTTCCTTTGGAAGGACCATTTCCCATCTGAATCTCTTGACCAGATTGTGAACAAAAGTGAGTGTTACTAATCGAGCATACTCTTTTCCTGGGCACATCCGAGGTCCTCCCCCAAATGGAACAAATGTGAAAAGAGGTAAGTTGCTTGTTTCACCATGTCTTGATGGATCAAAGTTTTCTGGGTTTGGAAAATATTTAGGGTTCTTGTTTGTTGAATTTACATTCCAGTATACCTGTAAAAAAATTACACTAATCAAATCATCATGAATAAATAAAGTGAATAAAATTATAATAATAAAACTAGAGGCACCCAAATTTAGGTATTCGATTGAGTGTTATTATATGATTAAGTGATTTTAAATTAAGTATAAATAATACCAAATTAAATAATAACACATCATCTAGCTATTCAAAATTAGAGACACTTAACATTGCTTATAAAATTATAAATAAGTGAAGTTAACTATGCTTTGATATAAAAAAAAAAAAACATTTTCCCACCCAAGGTTTGGTCTAAAAATTTTTCCCATCCCTTGTTGGCTTAATTAACATTTTCTCACCTAAAATTAAACTTTGTTTTAAAAAAAACAGCGTAAGGTTAAAATAGTAATTTAACCATCCATTTAAAAAATTAGTTGTCTTACAGATCAAACTCAAATGTATTAAACATGAAAATTTAACTTTTAAAAAATTTTGAAAACTCATAAATCAAATTTTAAAATTTTTTTATAGTACCATTTACATCATTAATTTGTTATATTATGTTTAATTATTAGGGGTCTAATTATTATTTTTTAAATTATTTAAGGGTATATTAAATTTTAAAAATTTTAAAAACACCTCTAATTTTTTTTTTTCAAATTTTCAAAACCTTTAAAAATTTCATTAACACTTTTAATATTTTCAAAAATTATAATTTATCTCTAGACATACAATTATATCATTGAAACTCTTATATATAACAATAAAAAAAAATAGAAGTGAGGGTAAAAGAAAAGAGAAAGTTTTATAAGATCCACAAAGTACTACAATATTAATGATTTTTCCATAATGTAAAATATCATATATTTTTAATTTCCACATATACACACAAGAAAATATATATGATCCTTGATGAATCTTTTCCCAAAAGATGACGAGACTTCAATAGATAGTGTTGATAGTAAAAGATAATAATTTTGTTGACGCACAAAAAATTCTGAACTTTTATTAGAGCATAGTTGGTGATGAAAACTAAAAGATTGGAATCGGGGCTTATTCAAATTATTTAAAGAGTGAGAACTTTATGACGAGATTGATATTTTAATATTGTTGACTCAGTATGTATAAAGTGCAGGGCTCGACTCCTCTTAAGATGTTTTTAGATGGGAAAGGAGAAGAAGGAAAAAATGGAGAGGAAAAAAAATATTTGACGCTAATATTAGCCTTCTGTATTGTACAAAATAATAAATCTAACTTTGTCGAATAGTCATTCGGATATATTAAGTACAAAATAATAAATTCTTCAAAATTAAAGGCTGGAGAATCATCATTTCATTGGAGTTCGGGTGGGAAGTACAACTAGATACTGTAAATTTTCATAGATATACTAGAAAGAGCTACCAATCCTTAAATATATCATGGTAAATTAAATAGACAGAATATATCTTTAAATAATTAATAAAATTATATATATTAAATTTTAAATATTTAATTAAATATTTAAATAATATATTATTATGTGATAATATTAAATTATTTAAATACTAACATAATTACTATAATCTCACGTACCTTCCATCCTTTAGGGACAGTGTAACCGGCGTATGTAAAATCAGTCATGACCTCTCTAATTATGGTTCCTTGAATTGCTGGTTTGACTCTCATAACTTCACATAATACATTCCAGGAATATTTCATCTTCTGGATGTCATCCCGATTCAACAGCTCCTCAGGCTTCTTACAGGCTGCGATTTCTTGTTGCTCTAATATATAAATCAAGACACCAACTTAATTAGAATGGGACTTTTGTAAATTGTCACATCATCATCTATTCATCAACTTTGGAAATGATCTGTCTGTTTTAATTAGAAACGACCAAATTGTGTACTTCTGAAACAACTTTTCCTTCTTGTGTACTTTTGAAATAAGTTTTCCTTAAAATTTTTGGCCTATTTATGCAATAGCGCTAGTGGTTTTAACAAAAATTGTATACTAATAATAAGTATTAATTTATAAATTAATAATAATATATTTTTATATAATTAGATGATATTAAAATAAGAATAAAATAATATCTAATTATATTATATTATTTATATACAAATTAATACTTATTGTTAATATTTATATTTTATTCTACAACAATGTTATAAGAAGTTTGTCAGGTTTGCTGTGGTAAAACGTCAGCGTATTTCCCAAAACCACAAGCACCATAATCCTAAGAATAAACAATAAAATTATGTATATAAACAAATTTTACTAATTTATTTATACAAATTGAGATAACAATATATGATTATTTATTTTTTCTTTTACTTTAAAATCATCTAATCACATATTGTTACATCAAGTTATATGAATAAGTTAGTAAAATTATTTATATATATAGTATTATTTAACAATAAAATTATTTGTACCTAATTTTAAGTATTCAATTAGATTATCAGATGATGTGTAATAAGTTTGTTGGTTTGTTGTGGCAAAACTGCATCGTATTTCACCAAACCATGAGCACCATAAACATAATAATAGAATTATGTACACCCGTTTTGAGTCCCTAATTAGGTATCTAGAGTATGTGTTATGATGTGATTAAATGATTTTGAATTAAGGATAAATAATATCAAATCACATGATAACACATTATCTAAATACCTAATTGAATACTCAAAATTAAATGCACATAACATTGATCTAACCTAATTTATAAAAGATTAAAGAGTGGCCAGGTTAAGCACCTTTCAGGACTTGATTGTATACATCAGGTCTTTCTCCGACATATTTCATGAATAAGGTCAAGACAGTAGCCACAGTGCCATAACCAACTACAAGGAAACCCAAGACTTTGTCTGCAATCTCAACCTCTGACATGCGTTGCCCGGATTCATCTGTAGCCAAAATAAAATGTGATAAACAATCCAGCGCCGTCGGTGCTCCTCTCGCCATTGCAGCTTTCTTCTCAGAAATTATCCTCAATAACTCCCCGTGAATTGCAGCTGCGGCTTTGCAGGCTTTATGAAAATTCGTCCCTGGAAAATTCAATGGAGCTGAAAACATCCCTACTTTCACATCATCAAGCCTGGCAACAGTCCTGGCAACAAGCCCAGGATCTTCAGTGCCCATGAATAATCGACAGGCAATGCATAAAGTTAGGGACTTGGCTAAAGGAAACGCCTTCACTTCATTGTGGTCTTCCCAGAAAGTTCGCATTTGTTGTTGAGTTATTGAATCCATTATGCCTATGCACCTGGCCAGGTCTTCAGTTTTCAAGAACCCAGGTAACGTTTTTACTGTTTTGAGTTCTTTTTTGATTTCAGAGCTGGGAGAATTGGAGAAGAAGATCTTTTGCATGGAATAGGGAAGAATTGGAGTGAAGAGTTTGTTTTCATTGCTGAAGATAAATTTATGGCCATCTGGACCGCAAATTACTGCAACTTCATCTCCAAGAATCTTGGTTTTGAAGATATCTGGTGAGTATTTCTTCATTCTGTCGAGCACAAACTTCTCTTGATGCCGGAATTGAATGGTTTCTCCGATGAAGGGCAATCCGAAGCTCCCTGGTGGGAGGTTTTTGTGCCTGGTTTTGAGTGAACGAATGCCAGAAGCAAGCATGAGAAGGGGAGCAAGATAGAAGAGGAAGAGATACGAGAACTCCATAAAGAATGGTTTTGAAATGATATCCATGGTGAAAGAATATGGAGTTCAATGTTTAGCAGAAGCTCAATTTATAGAGCCAATGCACTTACACGTTAGAGTGATTCGAGTCAAGTTGTGCTCGTGTTTGGGTATCTTAGAGCTCAAGGAGATTAGGTTCAAGCATGCTTAAATACTTAATTACTTCACTCACGGAAATAAAGTTAACCCAATTACAAAACTCTCGCATTGAAAATAGAACTTTAATAAGTCATTTCACCTGTTATTAACAAACTTAATTTTTTTTTTCATTTTTAACGCATTTTAATTTCTCTCTAATATTTTTTTCATCAGAAGATATAAATTAAAAAAATATAATTTTTATAAGTGAGTTTGCTTTTTTCAATCCCC